>NC_090265.1:1222772258-1223080440 GCF_040414725.1 Anabrus simplex | reverse complement strand
TAATAGGCACTCTTCTTCATTTTCTTTGGGCATTTATAGAAAGCCTACACAGACAGCTGTCACAGTCAGGCAAGATTCGTCGCACCCAAAATTGCATAAATGCGACTTACAATAGCCTGGTAGATTGTGCGTTTAGGGTACCAATGTCTAAGTGCAATTTAAACAAAGAACTGAATATCATCCGGTTAATGGTCAAGGTTAATGGATTTAAAGAGGACTTCATAGAACGCATAATTAATAAGTTCAAACATCGCCCTTGCACCACTTTGATCAAAGATAAACCAGAAATAATTTAATAAAGATGTTTATAACATAATATTTTTAAGAAGCATAACATTAGAATCTCATTCAGAATGGATAACAGAAGCACAGAGGTATTACATAATGCACAGCAATTAATAGGATTAGTCCATACTCGAAGTCAGGAGTATATAAGTTTAGATGCAATGATTGTGGCTGCGGATATGTACGACAAACTGAACGTAGTTTCAGTATTAGATATATGAACATCTTAATGGTGTGAAAAACAACAGATTTTCAGCTGTAGGCCAGCATGTCCATGACAAACATAAGTTCAGAACCATAGAACAAGATCTTGAGATCATGGAGATGCTCAACAAGGGGCCTGTGCTTGACGTTACAGAGGCGTGTTTCATACACTTAGATCAGTATTTCAATGCCAATCCTAACATAAAAGAAATTTCATAAAAACCTTGGGTTTTATTTGATTTCTTGATCATATTGTTGACAAATATAATAATTGTTTTTCGTTTTATTGTTTTCGTCCGCAATGTCCTCCGGACCCCTCCTTCGCTACTGCTTCACAGGCGACTCTATCTGCACCCTTACTACCCCTCCTCAACGCTTCTCAGCATCAAGCACGACACAGAACAGGCCCCACTCGTGTAACAGCCGCCGAGTTAGGTCTATGGCCGTTAGAGGTGAGTTCTACAAAAAGTAAGCTCAACAGTTTGACAGGGTTTGTAATACATCTCCCTTTGTTTAATTGGGTTTTCATCAATTGCAGATGTCCAATATTGAACTGAGAAGCATAGTCTCTATGACATACTTGTTAGAGTTCCACCATATCAGGTTACAACACAGCTAAGCATAATAAGAAAACACTTCGGCCTCTGGCACCCAGCTTTAGAAGATGGCAAAAAAAAAAGGGTCGTTTGAGGTGTCCAATAATGAACTAAGAAGCATAGTCTTTATGACATACTTGTTACAGTTCCACCATATCAGGTTACAACACAGCTAAGTATAATAAGAAAACACTTCGGCCTCTGACACCCAGTTTTAGAAGAGGGCACATTTTATTGTATACAGGGTGAAGCGTAATTCGCGAACTCGGGCGTCGCAGCGCGACTCCTCACATGCCAGCAATAAAAAAATGTCTCTTGCAAAATTTCATCTTGCGAGTATATCCGGCAGAAAAACAACGTTGAAGATTTGCAATCTGGCAACACTGTGACCATATGTAGGGTAACTACCTCTGTCAGCAGTAGTTAGTCGTATTGTACAGTTGGTGCAATGGATAGAGTTTTGGGTTAGCATGCGAAGGTCGAGTGGTCGATCCTGGGTTGAGGCGTATGTTTTTTATTTCGTAAATGTAGTCCAGGTGGCATCTTAATCATCAACAGCGATTGCAGCGGGTCCTCTAGAAACCATTTGCACTTACATACTACGATCCTAGAAATAGACGAACAATCGTTTTCATTGGTCAGCTTTGAAAGGCGCCCTTTCCATGTCGTGGGTGTGAATTTATTCGCACCACTTCATCTACTAGATGTGAAACCTGTTTTCTTTGTACCCTCCTCCAATGGTCCCATAGATTAGTCATCATCATCATCATCATCATCATCTGTTTACCCTCCAGGGTCGGCTTTTCCCTCGGACACAGCGAGGGATCCCACCTCTACCGCCTCAAGGGCAGTGTCCTGGAGCTTCGGACTCTTGGTCGGGGATACAACTGGGGAGAATGACCAGTACCTCGCCCAGGCGGCCTCACCTGCTATGCTGAACAGGGGCCTTGTGGAGGGATGGGAAGATTGGAAGAGATAGGCAAGGAAGAGGGAAGGAAGCGGCCGTGGCCTTATGTTAGGTACCATCCCGGCATTTGCCTGGAGGAGAAGTGGGAAACCACAGAAAACCACTTCCAGGATGGCTGAGGTGGGAATCGAACCCACCTCTACTCAGTTGACCTCCCGAGGCTGAGTGGACCCCGTTCCAGCCCTCATACCACTTTTCAATCGAACCCGGGCCTCCGGGGGTGGCAGCTAATCACGCTAACCACTACACCACAGAGGCGGACCCCATAGATTAGTACCAACTATTATTCTTGCCTCGATTAGGTCCATTACATTTCGTTAGGGCCTTACGTTACCAGTAGGCCTAGCAACGTGCTCTGCGAATAATGTCCAAACTCGGTTACAATTTGTATGTGTTATCACCATGGTCCCAATAATTCTGCCTTTCAACATTGCGTGTTGCGTCTGGTAACCGCATGCTGTTTAGTATGTATCTCAATGTATTATTATTATTATTATTATTATTATTATTATTATTATTATGTTGTAAATGTAGGATACATGTGACCTCAGAAACGATGTCTTACTGTATTACAGTAGGTAATGTCAGATGGAAATTATCAAATAAAAAATGCGCCTCAACCCAGGATCGAACCATCGACCTCCTGCATGCCAACCAAAAACTCTACCCACTGCACCAACTGTACAGCACGACGACGACGTGCTGACAGTGGTAGTTACCCTACATATGGTTACAGTGTTGCCAGATTGCTACTCTTTAACGTCCGTTTTCTACCGGATATACTCGCAAGACGAAATTTTGAAAGAGACATTTTTTTATTGCTGGCATGTGAGGAGTCGCGCTGCGATGCCCGAGTGCGCGAATTACGCTTCACCCTGTATATCATAAACAAATGTCAACACAACAAGCTTTTATTGGTGTAATATTTTTTAATGTAGAAACAGCTTAACATTAATTTCAATAGCAATAAAATTGAATATAGACCTATACCTTTCAACTTAGTGATTGTTTCTGATCTTGAAGATCAGAGACATTGAAATGACACACAAGGTGTAAAATAGTAATTTAACAACATCAATTGAATAAAGTGATCGAACTCAGTACCCTAAGATGGAAAATCTTTTTAATGTTGTTTGCTTTTTAACTGGTTTTGACCTATACATTTGTTATCTGGTAGTAATACAAGTCAATTTTAATTATTTATAATTTAATGTAATGTCTAAAGGAGCAAGTTATGTAAATAATGTTGAGATGCATTTTATATTAAATGCCGGTTACTCTTTACTCTAACGCAACTGATGGTGCTGTAAAAACATCAAAACTAGTACTGCTAATAAAGTGATTAAGTTGTAATACAATCAGACGTTGTTTTTGTAATGAATAGGTGGAACCTTTCATATTTTATAAGTTTTTGTAAACTCAGTTCAATATGGATAAATTAAGATGAAATTTCTTATGTTAAAAGAACAATTAAGAATCGAGCGACAAATTCAGAGATGTGCTTACTCTGCAAATCAGATGAGTACTTTTGCAGATATTAAAGAGTTTGAAATGTGTGGGTATTAGACAGAAAGCGATGCACCACTCGCTGTGATGTCCAGTGTATTGTCCACCTGCCTGACTCATGCTTTAACACATACTGAGTGTATTCCACACATAGCATATTGTTATGCTATTGTGCTTGTCAATATGTTTGATGGTCAACCACACTTGGAACAATAAAATTAGAAGATATGCTCATAAGAAACGAAATGAGTTTCGTTTCATTTTAATGTGTAAATTAATTCAATTTTCTCAAGGTCACTAGTACAAGTACAGAACTTATTATTTCAACTCAACCACTGCCTGTTGCTAATGTACATAGATCTTGCATGTTGGCCCTAAGGAGGGCCAAAGAGCCCAACAATAATGTCCGTTGAGCTTGCATCCATTCCTTGCAATGACCATGTCAGTCATTAGATTCTGCAGCAGGTGTTGATTTCATCTCTTGTACTATGTACTCATGAGGACAATAAAGCACTTAAATTATTACGATTTCACTGTATTATTTGGTCTTTTTCTGATTCAATGGCAATGAAACGAAAGCTTTGTAACTCCGAAATGCCGCAGGCCTACAACATACTGGTTTTTCCTCCGGCCCCCTCAAGATAATGGCAAGGGATGTGTGTTTATCAACACGGCACGAGAACTACACGCCCGACATCAAGGCAGGCACATGGCGCATCTCCTTCTAATGCCCACACATCTGAAACCCTTTAATATCTCTAATGGTCGGATCTCCAAAATAAGCACATCACTGAATTTGTCGTTCGATTCTTAATTGGTCTACTGGTGAAATTAGTACCAGGTGTATGCATAAGTTCTTACCAGTTTTTGTGGTAAAGAAAACACATAATTTTCAAGGGATATTCATTTTTTGTTTATTCAAAATATTGGCCATCGCCTTCTACACACTTTGCCCATCTATCAGATAAGTTATGAACACCATACCAGAAAAACAGCTTGTCTTTTGCGGCAAACCATTCGTCGAGTCATTTTCCAACTTCCTCGAAATTGCTGAAGTGCTGCTCTGCAAGTACGTGCCCCATTGATGCGAAGAGGTGATAGTCACGTAGCGCCAGGTCGGAGAGTACGGCGGGTGCGGAAGGATGTCCCATCCAAGCGATTTCAAGGTGTCTTTCACTAGTTTTGTTGTGTGAGACGGCGCACTGTTAAGTAACAAAATCACTCTGTTATGTTTTCTGACCCATTCTGGTCGTCTTTCGATCAATGCGTGATTTAAATGAATAATTTGTTGGCGATAGCGTTGTTCATTAACGGTTTCACCGGGCTTTAATAAGAGTTCATAATACACAATACTGCTCTGGTCCCACCAGACAAAAAGCATGGTCTTCTTGCCAAAGCAATTTGGCCTTGGTGTTGAAGGACCGGCTTCACCAGGTGACAGCCACGGTATTCTCCACTTCAGGTTTTCAAAATAAATCCATTTTTCGTCACCCATCACAATTCGGTACAGAAATAATTTTCTTTCATGGCATTGAAGCAACATTTCACAAGTGACTTTGCAATTTTCCATTTGCCATTCATTCAAATTGTGTGGGACCCATTTACCGAGTTTATTGATGTTCCTAATTGCTCGTAAACATCTGCTGATTGTTTCTTGTGACACATTTAATGCTTGTGCCAATTGCTGTTGAGTTTAAGTTGGGTCATCATCCAGTAATGCCTGCAATTGCTTGTTTTCGCACTTTTGAGGTCTACCTGACCGCGCACTGTCTTTCACATTGAAATCACTCCGTTTAAAATGTCTCGCATGTTCTACTCGATGGAACGTGTTCACCATATGTTCTACCAGCAAATGATGACTTTTCACAGCTTTTTTCTTTTGATTAAATAAAAAAAGCAATGCTCGCTGCAAATGTTCTTTTTCAGGCACAAACAAACATGATCACTGAACGATACAACACAGACGCTAGTGTTTGGCGGACTCGACTTGTGTGTGTTGATAGGTTAATGTCAGACGAACAAACTGACGTATGTGTCAAATTCATACGCTGCATACTGTTCGCATCTCTTAGTGAAACTGGAAAAGACTTATGCATACACATGGTACAGTCCCATTTGAAAAAACAAAGTTGCTACCGGTTTCTCGGTAATTATGTATGTGATCAAGAGGAATATGAGCCCCTTAATACAATTTGAATTTGAAAAAGGAATGTCTATACATTTAATGAATCAGTGAATCAGAAGATATTTGAGGTGTGCAACTTAGCTGAATCACCCTGTACTGCTATAGGATGAAAATACTGCTACTCCTTTGAACCTACTTGTGTTGGACTTAGAAGTTTGGATGAAAGAGTTTGGACAGACATTCCTGAAACCCTGTCTCATATACAACAGAAGAACTCCTAGTGTAGTATTGATGCTGTAACAGCAAGCTTAGTCGTTCAGACACAACCGGAACACCTGATCCCAGCTAACGTTGACAAGACAATTACGGACAACTCATATTCCTCCCAAGATTGAACAATGCACCAATGGGAAGTTAATCAACAAGAATGACGCAATATTCCAAAAAAATTTATCCGATCAACAATAGTTTCCAACATACATGCTTCAACCTTAAAACATAACCATGCTTCTTTCTAAAGGTATATTCAACTGATTCATACCCTAACATGAACGACTTTAACCAAGGTTCCGGTTTTGTAACAATTCTTACGACTCGGGCGACCATAACAGTTGAAGAAACCCCAACTCATGCTGTGATAAATCTCTAGTCAATACAATTTGAGAAACCCCAATTCACGCTGTGATCAATGCAATCAACAATTTGGATGTCTAGTCATCTTATAAATTAAGTTGTAGGGGGTCCGCTGACTGTAATTCCTTTTGTTTTGCCAAATTTTCAAATATTTATCCGTTTTAGGTCAACTCAAGACCGAATCGGTGGTTTTTACTTTTCGTGTTTGTTTTTCTGTTTGTCTGTTCCACCAACACGTCGAAACAGCTGGATAGATCTCAACCAAACTTCATATATAGAGTATACTCATCCCGGGGAAGGTTTCGATATGCACATCATTTTAAAATCTTTGAAAAGACAGGGGTTTTATACGAAAACCACAACGGTTTTCCTCCATTTTCTCTTATACTATTGATTTTCTGTAAACTCTGTGGACCGTATGTGAAAGGTCTCTTCATTATAAACAACTTTCGTTATGTTCATAATTTACCTTACTCTTCAAATGACGGAGAAATTTACTATTTTCTGCTGATACCATGCTCTGCATTGAGTGACCGACAGACCGACAACGAATATATGGGTTACCATGGCAACGTCTCTGACTGCTTGCCAGGAGGGAAGTAACGTATTGCCATTTTCCTCATCATTCCTTTAAATTCGTGGTTGTTCCTTGGGTAGAAAGCAAGAGAATCGTCAATTGGCCATTCTGCAGGATTTTGGCGGAATATCATTGGAGGTTATAACCGTCCTCGAATAGCTTAAGTAATAACACAAATATTCATCATCTTATCTCATTACCTAAGAATCCCTGCACCTAAATTTCTCTCCGATTACCGCTTTCTTATATCCATAACTCACACCGGCATAATTTATTGAGGAGCATTTGATTTTCCAATACATTCATTTGGTATTTACATATTTGTCGTCATCCGGATGTCCTCAGTTATAATCCATTTTCTATTAATTTCAACTTACTAAACTACATTATTTTCTTCCTTAATTGACACATATGTATGCGAGTGCTAATCCCTAATGCTAGACACTCTTTTCTTTGAGGAAATATTCTAAGCTATGCAAATGTATAACTTTTGGCCCAGGAAAATTCCGAAATATGGATGCAATTTTAACGATGGTGCAGACCTTCATTTCGGGGTAATTGGTGGCTAATCAGTAAGTCGTATCACAAGTCAGAAAGCAAATGGCGTTTCATTTTGGAGAGATCTACAACTTTTCGTCGTATTTCTATCCCTAATACGTTAAATACAGCTGTATTTCTCGATTTCAAGTTGATTTTGTACTTTTACACTTATATGTTATCATTTGGCACACTTATAGGAAAGGTAGAATCATGACATTCGGCATGCACATTGACATGAAAATTGGCAATGTTATAGCCAAATTTTATCATTCTAGCTGTCACATGAGTATCAAAAATATAAAGTAGTATGTGAAAACTGTACAAAATTTTACCCCATTCAATGACTAACTCATTCTAACCCATAAATATAGGAGATACGAGAAGATGTCATAGGACCAACCACGTAGAGCACTGAAAGGGGCGTCTGATGGTGAAGTCCGTTTGTAGATACGTCGTACAGTTTCAAAGCAGTAACTATTGAAATAAAGGTCTGCACTTCTACAGTGTGCCTGTACATTGACAATTTTGGCGAAATTTCCATACAATTATCCGTTTCAGGTGTAATAATGACCATCTGCATATTTCAGTTTTGGTGTCTGTTTGTTTGTCTATAACTTGGAAACTACTGGATATATTTCCACCAAACTTGATATTTAGAATCCACCTGTCCTTTGGTAGGTTTTAGGGCAAATATTGTTTCTAAATCCTGAATTGACTGGGGGATTATACGAAACCAAAACCGTGATTTTGCATTCCAACAAAATATACACAACCAAAATGTAAATTTACCTGCCTTAATGGAAATTAATTTCTAAGCCTTTTTCCTCATGTGCATCATTTCAATACGAGGATTAATAAGGGAGATATCATTAACGGACCGTTTTCCGGTACTAATAATAATAATAATAATAATAATAATAATAATAATAATTGTACCGGGCGGTACACCTCCACGCCGCTAATTCAAACTTTGCGCCAGTTGAAAATCCTCTGCTGGAGGAAGTCCGAACTTTATCTAATGTATTAATTTTCAAGTTACCCAGAAGATGTCACTACTTGGAAATTTTGAAGTTTCTGAACTGGGTCGTTTTCGACGTATTTTTGTTTTGCTTGTAGTAAGAAGTGTGAACTTTCTCTTCTAGAGGACACTACTGAAGAACTACAATAGTGCACCCTAGTGCAAGGTGAAAGAACTGTTTTTTGGAGAAATTTTTATTTCAAAAGTTTGTTTCTTGTTAAATTTCTTTCTGGTATTATTTAAGTTGGCTGTATACCCCTTTCTTTCACCCTTGTTTTGAATTTAGCCAATCCCGAATTTCTTTAATTAATTTATGACTAATAAGGTGTTTCTTCTTCAAATTGGATATGCTGCTTAACCCTAACCAATAAATGATTGTGGGCGGGTGTTTTCTTTCCTGAAACGCCTCGAACTTTCCGCGAGAGTATATAAACTGCTGATTTTAGGGTCTCTGCGCCACTTCTGTACCATCTTTCAGTGTGTAAAGTACATAGCAGGGGGCGGGAAGCGCCTCTTTCTTCGGACAGCAGTTCAACAACCAGGTAATGGCCGTATAATAACTTCTTTTCTTGCTAGCTCAGCAGTTTAACTCTCGGGGCGGGTCCGAAGCTTTTCCACCATGTAAAATTTCCCTAAAATGTAAAGACTCCTAGTATCTATTCTCTTTTATGCTACATATTGGGATAGAGAGTGCTTAACCCTCTCGAGCTCCCACTCATATTGTTTTGAGGTGAACTTACTTTTTCACAACCAATTCTTCTTTAACGTAATGTAAATTGTTTCCTTCTAAAGTCACCTCATTAGTATGGGATTAGCCCTTGCATTTGTGGCCTAGAGCCAGATTAGGTTTTAAAACAAAATGTATTAGGAGTGCAGGTCGCCTCCTCTCACATTGGTATTTTAGAGGCCATGTAATTATCCTTTTCTCGCTTAATAGGCCTCAGTAGGTTGGGTATTTTACCCCTGTGTTTGCGTCCTTAGAGGACAGCTTGAAGGTCGAGTTAGGTGTGGCCTTTTGATAGGCTTAAAACTTTGAGAGCGGATCGCTCTTTTGAAATTTGTTTCTGCGTGCCTCTAGGAGGTCTTACTGTGTAATTTGGAGCAAGTGCTCCTGGGCATGATTGGGGTTTTCTGCCCCTTTGTTAAACCTTATGTACATGTAAGCTTGGGCTAACTGCTCAAGAATTGTGAGTTCGGGGCTCGAAGCCCAAAGCCTGTAAATACTGTTGTTGCTCTTTTGTTGCCTTGCTACTCTGTACCTTCCATGCTTGTTATTTCTTGATTTTGAAAAGAGAATATAACCTTGTTAAATTTTACATTTACTTTAATTTCGTAGTTTGAGACCCGTTCACCCCCGCACCTTCTTTCACCTCTACCTACCACAAAAATACGGTAATAATAATAATAATAATAATAATAATAATAATAATAATAATAATAATAATAATAATAATAATAATAATCGTATGGCCTCAGCTACCGTGTGCAGACATTTCGATTTGACGCCATCTGGCTGTCTGCTCGTCAATTTCGAGTTTTACTCTAGGCCCACTAGATGGCAGACAGAGTAAACTGGATCTCTCTTGGGCGTCTATGGCTGAGATTTAATGAATTTTGTCGGGTAAACACCAAATGTGTCACCAGAGATCTTTTACATGCCGACATCGTACGACATGGAGTATCGAATGGACTTTCTTCCGCCCTTCAAAAATCTGACTACCTCTGCCAGGTTTGAACCCGCTATCTTGGGATCCGAAGGCCGACACTCTACCACGGATTCACAGAGGCAGCTTTTTCCGGTACAAGTCCCACCGGACTTAACTCAACAGCGGGTGCATGTAAAGCGTATTTTTTACAACTTGAAAACTACTGATGATATTTGAGTCAAACTTTACATTAACATCTACCTGTCCAACGGTAGGGGTTAATCGTCAATAATATTTCATGTTCCCGGAATGGACTGGCGGTTTATAGGGATCCGAAATGGTGATTTTACTCTTACACAATATATACAGTACAAGACCAACCTGACTGGAAATCGACCAAACTTGATGGAAATCCATTTCCAAAACTTTTTTTCATGTGCATTTCTTCGACAGGAGGATTAATAAGGGAGATATCATAAACGGTCTGTTTTTCAGGTTAAGTCCAGCGGATATAGCCCAAAAGGTGTTGTACATGGAGCAGGTTCCTTATCTATCTATGTAAATAAAATCGTAACGACTGTGTGCCTGTACATTGACTATTTTGGCAAAATTTTTATACAGCTACACGCTTAAGGGGTAATAATGACCATCTGCATATTTTTTGGTTTAGTTTCTTGAAAGTCCAAATTTTTACACTCCTCACCGAAAACCCAGATTGCGGCATAATCTGCCAGTCGAAGAAGGTTATTGAAATTTGGCAAAATTATACGTTTTAGCCTGTAACGGACTAAAAACTTCCAAGATCTTTAAATTTTTCCCTTTTTATCCCGAAGAATATCTAAATATGGAGGCAATTTTAATGATGGTGCAGACCTTCGGGAAGTATTATCACATAACGGATGGCACAATCCCCGTTCAATTTGGAGTGATCAACAACCTTGGTCTTACGACTTTTTGTCCTATTTCTATCCCTTTTACGTTGAATTTTTCTCTATTTCTCAATGTTAAGTAAATTTGCACTTTTCACATACATAATTCATACTTTCCATCATTTATAGGTAAGATAGAATCATCAAACTCTACACGAAAATTGATCCACCCAGCAGCCATATGTGAGCAAAATGCTATGTATGTAGCTGTCAATTATCCGAAAAGCAATGCAATGTGAGATAATCTTACACAAATTTTACCCTATTCTATGTTTGTAACTCAATCTGACCCATGAATAGACGAGATATCATAAGACCAGCAATTTAGGCCACTAAATCCGGTGTCTTATGGTACAATCCTTTCTCAATATGATGTACCGTTTAGCAGCAGTTAATCTGTAAATGAAGGTCTGCAATATTGTTAACAAGCACATATTTCCGTATGTCGAACTATATATATTCACTGATGTCGATTTTGTAGCAATTGAGAAAGGGTGTGTCTGTTATTGTAATCAATAATCTCCACACCGACTTTGACTGGGAGTAGGAATGGGGTCCTTCTCCAATTCCTGTGTAACTTGCATTAATAAGGCAGGCCTACCATTGTAATGAATAATTCACTTTTAGATTTGACTTGCAGGAGGCAAGGGAGCATGGAGTTTTGTTCAAAACTCCCCTCACCCGATTGTGTTTGGCTGTAGGCAAGCGTTCCCGCAGTTATAAACAGATGTACCCATGTAAAATGTGACTAACATTAGGCATACTGGCCTGTTATTTTGATGAAAACTCACCAACTTGGTGTGACTGGCAGTAAGCTGGCTGGCAGTTGGAAAAGGGGCCTGTCATTATAATGATAACTGCACAACTCAATTTTGACTGGTTGTAGGGAAGTTTCCTGCCATTATAATAAAAACTCCTCAATTTGTAATATGTCGAAGTAGGAAAGGGGGCTGCCACTGAAACAAACTCCCCAAATCGATTGTGACCATGCAGTAGGCAATGGGGCCTGCAATCATAATGTAAACTTCCCAACTCGATTGTGAATGGCAGTAGGCAAGTGAGCCTGCCGTTATCACAAATCCGTAACAAGCACTTTACATTGGAAATAACGTATGGGGACCACTCCATGCTGTTTCTCGGATAACGCTAAAAGACATGCTATTTTAAAACAATCTTATTTACTGCATGTACAGTATTTACTTCAATATTCGTATACAATGCAGAATACCGCAGCGAAGCACGGGTACATTTGCTAGTTACAAAATAAATTATTTCATTGTTCGTAAATTCTAGCAAAGTTAATGTACATATTGTACATACTGTACATATTGTAAACTATGTAAAAAGCATAAGACCATTGTATTTAGTATTAAGTTAAGTTTACTATTAATTTCCGATGTTTACAGCTTTAATTCTTGACCTTAAGATTTAGTATTAGGCTGAAGATGCCCATAACTAGGGTGAAACATGTCCCTAACTGGTGTTTTTAATTCATGTAGAATTTAATCACTAAAAAATATATTTGTATTGAAAAGGTGGACACAATAATTTTAATCTTGAAAGTGTTTTATTGTATCTTCAATACGGAACAAAATGAGATTAGTTACTTGTAAACCGGGCGAGTTGGCCGTGCGCGTAGAGGCGCGCGGCTGTGAGCTTGCATCCGGGAGATAGTAGGTTCGAATCCCACTATCGGCAGCCCTGAAGATGGTTTTCCGTGGTTTCCCATTTTCACACCAGGCAAATGCTGGGGCTGTACCTTAATTAAGGCCACGGCCGCTTCCTTCCAACTCCTAGGCCTTTCCTATCCCATCGTCGCCATAAGACCTATCTGTGTCGGTGCGACGTAAAGCCCCTAGCAAAAAAAAAAAACAAAAAAAAAAAAAAAAAAGTTACTTGTAACACAAGAACAAGCCGACCACTTCTCATATCTTGGGAACATCCTGTCCAAGTCCAGATAGGACGTAGGAAACAGATTCCGTGCTGCTTACATGGAGTTTGGACAACTATCCCAGAGTCTTCAGGAACAAAAATTTAACAATCCACACCAAACTCAAACCAAGCAATAGTAATTTAAACACTACTTTATGGATGTAAACCCTGAACCTTACACCATTGTGACTTAAAGAAGTTTGAGCACTTTCACCAACAGAAGCTCTGCTCCATTTTGAGCATCACGTGGAAGAACCATATCACCAATCTGGCAATTTTAGAGAAAACAAGTACAGTAGTAGTCTCTCCAGTCTGGCAAACACGAGACCATGCCTTGTCAGATTATAGAGATTTATCGGATTTCTGGATGTCCAAGGAAGAAATAAGAGTTATTTAAATGAATGCATGAAAACAAAACTTAAGCAATACTATGTATTGCTAAAAGTCCATATTAAGAAAAAAACAAGTGTATTTATAAGGATATATTAAATGAAATTTTGTTCAATGAAGAACAATTTATAACCATGATAAATTTCTTTAAAGTGCACCATACACTAAATAAAAACTGCAAATTGTGTGGATGCATGTGCTACGCAAGAACTGGTGTGTTTAGTCACCAGAAGATTGCATTTCGAGTGTGAAGTGAATTGTTAAGCAAGAAAATTCTATACTCAGAGATGAGTAACAGCCAACAACGATATTATGCAGTACCCCTACTATGGCAACCACTTACTAAGAAGTACCAGTATGTGGCAATTTAAAAAAAAAATAGAAAGGGATCCAATAAAAAACAAAAATTCCTATAACAATATACAATACATTTATTTAACAAATTTGCAGAGATGAACTGATTTCCAAGTTTCAGAACAAGATTCAACAAAATCTGTTACTTCACTATTATATGCACTGTTTATGAGAGCCCGTAGGAATCCTTCAGAACAGCCGTAACATATTTATTGAAGAAACCTACAATTCAGTTCAAAATGCATTACTAGACTGCGTTTAATTATCCGTATTTAAGCTGCTCTCGCTTCAATGCGCTTCTTCCGTTGAAGCAATCTTCTTTCTCGTTCAAACTCCTTCATTCTAAGCACATAACTGAAAGGAAAGAGAAAAGGTTCTATCATACAACTTTCACATTTAGAATATATATATAAAAATAGCAGAAATTTATTTTAAGGTTTGCCACAGTATAACTTCAGTACAAAATCAGATCAAGCAAAATCCTTTCTTTGAGCTAAAATACATTGAAATATGAGCTTAAGGGCTTTCCCGCAACACTAAGGTGCAATGCTTCCTAGTGGCACAGAATCCAACACGGGCACACATCTTTGAAGCTTCATCAACAAAAGTTTCCTTACAATGTCATAAAGACTGATAAAAGTAAAAATGTGTACAATGATGGAGCCAGGAAATATCAGAGAGAGAGAGAGAGAGAGACAGAGAGACAGAGAGATATTTAGCTCCACAAATAATTGGGTTTAGTGTTTACTTGTAGTAATCTGCGATTAGTGGCATTTATTTACAGTTTTCACACTGAGTAGTTCTGTAGGCGATTGCTAGGTTACAACCGGTAATTTAGGTCTGAGTGAAAGAAGAAATATATCTTTCTTTTTAATAGTATTATTAAAATATCAATAGGTTTGTTGATAAAATACGGTACTTACAAAGACATGATATTAAAAAGAGTCGTAACTTCGGCAGTGGTTATATCTATTAGTGCAGGTATTTGACAGGGTATTTCAAATAGCAGTTCAACGGTCCCACTTATCACAAAAGTAATTACTTCTTTTAATAACGCGATACTGTTATAAATTTTGTTTAAAGAAAGGACTTCAACAGAATAGACAGTATTTCACTGGCGAAATAGTTAAAAGAGTCGTAACTGTTATTGATCAATGTCACTCTTCCTATTCAAATATTGGCAATGTTGGCTACAGTCTGTGAACAAAGAGTGTAGTGTATCAAGAAAATATAAATAAAAATCAGCTGATTCTTGTATTCCGATCATTTGTAGTTCTCAGTAGGCAGTTTAAGTATCCGTAATTTATATTTCACACCCTCGACATTTCAGTATTTGTGAGCGGTTAGCTAATAATCAAGTTCCTACATTCCAATAATTGCAATTCAAGTCCCTGGCGTAGTTTAGACAGAAATACTTTTGAGAAATTATTGTAAACCACCTCATATTTTTCAGCATTTCACACTTTTATTCTCCGTCCCAGGGAGTAGGGAAAATAATAGTAATCCATCATCTGTAAAGATCACATAACCGCATTTCAGTTGAGAATTGTAGTGTAGATACGGTATATTAGATAGTATCTTGCCTGTTATATTCGTGTGTATTTTTGTGCAAACGGCAGGTTTCATCTCTATTACAACATAGTAGGACAAAGTAGTGCTAATATTAATCTGTATACATGTTTAACTTTGTTGGTAATCTTTGAGTACCTATCGGTAGTTCTTGCGAATATCTAAATTTAGGGCTAATTGGAATTTTCATTTCTATTTGTGCTTAGTAAGAAGCTAGGATACATCTGAACGTAGTTTTAACATTGTTGTAGTGTAGTATGGTAACTTATTAGAAATTAGAGTGCCTATTCTATAATTTTCAGCGGTTTTGCTAATTTTGAACATTAATGGTAATTTTCTTTTCTGTTTTTGCTTGGTAATAACCTGTTGTAATTTGAAAAAGGCCGAACATAGTTTAAAATTATTGCAGTGCATTGTAGTATCTGTACTTAGTCTGAACGTAGTTTAAAATTATTGTAGTGTATTATAGCATCTTATTAGAAAGTAGTGTGTTTATTCTATAACTGTGAAATATTTGTATAGTATAGTACCATTTCCGTGGTATCTGTAGTAACCCTCTTACTAAAAATTCTGTTGTTGTAATTAGGGTAGACTTAACTGCAGTTACGAATTGTGTAATTCTTGTGTATTATTCTCAGTTTCCAGTAATTAACAGCAATTTTCATCGTGTTAGCGTGTTGTAGGAATTTAAAAAAATAGTAAAATTAAGTAATATTGTAGTGTAGTAGTAGCCTATATTAAATAACTTACTGTCATGTGATCTTTGTGAATTAACCTAGACAATATTTCTTTCCTTTCATTTTTATTTTGCACAGAATAAGTTATCTTATTTTTTCCTTTTCTTTTCATTATTTAGTAAAAAATGGGTAAACAGTGCAAGTGTAGGAACTGTGGGTGTGGCCGGGCATTAAGGAGTATGAGGGAGGAGTTGGAGAGCTTGAGGGAGATAATTAGGATTCTCTCAGAGGACAGGAAGGAAAGTAGGCCTCCAAACAATGTACAGGATACAGTAGGTGTAATAAAGGGTTTGGAAGGAAAGGGGGGAACGGTGGAAGACAGATGGTCTAATGTTTTAAGGGGAAGGAGATTGCAGGCTAAGGGCTGGTCATGGGGGATTCTATTGTTAGACATGTCGGGAAAGTGTGTGGAGGAAAGGGTACCAGAGTAGACTGTTATCCAGGAATTAGGTTAAGGCAGATGTTGAGGAAAGTGAAGCCCATGAACAGAAACTGGCAAATAAGTTAATTTGGGAGGGAGGATTTACACAAGTAGTACAAGAACCGACTCGTCTCAATAACTTACTAGATGTATTCTTGGTTGAACCATGGGAAATTGTTGATAAAACTGAGGTAATTGAAGGAATAGGAGACCATAAGGCTGTAATAATGGATGTAGGACTCGTACCAAAAAGGCTTAATAAGAGGGTTACACAAGACAAGAAATTGGACAGAAAAACTAAAGTTGATGAATTTGGGACTTGCCTTAAATCACAATTCAGTTGTTGGATAAGTGAAGGGAGTAACGTGGATACACTTTGGGCTAAATTTAAAGGAATTATTTGGGAAGGAGAGAAGAGATTCGTACCTGTTAAGAAGGGTAAAATGACCTCAGACCCTGTTTATTATACAAGGGAAATAAGAAAATTAAAAAGAAAATGTAGAATAGTAAACAGGAAAATCAAAGAGGGTAGGGAGAGTAGAGAAACTAGAAAACAGCTAATGAGGGAACTGAATAGAGTGAAAAAGGAAGCAAAAGAGAATTATATGAATGGCATACTTCAAGAGGGTAATGACCACAAAGGGAAATGGAAAAAGCTGTATTCATATATCAGGAATCAAAAAGGAAAAGGAGTCCAAATTCCTACAATGGTGGGAGAAGGGGGTGAACACTATTTAACAGATACTGAGAAAGCAAACCTATTTAGTAGGGAATTTAGAGATTCAGTAGATGATTATCAAGAGATGGAAACCGAAACAGAAGATAGAGAGGGAGAGAGACAGAGGGAAACAAGAAGCTTCTCATTCACAAACGAAGATATTTTCAGAGAAATCCAACTGCTTCAGCAAGGAAAAGCTGCAGGAAGTGATCAAATTACTGGGGAGGTATTAAAGACAATGGGGTGGTACAGAGTGCCTTATTTAAAATTTCTCTTTGACTATGTCATAAATAATAGTGTAATACCAAAGGAATGGAAGGAATCTATAATAATACCAATTTATAAAGGAAAGGGTGATAAAAGGAAACCAGAGAACTACAGACCAATCAGCCTGACCAGTATAGTTTGTAAAATTCTGGAGAGTTTAATATCAAAGTACATCAGAGGGATATGTGATGATAAAAATTGGTTCATGAGGAGCCAGTATGGATTTAGAAAGAAATTTTCTTGTGAGGCACAACTGGTGGGATTTCAGCAGGACATATCAGATCAGTTGGATTCAGGAGGTCAGTTAGATTGCATAGCCATAGATCTTTCCAAAGCCTTTGATAGAGTGGAACATGGAATATTATTAAAGAAATTGGAGGGAATAGGATTGGACGTAAGGGTTACACGTTGGATAAAAGCATTTCTAAATTCAAGGGTTCAGAAAGTCAAAGTAGGAAATAATGTATCTCAGGAAGAGAAAGTTTGGAAGGGAATTGCACAGGGTAGTATAATCGGTCCGTTACTTTTCTTAATATACGCAAATGATTTTGGGAACAATATAACATCAAAAATAAGATTGTATGCAGATGACATAATTGTTTATAGAGAAATAAACAACATTGAGGATTGTTCAGAATTACAAAGGGACCTTGAAAGTATCCAACAATGGGTTGAAGAAAATAATATGAAGGTTAATGGAGGCAAATCAACTGTTACAACTTTTACAAACAGGAGCTTTAAAACTGAATTTGAATATACTTTGGATGAGGTAGTTATCCCAAAAGATGGCAAGTGCAAATACTTAGGTGTGAGATTTCAAAGTAATTTGCAATGGAAGGGTCATATTGATGACATTGTTGGGAAAGCATACAGATCATTACATGTCATAATGAGGCTACTTAAAGGATGCAACAAAGAATTAAAAGAAAAAAGTTACTTGAGTATGGTTCGTCCATTATTGGAATATGCAAACAGTGTTTGGGATCCTCACCAAGAATACCTAATAAAAGAAATAGATAGTGTGCAGAGGAAAGCAGCAAGATTTGTAACAGGGGATTTCAGGAGAAAGAGTAGTGTATCAGAAATGTTAAAGGAACTTGGGTGGGAAACTTTAAGTAAGAGAAGGGAGAAAACTAGACTTACAGGATTATATAGAGCCTATACAGGAGAAGAAGCATGGGGAGATATCCGTGAGAGGCTTCAGTTGGAAAATAATTACATCGGCAGGACTGACCACAAATATAAAATTGGAAGGAATTTTAGCAGAAGCGATTGGGGTAAATTTTCATTCATTGGGAAGGGTGTGAAGGAGTGGAACAGTTTACCAGGGGTAGTGTTTGATCCTTTTCCAAAATCTGTACAGATATTCAAGAAGAGAATAAACAGCAACAGAGAAAATAAATGAAGTGTTAGAGGGCATTCGACCGGTGCAGGTTATTGTAAATAAAAAAAAATGTGTGTGAATAAATTAATTCCATCCCCTGGTCTAAGGAGTTTGGACAGCCAAAGTAGGGGACTGCCTGTAGGGGTGAAGTAGAGTGGGGACTTCGAGGGCCCTGGGACCGCTACGGTAGCTGTGAAGGCCCTTCAGGAACTCTGAAAAGTGGTGGCAAAAGGGGCTCTGGTTAAGACGCAGCAGGTCGTTATGCTACTTAGGATCCAGAACGGGTAAAAAAAAAAAAAAAAAAGTAAATAAATAAATGCAATGTAAATATTAATGTTATACCAGTTTTATAGTATCATTTGAAGCAATTCCACATACTGTATATCAGTTGACTATATTCGTAAGTAGTACAGGAGATATTATAATTAGAATTTTGTAAACAATATAAATTTATTAAGGATGAGCTGTGTGTTTAATAGAAAACATTGTTAGCGTAAATTGTATAATATTGTATTATAGGAAAAATTTTCTTCTCTTGTTAATTTAATATTTAGTGCTTGACAATAATGTATTTTAGTGTACCATTTGCCACCGAGGTAGACACCTCATTTGCAAATAAAGAGATTTTGATTTGATTTGATTTGAAGTAGAAGAGAAGGAGGAGGGAAAGGAGAAGGTGGTAGTGTTTCACGTTGGTACTAACAACGTAAGACAGGTCTTGGTGAGAAATCGGTACAAGTCACTGCAGGTAGAACAACCGAGGGAAGATGAGGAACAGGGAATTGTTGCCGAGAAGTTTGGAAGTAGGAGAAAGGGAAGAGGTAGGAAAGGGAAATGTGGAGTAGTGGATAGGAAAAGACAGGTGGAACAGGGTCATGGGATGGAGAAAAGGGAGGGGGAAGTAGCTTCTGCAGCTGTCAGGAAAGATAGGACTAACCAGGAGGGCAGGGGATCAAATGAGGTGGGTAGGGTTGAGACTCTGGTCATGGGGCATTCTATTGTTAGACATGTCGGGAAAGTGTGTGGAGGAAAGGGTACCAGAGTAGAGTGTTATCCAGGAATTAGGTTAAGGCAGATGTTGAGGAAAGTAGAAGAGGAGGAGGGAAAGGAGAAGGTGGTAGTGTTTCACATTGGTACTAACAACGTAAGACAAGCAGATATAAGGACCAACATAGTTGGGGATGTGTGAGATCTGGTAAATGCAGCACGGGTGAAGTTTAAGGAGGTGGAGATTGTTATCAGTGGAATACTGTGTAGTAGGGATACTGATGAGACTATGGAGTGGGTATGTGGGAAACTGGGAGTGAAATTTCTAGATCCGAATGGGTGGGTAGGAGATAGAGATCTGTGCTCAGATGGCCTTCACTTAAACCGCAGTGGTACATATAAGTTAGGAAATTTGTTTAGAAGGGTTATAGGGAGGTACATTCAGGGAAACAGGGTGGCCTAGGGAGCGGTGTTAGGGGAACAGGGAACTGGAAATCAAGTATGGATGACATAAAACTGTTAGTGCTCAACTGTAGAAGTATTGTAAAGAAAGGAATAGAATTAAGTAATTTAACAGATATATACTTACCAGATATTGTAATAGGAGTTGAATCATGGCTGAGAAATGATATAATGGATGCAAAAATGTTCTCACGGAACTGGAGAGTGTATCGTAGAGATAGGATAGGAATGGTAGGAGGGGGAGTATTCATTCTCGTGAAAGATGAATTTATAAGCTATGAAAAAGTTAAAGATGACAAGCACGAAATTCTAGGGGTAAGGCTCATTTCTAAAGATAATAGGCAACTTGATGTCCTTGGAGTGTACAGACCAGGAAAGGGTAGCGCAGATGCTGATTTAGAATTATTTGATAAGATAATCAGCTATGTGGGAAACGATAAGGAAAGGAACGTGATCGTAGCAGTGATCTCAATTTACCAAATGTCAATTGGGAAGGTAATGCGAACAACAGAAAGCATGACCAACAAATGGTAAATAAGTTAATATGGGAAGGGCACCTGATTCAGAAAATGATGGAACCAACTAGAGGAAAGAATATTCTGGATGTGGTGCTGGTAAAACCAGATGAGCTCTATAGAGAAACCGAAGTATTAGATGGTATTAGTAATCACGAAGCTGTTTTGTGGTAGTTAACTCTTTCCGGTCTAACCGCGCGAAATTACGCTCAGGCCACGTTGCGGGCATAGCCCGTAGTAAGGTTTGACAATACACTAAAATTTATGGTTATGAATTTCATGTTTTTGGTCCGTATTGAACTGATAATAATATATAAGTAATAATAATAACAACGTAAACGTTTCCACCTTTTCAATACTACAATATATTAACAAAATTACAAATTACACGGTACTAGTTTCAACCCATCTAGGGGTCATCATCAGCCGTTTTGGAGCAAAGATCATTTGTGGCGAAATCCTAAGAAAATGTTATTTTAAAGAATAACAAGTGAAATGAGATGTTATGGTAATAGTTAATAATACAAGGAATATACATACTAAGAGGTTTATTCTTTGTTAAAAACCTCTTAGTATGTATATTCCTTGTATTATTAACTATTACCATAACATCTCATTTCACTTGTTATTCTTTAAAATAACATTTTCTTAGGATTTCGCCACAAATGATCTTTGCTCCAATACGGCTGATGATGACCCCTAGATGGGTTGAAACTAGTACCGTGTAATTTGTAATTTTGTTAATATATTGTAGTATTGAAAAGGTGGAAACGTTTACGTTGTTATTATTATTACTTATATATTAATACACTAAAAATCGAGAACAAGCTATGTACGCATTCTGGTGGTTACATCGTGTTTCTTCATGTATTAGTTACGAGATTATTTAAGCAGATGGCAGTATTATATGTCTAAGTCAGAGAATTTACGATATTTTCGACCAACAAGCATCAGTAGATGTTGTCACTCAGTGAGCTCTAAGATATGCTTCTCGCGGCAAACATGTGCTTGACGAAAGTGATACTGTATTTTCGATATTTTATGATATATTATAAGTTTATGCGCAAATGAACATATCGTTGACATATGAATTCGAAACAACTTCTCACATTTTATTATGACTGGAGTTCGTTTTACGGCCTAGCGCATGTTCCCGCGTATTTCAAATTTGCGTGAATGTAAGATTGTCTACATATTAGTAAAGTTTTCTATTTAGAAGACTATTTTCTCTTTTTCAGAAGTCTTTTGTGGTAAATAGAACAATATCTTTACATTTGAGTAACTTTTGAAAAAAATTATCAATTAAAATAAAATTTCATAAGAGCTCCCATTTTCATTATTGTAATTATTACTATTATTACTGAAAAATTATTAATCTTATATCGTACTCATTATTGTTGTTGTTTTGTAATTGCAATGCACATTTTATATTAGCAAAAGAGGGTAAATATAACAGTATTTCAGTTGCGTTCCGAGGGATGTAGAGTTGTCTACCTCGATGAAACTTGGTACGATACTCGTGACATTGTGAAGAAAGGGTGAGATGATGGAACTTGTAAATGCATACTGAAAGCACCAACATCGCGAGGCAAGCGTATTATGGTATTGCATCCTGGAGGCAGAGAGGGCTGGGTTGAGAATTGCCTTTATTTATTGGCTAAAAATATTGGAGACTGCAAAGCTGATAGCCATGACGAAATGACAGCTTAAGTTTTCGAAAACTGGTTTAGGTCTTATCTTCTAGAGAACCTACCATGTGACCGAAAATGTGTAATCGTGATGGACAACACAAGCTATCATTCGCGGCAGCTGATTAGGTTTCCTTCCATGAGCACTAATATTAAGGACATTATTAAGTTTATGGAGTACAATAACATTCCCGTGCCAAAACCTGTACCCATCAAGGCAGTTATGTTGCAACTTGTGAAAATTTGGATTATATAATTCCACCTTTACAACACTGCAAGTGTCTTTATTAAAAATACTACATTAAATTACATTCATGATACATGTTTCGTCCTCTTATGGGACATCTTCAGTCACAAATACAAAACATTAAAAATAAGGCGAGGACACGTTGAATTGAGTAGATAAAAAGTCTTAGTATCATGTGACGCGGCGTGGTGGCGTCTTGTCAATCATCAATATTAAAATGGTGCGGCGTGAACATGATGTGAAACATGAAGTCCAATAAAATCATAAGTTAAAAATGTTGTTCAAAACGTCGAATTGTCAATTATAAAACACAGTAAGTGGCTGTGCGAATAAAATTATGTGCCTATTGTACAAAAACATTGTTGAGGTGATGCCACATTACAACAGCTTTCTTGATTAGGAGGTGGAGTTATACTGGTGATACAAGTTGAAACTGATAGTGTGTTGACAATAGGGGCCTAAAAAGAAAAAGATATATGAATGAACTAAAGAAATAAAATTCAATTGAAATGTAAACTAAGTGCCCATCCAGTCACTCACCTCCTTGCCCATCCTACATCGACCACTCCACCTCAAGTGCTAAAGCTAACTGAGTGACGTCCTTGAAGGTCGTTGAGGACTGACCGTGAGGGGAGGTTGAGGGGAGTTTGATGTAAGGGGAGAGGCGTGAGGTAAAGCATTACTCACGAGCCTTCGTGAAAAGAATTTCTTGATTAACTCCTCGACAAGTATATTAATGTCCTCCGATATCTCATTAAGATTATAAATCGGGTTGTATTTTTGATCAATATTTATAAAAATGTTTTCTAAAATATTCAATAGATTACCCTTCTTACATAAATGGAGAATTTGAAGGTCTTGTTGTATGCCCATGAATGAATGATTAGTATCGTCCATATGAGAACCGAATGCTGAGAATCTGCCGTACTTTGACGCATTAACATGTTCACCATACCTTATATTAAAATTGCGGCCTGTTTGTCCGATATAACTGGCGGAACACTGCTGGCACTTTAATTTGTAAACACCTGATTTCTGAAATTTGCTACTGCCGCTGTTGATAGTGTGTTG
This sequence comes from Anabrus simplex, assembly GCF_040414725.1. Lineage (NCBI taxonomy): Eukaryota > Metazoa > Arthropoda > Insecta > Orthoptera > Tettigoniidae > Anabrus > Anabrus simplex. Next base: position 1,223,056,672 of record NC_090265.1, on the reverse strand, counting down.
ATTGGAGAAAAGATGAGCGTTGTTATTGGTTGTTTTAAAAGAAACTTTCATATTAAGTTTCTTGAAAACATTCGTAATATCGTATATTTTATTGTGACTATAGGTAAAAAGGGCGTAACTATCTTCTTTCTTTTTGGTATCCTTAGTTAATGTGGAAAATGATTTTTTTCTCAATTTTGCTAATAATTTTATCCACAAATTGCCTGTTGAACCCGTTTCTTTTTGCTATAAAATAAATAGTATCCAACTCAATAGTTGAGGAACGGTTAGTCACGGGAAGGAAAGTGGTAATGTAGTGTTTGTGGAATTATTTAACGTAGTAGTTCTCTGCATTTCTCCACAACTCTGGTCTGATCTTTGTACTCGGCTACCGATAGCTGATCATCTGTAATGGAACTCGATGTGTTATAATAATCCACATGAAAGGATACTTGTTTGACAGGTTAAAACGATATCTCCCTTGACCGCTAGGCAGCTCCCGTGCAGAACTGAAAAGTCCAGTTACAAGGTATGAAGAGCAATTACATAACAGACTCTGCCAAAAGCACTGAAAATGTTTATTGCACATATTAGAATATATGAGCTACAGAAAAAAACGTGAAACACCACACGACTTGTTATTTTGTAAAGTGATGGGAACGTACATGTAAGGGAACTCCGAATTAAAAAAAAAAAAAATTTGAAAACTGAATTTGAAAATTCAGGCGCAAGGTTAAAATTTTCAGGCGCCATAGCGACTGGGCGCCCAGTATTTTTTGACCCCTATTAGGTGATAATATGAAATAAGTATTAATAAATGAGGATTTTGTAAGTACTCACCAACACCGTATTAACATAACGAAGAACAAAATTCTGTACTTATCTGGATTAGTCCGTTGTCACCAAACACTATTTCACGACTGTGGTCAAGGCAAAGCTAGTGGAAAATTTTGGGCAAAGCATGTTGTTCCACGGAGAGGGGACGGGACGTAGGGGAGGGGCTACTGGAACACTGTGGATCCTTCCTATTGTGCCATTTCACTGTTACTCAAAAATACAACCGGAACAAAAATGGAGTCTAAATTGTCAAAACGACGATATTTAAACGTCAGACACTATTACAAGCCCAGATGGTAATATTTTCGTCAAGCGCTCGGAAAAAGAACGAAACATAGAAGGCGGTGAAAAAAGAACGAAGCGAGAAGATTGTTACGAGCTATTATTAAGGAAAAAATGAGAAAGAAAATTTCATGCATTCACTTAACTTGCTTATGAGAGTAACGACATAGTCGGTTACCAAAAGGAGGATATCAGCGTATCGGAATTTCATTCTGACGACAGGAGGAAGACTTTATTTATGGCTATACTCTACATTATTAGCGGGATACATTACTTCGCTCCGCGAAATTAAATTACTTTTAAAAATACAGAAGATTCCACGGTGATACGTCACATCACATTCCTTAGACGACGTATTAGCCGATGCTCCCAATTTTAAATGGCTAAAGGATTGGATTTTCGGCAAGAACATTGAGAAAGAACATATATAAAATGCAATTTTTACATTTTGAGTGGAATAATAAATTTTACCTATCCCAGACTTAATTATTTCTAACATCAACTCTTCCAAGAACGACGTTTATTCATCATAGGCAAATAGTAACAGAACATAGCCAAAAGATGACGACGTTGACTGAAATGATGTATTATTATTCTGTTCCAATTGCTCAAGCCATTACCATGATGCTCTAAGAAGACGGAAGGTGGACTACCCAGATGAACGCACCGTAGGATGATGTTGCCAGCCCCAGCATGACCAGTAACCAGACGAGACGGTCCCGAACGTTCCCAAACACCTAAGGGAGATGAATGGAGCTATGTCCGCATGTCCAAACGCCCGGACATGAGTTGACTACAGGAGTTGCTGAACAAAGATAAGTCCACTTTGAGTTAAATGTACAAGTAAGAAATTATTCATTTCTCTTATTATTAAAGTGCTATTCTTGTCAATGCAAGTATGATAATTAATAAATACGAGTAGTTGGTCACCAAAGTTAGGTTAAAGGATATTAGGTATTCTTCAAACCTTAAACGTCAAATCTACATGTAGGGAACAGTCATTCAGTGATAAGAAAGCCTTCGTTCGTAACGCTGTCAATATAATGTGAGAGGAGGCTAGTTCTTATTGTATTGGTGAGTTTCATACGACATTTTAAATAGAAGTTAGGCATGTGTGAGAACTTATGAGACTGAAGAATTGTATGAAGGAGATCGTGTGTACGCAATGCTTACTATACGTATAAATGTGGTAATATACTTTGGAATTATGAAAGGATTAAAGCTATGACAGGGTAGATAAGTTCACGAACCACAATAAAGGTAAGAGATACGTCGAATTAGAATATGATAAGATATATACGGTGAAGTGAAATGTGATATTTATTTGAAATGTGAAATGATGATTATTTAATGTGAGTAATGATATGAGATATGGAAATTAATATTGGTGGTAGTTATTATTCTTCGCAAATATAGTCATGGTTATGTTGTTGAGGACATAATGTTCCAAGTTACGTATTTTGAAGTGATTAGTGAACTTATTCTGTTTTCATTTGATTATTTACCCATGAGTAAGCCAAGAGTAGGATAGAATGCGTTAGCAATGCCAGCCGTATGTTGACATTTATGTGTAAAATCACCAAATGACTTCTGATGAGGATGATGAATTTAAACTAGCTAACACCCTTGTATATCTTCTAATTATAAGATTCTTCTCATGTGTTAGGCAGACTTTGAAGTTAATTCTAAGGCATTACCTAGTATCACTGGTGACTTGACTGCACAAATGAGAGTTACTAATTCGAGGTAGAGTCTTCGCACAAGGTAGACCACATAGTTATCGTATATTTTGATGGAAGTATGATTGTATACACTTGGTAATATAGTGTAATAGCATGGATATGCACTTGAATTTTATGAATAATCTCAAGTTAAAAAGAGTAATTTATCTAATTTTCTAAATGCGATGTTTGATCGTCCTTTTGAGAGTATACATTAATTTAAGGGAGACTTATCGATGTTTATGCAACAGAATGCGTCAAGAAACATGAGCATTACTTGCAATACAACATCTGTCAAGTATTATAAATACTATGAGGATATCTTCCAGGTTAATTTGATTGTGTATCTTGACACAAAGAATTAGAAGCAAGAGAAGTTATTCCATTTCTGTGAATCAACGTAAATAAGATGAGAGAAAACAGAACATTTGAATTCAATTTTGTGAGATTTCATGTAGAAAAGATGTGATTCCAATTTCGTTAAGAGGTTTACTGCCAAATACGAATCAGTGTCCTATATTTTCTAAAACCACCCTCAATCTATGACACTGTACATATTATGTTGTAATGTAAATATTATTTTTCTTCATTAGATGCATCTAATATCTTACTTAGTCAATATTTTAACCATCTAATATTTTAATTATCTAATGTTTTACTTATCCAATATTTTATCATTTAGTACTTTAATCATCTGATGTGTTAATTACTTAATATTGTCATTACTCAATATTTCTTTATCCGATACCATCATTTAATTTAGTTTCTTTCTTTTTCAAATAGAGACTTTCTAGACAAGTAGTTCTTTGATTGAGATCTTTTAAGATCGTGATTATTTATTTTTCAAGCATCATAACTGGACACTTCGTTTCTTCCAAGAACCTTAACTTAATGTTGTCAGAAATGAACTTTTAGATAAGGGCACAGCCCATCACTCGTTACTTTTATTCCCAAAGGAGAAATTATGATATTCTTTCTACGGAATGAACTGAGTTTGTAATAAAAGTAGTATGTTAAAATATCAACCTTTCTTTTAATGGCTTTGTAGAGTAGTTACTTAGTTGTAAGTACCTATATTTTTGGCAATCTGGTAAACCATAAGGAATTCTAGCTAATGTGCGAGCAGGAGACGTCCTTCTACGTGAGTTAGAGATTTCCTCGCGCATAATTCGGTATTCTTTCTTCTCAACCGGAACTCATAGCCCGTAAATGACACAGTGGCAAATTTTATTATAATTTGAGCTAGTCTGGATCTTGTGCGTTCTTACCTGGACACGAGAACGGCGCATAAAGAAACTGGCTCCCATACGTGGGGCAATTGAAGAGAAAGACACCGCGGGAACGTGAAGCAATAGGTCGGCAAACATAAAAAAATTGACACCCAACAGTGGAGCAATAAAAGAGAAATATACTGGAGATGGTTGCCAAGCATAAAGAAGTTAGCACACCAATGTCTCGCAGTAAAAGAGAAAGGTACTAGAGAAAGGTTGTCAAACAGAAAGACTTTGGCACAACAGCGGCGTAAAAAGAAGAGAAAGTCACCGGGGGAACTTGTCAGGAGAGAAAGGTATTTGAGAAGGTCACTAATAGGAAGTAGTAGAAAACAGTGATAAGATAATTAGAGAAAAATATAAATACACCGCAAAACCTAGTTGGGTCTGGTAAGAGAGTTATCATCCGACCTGATAATTATTGATTTTGGAATTGGAGAGAACGTAGAGAGATGAGCGGGAGAACTGTGAAGAAGAGATAGATGAATAATAGGAAGAGGCTAACAGGAGATAGCTGGAAGAAGTCAAGACTGAGAGAAGATCTAAATGACATAGAATAGGTTCATGATTTTGGAACATGACTAGTTAAGAATGTTAATCATAGGGTGTTAAGAGACGACGTAGATATAGGAATAGATTATAAGGAATCACGTTATTTGAATTTCTTTTGATAATTAATCTAGATTGAGAGTTTTAAAAACTGGAATCACAGCTGATAGGACAAATGTGTCATGTTTCTTGACAAAAATGGTGGCAAGGTCATCCGTAATGCTTAATCTGGGTAGTTAAGCCTATTTATTTATTGAGTACATATAAATACAGTTGCATAGAATAATTATAATAATATTGTTGGAAGAGTTGATTTATATAGAATTATAGGAAACATTAGTGTATTGTCAAGTTAATAGAGAAGTTGAAAGCAATACATATAAATCAATATGACGACATTGAGCCACATGAAGGTACAATTCAAAGACCAGAAAGAACAATAAGAGAAGTGGAGGAAAATAGAAGAAGCAAGAAACAATGACAGAGAAGAGGTGCAAAAGATGAGAGGAGAGCAAGGAGGAGTTAGAGAAGTTCCAACAGCTGATGGAAGAGATGAATAGAAAGCGTGATGAAGAAGCAAGGAAAGAAAGACAAGAAGAAGCCAGAAAGCGTGAAGAAGAAGCCAGAAAGGAAATGATAGAAGGAATAAGCAGGATGCAAGAGGTGAAACGGAAGATAATGGTGGAAGAGATGAAGGAGGAAATGAATAGAAGGCAAGAAGAAGAAAGTAGAAAGCAGAATGAGAAACAGGAGGAAATGATGGAGAGAATAAATAAATACCAAGAGCGGATGGAAGCAATGAGCAAGGAACGAGAAGAAAAACAGAAGATAATGATGGAAGAGATGAAACAGGAGATGAAAGAGGAAATGAATAAACATTAGGAGAAGATGGAAGAGATAACTACGGAACAAGAGGAGAAGCAGAAAGTAATGATGGAGGAGATTAGGAAAATAGGATCGGACATGGACAAAATCAAGTGTAACATGGACAATTTAAAGGCCGAAATGAGTGACAAGATGGAGGAAAAGAACAAAGAGATCCAAGGAGAGATAAATGAGATCAAGAGGGAAATGATAGAGAGTAATAATTGTAAGTAAATTTTCAAACTATGACAGCTCGAAAATTACTTGTACTAGAATCTTGTATAAAACACCACTGACATTCTAATTTACTCCAGTTTTATTTTGTTAATTTCAATAGATATTACTCCATTTGAAAAATGTATGTATGTTCAGTCTTCAGCCCTAAGGCTGGTTGGATCCTCAACAGCTCTGCCATCAGCTGTCATAGATGGCCTAGGCATCACTGAAGAGGCGTACTAGGGAAATGAGGAGTGAGGTAGTTTTCCGTTGCTTTCCTCACCGAGCCAGAAGTTGCTATTACATATCAGTCTGCCAAGCCCACTGAAATGCATGCACCAACCGACCCTACGAGCAACATTTTCACACCATTCATAGCAGGGACTGGCTGCAGAAGGAATGGCATTACTAGCATCGCTCATACCTCAGTCACTTTCATATAGTCAAAGCCAAGGATAAGACAGAGACAGATCAATGAAAGTAACAAAATTGCTCTAGCCTATACCAGAAGACATAGTGCACTGTAAACACTAGGTCCTGCCAGCAAAGGCACTTGACTTTCTAAAATAATACACATTCTAATCACTATTAAAAATCTATGTATGGACTACAATAATATCATAAGCCCTTGGTTACACTTCATTTCGGTGACACAATAGCACCTTCCATTTCAGAAATATCTGAAGTTAAAGTTTTAGATAATTCACCCTGTATACTCGGTTATGTTGCCCATGATTTTCACTTTTACCTTCTCTGTATAACAGTCATTGATTGGAAACAGAGGATTTCAGGTTATTATGGGAAACAAAACCAGTGGCCAGAAATTCCTCCAAAATGGTCTCCCCCAAGGTTCTGTTCTAGCCCCACTGCTCTTTAGCCTTTACATTGCTGATATGCCAGAAACTGTCAGCAAAAAGTTTGGATATGCTGATGATTGGGCCATTGCAACTAGGCACACTCACTTCGAACCCATGGAAGAAACTCTAACATCTGATTTGTCTGTGCTTGCAGAGTATTTTCGTAAATGGAGGCTTCGACCTAATGCATCAAAAACAGAGGTGACTTGCTTCCATCTCAACAACAGACAATCCAATAGGACTCTGGAAGTCTACTTTGATGGTACACAACTTACCCACAATAAGGAACCAACATATCTGGGAGTCACGCTAGACAGGACCCTGTCGTTTAAATCACATCTCACAAAAACTGCTGCGAAACTGAGAACAAGAAACAACATCATACAAAAGCTTTGTGGAACCACGTGGGGATCATCCGCCACAACTCTACGGACGTCTGCGCTGATCTTGGTATATTCTGCTGCGGAGTACTGCGCACCAGTATGGTTGAACAGCGCCCATACTAACAAAGTTGATGTCCAACTTAATAGTACTATGCGCATTATCACATTAACAATCAGGTCTACTCCCACAATCTGGCTGCCTGTCCTAAGTAACATACCACCTCCTAACCTGCGAAGGAAAGTAGCTTTGATCAGAGAATACACCAAGATCCTAGCAAACCCTGGACTACCGGTACACTCTGACATCTCAGACATCAAAATCAAACGACTTCGTTCGAGACATCCACCTCTTGCAGCCGAGATCAATCACATCGGATTCAACATCACCGATTCCTGGAGGGAAGAATGGATGCAAAATGCTCCAGCTACATGCCTGAAAATGCCATGCATCGATAAGACAGTTCCAGGGTTTGATCAACCCCGCAAGGTATGGTCAATGCTCAACCGACTCAGGACGGGACACGGAAGATGTGGGGATTCACTTTTTAAATGGCGAATGCTCTCCTCGCCGCTATGCGACTGTAGTGCACCGCGACAAACTATTAAACACATCAGGGAGGAATGCAGCATCAGAGCATATGGAGGGCCATATGAAGACTTCTTGATGGCAACCCAAAAATGTATTGAGTACATACAAGATATAGATATTTGTTTGTAGATTGGTTCATTGGTTATTTTTGTTCATTTGTAACAGTGTTCTCCCCAGAAATTTTTGTCAGCCGGGTGGCAGGAATAAGTAGCCGGGTGGGGGAATACTACTTCAAAAATGAGTGATATAATTTCAATAAATAAATTGTTTATTCCCCTCCGGTTGATATAGGTGGGGCACATGCTTGGATTGACAATAATATCAGAGAGGTAAACATAAACTGAAAATTGTTTTCACTGTTATCACCAACAAGACAAAATAAGATATATCTCTTTCTACCATTAAAAAATTGAAATTTACTTTTAGCATGACATTTTATATGTTGTTTCTTCTTTTCTTCTTTGAGGCCCAGTTGTCTGCAGCTCTTATATAATTGAATTCTGTTGAGTCTGGTCCCTCTAGTGAAATCAGCATCAAATTGTTGAGTGTGCTCTGCTTCATGCGATTCTTCAAAGAGATTTTAACTCTCTTCAAAGCCGAAAATCCCCTTTCACATTCAGCTGTGCTCACAGGTCTGGACAGTCCAATAGCAGCTAGTCTTGCTAAATTTGGAGAAGATTCCTGAAGCTAGCATATTGTTGCAAACTTCATCATTATTTGTTTAGGTCTTAATCCAATGTAGGACTCTCCTTGGAACATTTTTGATGCAACAGACCATTCCAGTTTAGCGCTATTGTAATTTATGACTGGAGGGCTTCCCATTTTAGAGTAGAAATCAAGAAGCAACTCAGAAGCTTCATTCTGATCTTGACTTTTTGCATTAAACACTCTTGAAAAGCAGGAAATGATGGGCATATCTGAAAATCTGTGTTCTAGATGCTGGATAACAGTATCTATGTACTTGTTATAAATTGTTGTCTTGAAGGTCACAACATCGACATCTGAATAAGTGATGTGGAAGTCTGACCATTCACCAGCAAGATGGTGACAGAGACTATGAAAATGATTTCCTGGAGTCTCTTTCAATTGTAAGATGCTGAGTTTTGTGGCTTCTAAGATTGGTTCAATTTCTGTCAAGTCAATATCTTGCGTTTGCCAAGCTCTAGACAATGTGAATAGAAGAGGCAAGATATCTGAAAGCATCATAATTGCAGCTAAGAAATTGTATGTGTTCATGTACTTGCTTAAGCCTTCAGCTGTAATATCATTCCTTTCAGTGGCCTCTCTTTCAAGTGCAGCAACAACACTCACCATAGACCTTCTTAGAGACTGTACAGCAGAGTCATGAGACAACCATCTAGTATCACTGGCCAATTTTAGTTTAATTTGAGGGCTATTCATGATATTCTGGATTTCAGTTAAACCAGCCATCCTGACTAAGGAATTTCGAAAAAAGAAAAAGAGTTGTCTTAAAATGTCATTAAACTTCACTAAATAAAGCATTTCAGCTGCTGCCTGGGCACTAGCAAGTGCCAATCTGTGGTTAATGCAGTGACAGTTCACCCTGAGTCAATTTGTTTCCTCTCTTAGCAGTGTTGCTACTCCCTTTTGCTTACCAATCATGACAGCTGCCCCATCAGATCCTAGACCTACCAAATTACAAGTTTTTAACCCTAAATTTTCAAGGATTTCAGTTAGTTTATTTGTTATGGTCTCAGCTTTACCATCAATGATGTTGCAGGTTGACACAAAACTAACATTAACCTCTTTTTCAAGTTGGCTGACATATTTTATGTACACAATAAGTTATTTCAGTACAGAAATATCTGCAGTTTCATCACACAGAACACTGAAATAATCTGCTGAATGTATGTTCTTCAATATTTCACATCTAATTTCTGAAGCTATAACATCAAGTAACTCCTGCATTATTCTTTCTGAAGTATAATTAGCATTATCACCAATATTAAGATGCTTTAGATATGTACAACCCATAGCCTCACAGGGTTTGAGCAATTTTCCGTATAGTGTAGTGTGTGGTAGCTCATTTTTTGCCAACCAATACATTGATCTTAGGGCTCCGAGAAAAGCATCTTTCTGTAAATTGTTTAAAATAGAAACTGATTTTTCTATTTGCCCAAATCCAGTTTCTTCGAATGCACGTCTTTCACGTAAGTTTGAACAGGAATTGGTATGCAGCTTGCTTTGTTCATGGTCAACTAAACTCTCCTTTCGAAGTCTTGCACACGGTATAGTCACCCAAGTCGCTTCCTTCTTTGTCGGTTTCTTCAATGAACATTTTATACATGTGGAACAAAACATACCATGTTCTTTCACAATTAACCACGTAAATTGCTTAAACCAGTCATTACTGATGCCCGATAAGTGGTGTTTAGAAGAATGTTTCACTTGTGGTTTTTCATTTTGAATAATTTCCACTTCACCAGATGAGGCGGCCTCAGAAATGTCCTTTTCGGAAATCTCTCCTGGTGTTGAATTATTACTTTTACTAGGTTCTTTCTTAAAGGAACTTGGAAGAGTAGATGTTTGACGAGATTTCCTGCTGATTTTGAGAACACAGAATTTGGCGTCAAAAACACAAAGAAATGAAACGGGCAGTTCATTTAGGTAATTCCCGCCAAGAGATTGAAAATAATACCAATATTCGTGATGAATTAGAAAGTAAAGCACAAATGGAAAACACTGACAACAATAGTTAAAATGTAATTAAATCGGAACTATAATTCAACTGAAGTCCATTGTTAGCAGTAGTAAATGTTAAAGAAACCAAAAGACCACCGAACAAAAAGATTTGCTTCGAAAACAACTAAGTTGGTGACACTGAACACTAACACATACTCTATCGATTCGTATATTTCATATTCGATTGTAGATCGATATTTTCCGTCAAAATGGCTGCCATAGCAAATGCGCAATACCAAATATTGTATTGAAGGATTTGGTAAAATACTGCGATAAGCTAGCGATGGAGTGGAGTCGAGAAAGTCTGTATCGAGTTGAGTTCTATGCCTGGAAATGGACACTGCGCCGGAATCGAGTCCATAGGAATACGCATCGGTATCTCTGACCGTTCGTAAAATTACTTGTAACAACGAAACTAGCGGGAATGAAATCGTGATGTAACGAAGGAAGTATGTTTAAAATAACACTTAATGACTCCAAGGCAATGGCATGATTCAATATATGCGAAGTACATATATTTCAAATCAAGAATAAAATAATGAACAAAACCCCAAACTCGGTTAAATCTTAACTTAGCATAATCTCAAATATTAGTGTGGTACCGGTATTCGCGTTACCACCTCATGAAATTAAGTATGGAAGGACTGAATGTCAGTAATTTCTATGTAGTTGCTAGTGATATTGTTGCCCGGCCGATCGGCTCAGACTTGTGGAGCTGGCCTTCTGACCCCAACTTGGCAGGTTCGATCCTGGCTCAGTCCGGTAGTACTTGAATCTGCTCAAATATGTCAGCCTCGGTAGATTTACTGGCACGTAAAAGAACTCCTACGGGACACAATTCCGGCACCTAGGCGTCTCCGAAAACCGTCAAAAGTAGTTACTGGTACGAAAAGACAACATTATTATTATCAGTATAACACTGTTAATGAATTCATCAAGGTGACTGGGAGGAAGCCGGTACCAAGCATCACATTGGGATGCATGACTTTAATAATGCTGCTGCAACATAATCCTCTCCAATTGATTCGTAAATGAATTTCTATATTGAGAGAATGTAGTTAGAATTTTGTGTTTTAGAACACTACTAATATATCACAATCACCATCTCGTTCTTATAATGGTCTCTAACGATCCTGGCCAATGTTATACGGTGTATTTCTTCCATTTGTATTGCATGGAATTTGTTCTAATCGTTACTAATTCAAGTATTGACAGAGAATTTTGAACTTCTGGTGTTCTACCGCTCGTTCATAATCGTGTATCATCGTGCTTGCCACTCCGTTGCTGTGGAGTGCCGTGCGGGTTTGTGACGTCATACGTAATCGAGACAAGTGCTCGGAAGCGATTCTACATATTCTCCTTGATTCTACGCTGATCCAAGAGCCGCTCACGCACAACGCTACGTTATAGCAAAGCAAAACACTTAAACTCCAATGTAATTATGCTGACAACAATGAATTTTTATCATTTAAATAAATAGTTTCACAGTATTTATATTTTAATTCGAAACAACCAATGACTCAACTATGTGTTCAAATAAAGTAACTAGCACTCATCTAGGTTATGTTAGCCGGGCGATCTGTAAAAACAGCCGGGCGGTGCGCCCATTAAAAAGGTCCTGGGGAGAACACTGTGTAATAACGTATTTGTATGCCATACGCTAAATAATAAATAATAATAATAATCTGCCTTTGACAACATTCATTAATAAGGTTAGAATAAAATAAATGTTGATAATGGGAATGAAAGCTTGATCAAAAATATATAATGGTACTGTACTGGTAACTTACTCTTCATATTCACAATGTAAATAGTCATGCTTCTCATGATGGCATTTATACAACCATGGCCAAACATCAGCACGGCAAGCACGGTACTTCAACAATTTATGAGCACAATAATCTCTATCTTCCAGAGGAAGTTTTGCAGACTCCATTTCCTCCTGTGTAGCTATCATAACTGCAAACAAAAGCCAACATAATTCTCTTTAAAATCAGTAACATTCATCAAGTATGCAAAAAAAATTGTAAACAAGAACATACCTGCCAACTTTACAAAACCAAAAATCAGAAGATTTTGATATGAAAATCAGGATAAATCAGGAGATACAATTGGTCAAAACTGCTTATTCTACATGTCTTACGCAATACAGTACTATGATATATATTTATAACACTTACTGTCTCAAAGCCCAACTGTTGCTATATGAGGCTACAAGGCTAAAAATTACACACATCTATTCCCTCACAGGAAGTATGTGAGTGAGATGATCGGTCTCTGATAAGCCTACCAAAAACGGTATGAACTCATACTTCACATGTGTGAATCAGTCATGCACTTAGATGCCATTACTTAGCAAATGCATAGATTAATATAGTACTGCATCAAGCACCCGTGCGATTATGCGAAGCGCAATGCTATTTGGAGCAAATAACTAGCTGATGTACCCGTGCTTCGCTATGGAATTCTCAGAAAGACTGTCCTTATAGTTTTCCCAACTGAAATCAACATAGGTCATAACAATGATGGCAGTATGAACGTCGCGATTAAAAGCAATGCTACCATATGAAATATTCGTTAAAATGAAAAACAGCACATTTTCTCACTTTTAGCTAAAAGTACTACAGTTATTACAAGTGATGAAAATCATTTTTCGTCCGTATTGAAAGTTTCATAAACTGTATATAGGATAATATCTTTTATTTATTTCCACCTATTCAATACATTACAAGAAGTTGGCATTTACTTTAAAACATTATTCAGATGAGACATGTTTCGCCTCTCACTGTGAGGCATCTTCAGTCATTATCAAAAACCTTATTATTTTACCAGGCATCTGGTTAAAGATATTCAAAAATGTGTTTGATGATAAGAGAGGTAAGATTTACGTTAGTTATAAACATGTTCATGAAGTAACTAAAAATCCAATATATTGATAAAAACATATGTAGTTCTTTGTTGAATAGGACTTGTTTGATTCTACTATAGTAAGAGAAGGTGGCTTAAAGCCGTAGTCATTAATAGATGTCTAATACATAGTGGAAGGCATAAAATATCAGTTCTATGAGAATATACATTACATTCAAATGATACTAAAAACTAGTGGATTCAAAGGTAGTACATATAAAATGTTCAATGAAATAACTATAGATCTAACAAAATGATAAACACATATGTAGTTCTTTGTTAATTAGGACGTCGTAAGATTGTACGGCTTAAAGCCGTAGTCATTAATAGATGTCTAATACATAGTGGAAGGCATATGAAATCAGTTCAATGAGAATATATAATATAAACAATTGATACATAAAAACTGGTAGATTTATAAGAGGTACATTTTAAAAATGAAGGCGTCATGTGACTATAAAAGACAATTGATGGCTTAAAGCCGTAGTCAAAGTTTGAAATGTAGGTCAAATAACTGCTAAATATATGGTAAAAAGATATAAGTCAAAATATACAGCTTAGTATAAAAAATATGAAGGAAAAACATTCCAATTGCTTGACAAAAGTTACTTGACGTTGGCATGCGTATGTCCGTGATATTTATTGGTCAACATTCCGTAGGTTATTTTAGATTTATTCGGCAAGATTGCGTTGACAAGAAGTTCACCAGATGTTTATAGTTGGCCTAATTTGTAAAAAGAAAGTTGCAGAGATGATGATGGGTGGAAATTCTCAACGTTGGTATGGTTTTTTGACGTGAAGGTTGGAGAGCTGTTGTGTTCTTCTTCGATGACAATATATTTTATAAAACGTTGATTGTAAATAATTTATACTATTGAAGAGTATTATGGAAGTTTGATGAAGCTGTTGAATTATTGTTGTTATAGAATGGTTCTGAAATGAAGAAAAGACTGTAGTTAATTTTGACGAAAATGAAAGAAAACATGGGAAGGTTTTGTTTAAGTGTTGTTAGTGAGAAAATGTTGGTGCTTACCTATGGCGTTGTAGGCCCATTTAACAAGCTGTGTGAGGCGCTATTAGGATACTAATGGTCACTAACGGGTTTTACTCCTTGTGTTGTACGTATGTCGTCTGGCTAGAGGGAGGTGGGTAGGAGGGGGCGGAGTTGTAGGCTTGTGATTCGTGAACGGGAGGGAGTTGTGAATGGTAGGGGAAGCGGAGGGGCGTGTATCATTTATTGGTTTATGAATGGCGCGTGGAGGGGAATTACGTAAGATGGGAGGGGGAGGGGGTGTGATGTATTTGTTGACGTAGGGGTGTTTGTTGATACTGTTTTGAAAATATTAAAAAACTTTTTGTCCTGAAGGTTTACATTATTGAATAATGTTACTATTTGGTCATATAAAGGGCTTCTATTGTCTATTGGATCATTTAAATTCTTATTAGCATTGAATTTTTGGTCCAAAAATACGTATAAATTTTCGAATTCGGTCATAAGTCTACCTTTTTTTATTGTTTTTAAGATTTGAAGGTCCTGTTCAATTGTGGTAAAGTTGTGCCCCGTTTCTTTCACAGTGAGAGGCGAAACATGTCTCATCTGAATAATGTTTTAAAGTAAATGCCAACTTCTTGTAATGTATTGAATAGGTGGAAATAAATAAAAGATATTATCCTATATACAGTTTAAGTACTACAGTGTCGATCTAACAGTTCAAAGTTTCAGAGCTAGGATGACCAGGCTGCAGACAGCCACGAACACTCCAGTGATGATCCAGTGTGTTATGTACCAGTAGTATTAGAAAATTTATGAACCAGAGGAATGGCATGCTAAAGAAGAGAGAGATCTAACTCCCCACTCCCCAGCTACTTCCCACTAACATTCAGGCAGGCTGTTATACTCGATACGCAGCAGTAATTCTATCTATCAGAGATAAATGGCAGCAGAATACACAAAGCACGTCACAACAAACAATGGTCAATGTATAGTACGTGAACCTTTTCTTGATCCCAAGTTCCCACTCAGCACTAGGGAGCTCAGGGATCAAGAAAATGTTTGCGTACTATAACGTTATTGTTGATCAATTTTAAGAGCTTTCTATATTGGAGGCCTTCACATTTATTTTCCTTCCGAATCTATGATACTAGAGCATCTAATGTGAAGTAAGTTGTCCTTTCCTTCATAACTCCCTCATGTGTTGTTATTCAAGCGATCGTCCCTTCATGACCTTTTTCTCATTCTTACAATCATCTTCAAAATTTAATCACCACCACCACCATCAATATTATTATAGTTGGTACCAAGGGCGGTGAGTGGTATTGTTGCAGGGTTGCACAACTCCCAATAATTTTGCACTCCATTTGTCGTATTTTCTTCTTAATGTTTTAGTTCAATAAACTTAATGTGTAATCGAAAACATGAAAATCAACCATTTTCAGTCATTTACTGTACTAATGCTTTGTAAAGGACCAACAAACGCTGCTGGCTTCGAATAGGGGGTGTGCTTTCCTACGGCAACTCCCTAGCAGACAGTAGGGACGAACCTAAGCCTGCATAGCATCAAGTAGCGTGCTCGCCAGTATCGGTCTCAGGGAGTTGCACGAGACTAGCAAGTCCCCTATCGAGAAACAGTTCCAAATGTTCCCATTAGATTGCTCAACTCTGCGGAGATCACTTCATTCCTACTTTCTCTCCTCTCGCAAAGATAATTCATTTCCATTTTTTAAATTTACAAATTTCATTTACGTTGCACCGACGCAGATAGGTTTTACGGCGACGATAGGATAGGAAAATGCTAGGAGATTGAAGGAAGCGACCGTGGCTTTAATTAAGGCACAGCCACAGCTTTTTCCTGGTGTGATAATTGGACACCGCGGAAAACCATCTTCAGGGCTTCCGACAGTGGTGTTCGAACCAACTATACCCCGAATGCAAGTTCACAGCTACGCGACTCTAACCGCACAGCCAACTTGCTGGGTAATTTCTTTTCCACGCCATACCAGACCACCCACAATTTTACCAACATCTTGCTTCAATGAAGAAAAAAAAGACATCAAATTTTCAATTGAAGTGAGGCAAAAGTAACCGTGCCAGATTGAATGGCTCAGACGGTTGAGGCACTGGCCTTCTGACTCCAACGTTGCAGGTTCGATCCTGGCTCAGTCTGGTGGTATTTGAAGGTGCTCAAATACGTCAGCCTCTTGTCAGTAGGTTTACTGGCATGTAAAAGAACTCCGGCACCTCGGCGTCTCCGAAAACCGTAAAAAGTCGTTAGTGGGACATAAAGCCAGTAACGTTATTATTACGAGTAATTACATACAGTGTATAATTAGCCTCTTATTTCCTGGGTTGTAATTGCTAGATATATTACAGTTTTAGTAAGAATCTAGTTCATTACTTAACAATAAGAGTTTCTTGTTATTTCTGTAAGTTATAAAAATGTAACACTGAAATTTTTTTTCTTTGTGCTAGTGGCTTTACGCCGCATCGACAAAGATAGGTCTTATGGTGACGATGGGATAGGTAAGGCCTAGGAGTTGGAAGGAAGCACCCGTGGCCTTAAATAAGGTCTAGCCACATTATTTGCCTGGTGTGAAAATGGGAAACCATGGAAAACCATCTTAGGGCTGCCGACAGTGGGATTCGAACCCACTATCTCCCTGATGCAAGCTCACAGTCGCGCGCCCCTAACCGCACGGCCAACTCGCCAGGTATTGAAAATGTTGGTGCAACACCTAGCTTCAGATAACACCAGCCGCCACTGGTTGGTACGGTAGAAAAAAAACATGGCGGCTGGAGTAGCCAAATTGCTGCGTCTGGCGAACACGAAAATATCACGTACACATGCGGTAATTCAACATTACAAATATAACATCATAGGGAAAACCACTCTTGCACGTACGAAAACATGTTAGCAACCACTGCCCACCACATATAATCAACTAGATGTACATATATTCTACTACAATAAATGGACAACCCCAAAATGAAAAACGAACAGCAAGCTGATTATTTAGAAATTTCACTTAGTCAAACAAACACTGTCTCTTTAATTTCACTTCACACGATAATGGAAAAAGATTACAAAACCGCACTGAAGAAAATATGGGTGATTTAAGAAATGCGATGATGCAAATTGCTTTACCCTAATGTAATGGCAAGTATTGCTTATAGGGAAATTTTGAAGTATTTGCGGCTAAATTTATAGATTTTCTATCTGTTAGTAGACTTCAAGTTAAAAGGAAAATTGTCCAGCTCTTAAATGTAAATTCACTGAATCATGTGTGTAAGGAATGTGCCGATATTTTTATTGACAAGTGTGCTAATGTGATGATACAATGCTTTTAAATGAGGAAAAAAAAATCTAGCCGTGAAAGTTTAGATAGGTGTGCTAAAGCTAAAAAAAAGTAATGCATAAATGAAAGATCAAGCCCTTTCACAGCAGTCCATTTCACATCTTGATTATATGTCTAATTTCAGTCATTAAATAATAATTTTGGTTTTTTTAGTCAGTCAATGGACATTTTTTGACAAGATGTGTCTGTCACGTCATCAGCCCCGAGACTGGTTGGATCCTCAAATAGCACCACCAAAGGCTATGCAGTTATAGGGAAACAGCAAAAACCAATGGCAGAGCCCAAATGAGGCATACTAAGCAAGATGAGGAGTGAGGTAGTTTGCCATTGCTTTCCTCATTAAATAATAACGTGTTAAATAATTCTTCATTCATGTATCCAGAATTGCTTTAGCATCTTTGAAGCCAATATTTCAGCAACAGTTTCTTTCTAGACTTAATTTATTTATCAATTTCCGTATATACATTTCCACTGATATTTGAATTTAGCGCGAATTTTCAGGTCACACCACAAGGAGTGCCACTTGCGAATTGTCTCCCATTTTAACAAGGCTAAATCCGGAAGTGTCGCGTATTGTCTCTACTGTATTTGTATGACGCACGCTCATCACGAGAAAACGACTGATGAGAATTTAATGAAAATCGGTTCTAATCGGTATATAACGTCGGGTAACAAGTCGCTACAATCTAGGCCATAAATAATTTTATTCACGCTGAGTGAAATGGTAGTTTAGGAGAAGGCCTAAAATTTCTCAGATATTTATGTTATTATTGGCCCTATCGATAAATACTGCATAACTAAAGTTATGTATTATTAAATTTTGTATCATTTATGTCTTACATTTTTACCGTACCAGCTATGATAACAGAAATATTCATGAATTTGGATATTTTTGCTAAGTCTATATCAGCGCCGAAGTGCGAGAAAATGTGTGAACAGAATTTTATGTAAATCAGGGAATAAGGAACTACAGTCTATGCTATAAATAATTTTATTCACTCTGTTCGAAATGGTAGTTTAGGGGAAGGTGCCAAAAATTTAATTTTTAATTACTTATCTTACTGGTCATATTGAAAAGTACTACATAATAAAGTTACAGAGGATACAATTTCCAATTATTTGTCTTATTCAGTGAACATTCATGATATGTAATTATGTGTAGTAATGTGAAAAGGTGTTTATTTTAATATGGGTCGCTCATGCTCTGTGCCAGGTTGTAAATCAAACCACACGAATGCCTCTCGTACTAGTATTTTTAAGTTTCCTAAGAAGAATACATTAAGAGAAAAGTGGATTAGGAGTATACACCGTGACAATTTTGAAGTAAATGATAAAACAGTCGTGTAAATACCATTCTTTGCTAGTGGTTTAACATCGCACTAACACATGACAAGTTTTCGGCAATGGAAGGATGGTAAAGGACTAGGACTGCGAAGGTAGCAGCCATGGTCTTAGGTACAGCCCCAGCATTTGCCTTGTGTGAAAATGGGAAATCGTGGAAAACCATCCTCAGGGTCGCTGACAGTAGGATTCCAACCCACCATCTCACGAATGCAAGCACACAGCTATGCAACTCTAACCACATGGCCAACTTGCTCAATATGGAGGAAATAAATTATTAATATTGTAAAACATAGACGTATTTGAAAATAAATAATAGAATTAAAACAAACAAATGTATGTACATAAATAATCAAATACAGTCCAGCTCCACAAGCGACTGGTCAGCGACTTGGTCTTTGGACCCTGTGTTCAATTCCTGACTGAATCACGAGAAATAAACATAAGTGGTTAATACCCTTGGCTTGAGGACTGGGTTTTTGTGCTCTCCCCTACACTTCTGCAACTCACTCATACAACACTCCTCCACACAGTTTCCCATATACATCAGATACTGCCCACCCTCATTGGAGGGTCTGGTTTGCAAGGTCTGCACCCAGCTCTATTAGCCAAACAATATTGTTATTATATCCAAAACAATTAGGAAGGAGGAGAGAAACACACATTAAGTTAAATACAATGGCAGGTTGCTTTGTCAGAGTAAGGAACAGAAAGGAGGAAACAAGGACAAACATGAAAATATACACCTCAACAAAAGTTTGGAATATTGCCGAAAATGTGTTGCAGGTTAACACATACATGAACAACTCTTATTTGTACTCACAGGAGTAAGATCAAACCCTCTCTCTATATACCGTATTTAACATTTCAAATGAACTATTATGTACTAGCTGTAGTACCCAGCATTGCACGGATAGTTTTTTAATGTTCATCTTTAAGTTTCCCGGAGGAACCGGGTTTGATTCCTGGACAGGTCAAGGATTTTTACCTGGACCTGAGGGCTGGTTCGAGGTTCATTCAGCCTACGTGATTAGAACTGAGGAGCTATATGACGGTGAGATAGCGGCCCCGGTCTAGAAAACCAAGAATAACGGCCGAGAGATTCATCGTGCTGACCACACAACACCTCGCAATCTGCAGGCCTTCGGGCTGAGCAGCGGTCGCTTGGTAGGCCAAGGCCCTTCAAGGGCTGTAGTGTCATGTGGGGTTTGTGTGAAGTGAATTTTTATAGAATTCCTTTTTGACTTGTTGACTGATATTTTACGATCTGTTACGCAGTTTTAGAGTTATTCAGATATGTTTCATTTCAAGTTTTAGATTAATTTTCAAGTAAAACTTTGTTCTTATGGAAGCTCAAATTGACTAGAAAGTATATGATCCTATCAAAAATTAATGTGATAACTATATGTATTTAGCTGTCACACTATACAGTAGATACAATGTACAGGATTTCAACTGTCAACGAGACTGCTCCCATCTAGGCCCTCTCTCTACAAGATAAAATATCTGGATTGTCACCATTCATCTCAGTGACCCCAAAAACTGTGGATTTGACACTATTTTTGATTATTTCTATATCTCATGCCCCCTCACCCCACAGGAGACTGAACATGGACTTCAAAAAAATTCGAAGTGTCACTATTCATCTCAGCGACCCCTCAAAAAACTATACATTCAATACTATTTTCGATTATTTTTATATCTCACTCCCCCCCTCACTTCCAATGGGGCCTGAACTTGGACTTTAAACATTTTGGAGTATCACTGTTCATCTCGCGACCCTGAAAACTATGGATTTGATACTATTTTAGATTATTTTTATACCTTACACTCTTCATCCTCCGCGCATAAGGGTGCTAGGGGGGTCTTACCCCCACGCAGTTTGCCTCTGATACTAAGTCATAAGTGTACCAAATTTGGTTGAAATCGCTCCAGAGGTTTAGGAGGAGATGTAATACATACAAACAACTCTAGCCAACTTTTCAGTTTCCTCTCAGCCCAGTACTTCTTCATTCTCTCTGATCTTAGCCTTCTTTCTTGATCAGAAAGCACCCTATTGTCTGTTTGTTGATTCTGGTTTGCAGTCTGGATAGCTTGTCTGAGAGTTTCCTGATTTTGTCGGTTTTGTTTCTTAGATCTTACACTGTAATTTGTAGTTCACCCATATCTTCCTTGCTTTCTGTAATCCACCTAATGTTGCACTTACTATTCCATAATTTTTCTATTATTCTCCTGATGATCCTGTTCTCTGGTGTCCTAATTAGATGTCCAAGAAATGAAATGCATTTCTTCCTGATTGTGCTCATTACTGGTTCTATTTCCTTGTAGACTGTTCCATTAAAAGCTACTCTCCAGTGTCCATCTTTTTGGTATAATTTGTTGATGTACGTTCTAATGATTCTTCTCTCTATCTTGAGTATTTTGTCTATTTGTGCAGTGTTAGTTGTTTTGAAGATGGTTTCACTTGCGTATGTTATTTCTGATTGAATTTTGTAGTGTTTTTTGTTGCTATTGACAGGCCTTTTTGTTGTAGGTATTCTTGGTGACATATTGTGTTCTGGTCAATTTATTTATTCTGCTATGCCATGCTGGTTTTTCATTGAGGTTATATGTTATGATTTCTCCCAGATTTATCTACAATTTTGATTTGTTGGTTTCCTATGGCAATTTTGTTTATGAGTTATTGTCTTTTCGAAAGATATTCCAAGACCAATTTTCTGTGCTGTTTCCTGTAGTGATATAACTTGTTGTCTGGTTTCCTGGATATTGTTGGACAAGATAGCAAGGTCATCGGTAAATCCTAGGCAATTTAAACTTATGTTGTCTTTGGGTCTTCCAATTCGGATGATCTTTGGGTTAATCTTGTACCATTCCCTCATTATATATTTCAAGGCACAGTTGAACAGCAGTGGTGACAAGCAACCTTGTCTTAAGCCTGTTTTTATGATTAATGGCTCACAGAATTTCCCTCTCAACTTGACTTTTGATTTAGTGTTGGTTAAGGTGAGTTCTATCAATTTGATTCATTTTGGATGGAGCCTGAAATTTCTTAAAATGTTGAACATTGAAGGTCTATGGATACAGTCGTAAGCTTTTATAAAGTCCACGAAGGTTATTGCAAGGGGTTTGTTTTGCTTCTTGTAATATGCTATGGCTAATTTTAAAACAATGATTTGTTCTGCCCAGCTTCTCCAAGGTCTGAAGCCTAATTGGTATTCACCTAATTCTTCCTCTAGTTGCTCCTTGATCCTCCTGTATAGGATTCTGGAGAAAATCTTGTATGTGCAGTCTAAGAGAGAGATACCTCTGTAATTATCTGGATTGCTTTTATCTCCTTTTTTGTGCAGTGGTGGATTATGGCTGTGGTCCAATGTTCGGGGAACTTTTCTGTTATCCAGATTTTTGTTAAGACCATGTGTAAGGATGTTCGAACTGTATCACTGGCATATTTCCACGTTTTTGCGAAAACTCTGTCTTTTCCACATGCCTTATAATTTTTCAACTCTTGGAGTGCTGTTTCCACCTCTTGGATTGTTGGGGGGGGGGGGTTTATGAGTTCAGGCGGGGTTTTGATGGGCGTGTCTGTATTAATTGCTAAAAGTTCCTGGGGTTCTTCACAATTCAAAATTTTAATGAATGTTTTTGCCATGATTTCGACATTTTCCTTGTCATTATGAGTCGTTTTTCCACCCTTGCTTTTCAGCATTAACGTCGGAGGGGCAAATTTTTGTACTTGTCTTCCAAACATTTTGTAAAAGTCTCTGGAATTGGTTTTGTGGTAGTTTTATTCTATTGAGTTGAGTAGATCTTTCTGTGATTGTCTCTTGGTTTGCCTGATAAAATTTGTGTGAACTTTTTCCTGATATTTTTTAGGTTGGTTGCACTTTCTTCTGTTTTGTGTGTTTGAAATTTTCACCATGCCTGATGTCTTTCTTCATGAATTTTGTCACATTCTGAGGTCCACCAGGCAATTCTTTTGCACATGTTCAATGGGGCTAAATTTTCAGCTTGTTGCCTGAGAATTGGAACCAGTTCTTCTAAATTATCTGTCAGTTTTATGTTTTCTGTGACTTCTCTATATTTATCATTTCTAATTAATTGGTGTGGATCAAAGTTCCTCTTTCATTTATTGCGTCTTGGTTTCTTTTTCAGTGGTGTGAACTTAATTTTGATTTTGACTATGTAATGATCTGAACCTATATCTACTCCTCTTAATACTTTTAACATTGTAGATTTCTCTGTGGAAGGTTTCGTTCATAAATATGTGATCCAGCTGTCATTCCCCTTTTCTCCAATCAAGATGTTTCCAAGTTTTAAGTTTGTTGGGCCTCCTTTTGAAGTATGTGGACTTTGAGATCAGTTTGTGTTCTCTGCAGAGTTCGACAAGTCTTTGACCATTATTATTTGTATGTTTATATGGAGCCTATTTCCCAATGATATCTCAGTATTTCTTTTCTTCCGAGTTGGGCATTGAAGTCCCCTAACAGAATCTTAACGTTGTTAATATTTATTTGGTTTACAGTTTGGTCAAGGAGATCCCGAAACTTTTCCACTTCTTTCCTAGTCTTTGTTAGAAAATTATTTTCATTAGTAAGGGCATGGGCATTTATGATGGTATAAATTTTGTTGGATGCTTTTAAACTCAAAGTTGCAATTCTAGGTGAGATGGCTTGAAAATCGATTATCGAATCTATTATTTTCACACTGACTATAAACCCAGCTCCAAATTGGGGACATTGTTTCATAACCCTTAGTACAGGTTTCCTGTTGTAAATTCTGTAGCCTTGAGATTCAAATAGTTCTTCTGTAGTATTTCTCATCTCCTGGAGTCCTGCTACTAAAATTTTCTGTTTATCTAATTTGCCCGTCAAGTTCTTATTTTTCCTGCTTTAAGTAGAGAATTAATATTATGAGTTGCAATGTAGTAGATCTGATCCTGTTCTATGTGCTGGCATAGGAATGGGTGACTGCCAACGTTCCGACTTGACACCTTCTAGGTGGCTACCCACCGAATTCGATGTAGCCTTCTCCTGCTTTCTTGGACAGGACGGTGAAAACTTTTTCCTAAAAGACCTTTCTATGGTTGACTTTCGAAGGTAGTTAACCTTGGGTGAAGCAAGCTCCGATTTACAACCACGGTTGTTAACCGCAAAGGGATAACCCTAGATGTTCAGGGTTGGCATTTCTTCCTAATCCAATGAGGTATGGTTTTCCCGCCAATACTTGGGTGGTTGATTACAGTGGTTTCCCACTGGGCGATGGGGTCGCCACGTCCCTACGCCAAAAACAATGACATTTATATATAATTTTTATACTTTACCCCCTTTCCATCCCCACCCAAAGGAGTCCTATGAGTGTCTTACACAAGATTATATTTTCTTCCAGATAGTAAGTCATATGTGTACCAATTTTAGTTGGCAGCTATGCCCAAACGTACATGCATAATCTCGCTGCTAAAGAATCCTGGAGCTGACGTTGCCATAGTTACGGCAGTTTATTTCTTTTAAACAATTCCTCGAGCAGGGGTAATGTGGTGCCAATATCTTCATAACGGTTGGATTTAGGGTCTTAAAACATGGTTTTCGGGCCCATAGGGCTTAACAAGTTTTGTTCTTTGCGTCAAGGGGCTTAAAATGAGCTTTGTGTCATCCTTGTACGACAAATTCATTATTTTGTCCATATTAGCCTATTATTTTTATATTTCGCCCCATTGCCTTTCCCCTCGAATTGTTTTGAAAATAAAATAAAGCCCATGTCCATCAGGGATAATGTATATTTACATTAGTAAAATAATTTTTAGAATTGGTCCAGTAGTTCCTAGATTAGCCATTACACACAAAGTTTACCTCTTTATATATTAGTACAGAGTATACATAAAAACAAAATTTGGCTTGGTTCTATGTATACTTTTCTTTAACTGGTATTCCAAATTTTTATTGAGGAATGTATAAAGGGACAAATTTCACACTTCCACACACCAGTCATAGTCAGGCTCTTTCTTCACTAACTATGTCCTGACCTTCCATGTCAATTTCTTCGAAGTAAAAACTTTCTTCAGCTCATCCCTGTTATTTCTGGGGTTGCTGGAGCCACCCAAGCTCGAGTTTGGTTTTAGCCAAGGTTGTAAGGCCAGATGCCCTTCCTGAGATGCAAAATGATTTTTGAGATGATAATCTTAACCAGGATCAACCAGGATTCGAACCTCAGCCTTCTGGGTGGGAAACCAGCAGCTAAGCCAGTGAGCTAATCACACCCCCAACTGTTTCTTCCTTCTTGATACATCTGTTTCTACTTCTTAGCTGAACTTCTCTTTCTAAGGAAGAGTAAAATGATGCTTTGTTTGTAGTCAATCGGTATAAGTCCCTCCCCAACTACTGTATTTGCTTTATTTCTCCTTTCGAGATTCGTAGTCGATAAATGTAAATGTCAGAGTTGTTTTGTGGTTTAACAATATTGGAAATGGCTAATGTGTGCAAGAAAATTGTTCAAAAATGCCTAAAAGAAAATGTGTATTAATCAAATATGGTTGAAACAGTTTCCTTTCGTGAAGACTATCACTGATGACTGACGAAAAGAATACTTTCCATAAGCATAACCATAATTGTGAAATTATCTTCCAAAAAGCTGTGTAGATAATGTGTAGCCTAGGCCAGAAATTTAAGATTAGCAGGAGGGCTGGTATGTTGTGAAAAAAAAAAAAAAAAAAGGCACTTGCAGCCTACCTCCATCAAGAGTGTGCCTGAAAATAGCTGCACCACCTCCAGATTGAGAAAAGAGTTTACTTTCTTTAGCTGAAAAATATGTAAATAAGGAAGAAAAAATAATATTGTAAAAATTTGTTTAAATTTATGAATGTTTCAACTTTTGACTGCTTTGGCTTCTATTACAATAAAAATCTTCAGATCTCAAGATGACAGTAAGATGTTTTGCCTTTCAGTAATTCCTTTAAGGGCCTATAGTCTACACCTATGTTAAAAATTAGGAATTTCCAATTTTCAAAAAGAAAACTATGAATCCTACCCAACACCTACATTTCTCAATACATTGTCCATGAAGATGGCTCATTTTTATAACTGTCTTAAATCAATTTGGCACTTGAAATGGAAAGCAAAGCCTGCTGGCAGACCTATCACATGTTGATTGACAGCTAGCATACTAGTGGAATGCAAGAAGAGAGGTGGGAAGGGATGAGGCTGCTTCCTGTGACAGACTTGACTGGGATGTAAGCTCAATAGCTTAAAACAAATGGATTCACTGTGAGTACATATTCCTACCATTCATGAGCCAAGTGAATTATGCCGCCAAAAATTCTAAACTGAAATTTACAACAAGAGGACAAACGCGAGAGACTCTTCTCAATGTTCATAGTTGAATGAATAAGGTGAGGAAAGTAAGAATAAAATGCAAGAACAGTATAGAAAACTGTTGAAAGTACAACAAAGAACAGCAGATGCAACAAGTGTTGTAGGGGATAGTCAAGAGAATTTTAACCGAGCGAGTTGGCCGTGCCGCTGTGAGCTTGTATTCAGGAGATAGTGGGTTCGAGTCCCACCACTGGCAGCCCTGAAGATGTTTTTCGATGGCTTCTCATTTTATACCACGCAAATTCTGGGGCTGTACCTTAATTAAGGCAACGGCCAGTACCTTCCCAATCCTGTCCCTTTCCCATCCGTCTGTTGCCGAAAACCTTCGATGTGTTAGTCCAACGTTAAACACATCATTAAAAAAAATGGTAGAAAAGAGAGAGCTCGAGATTGAACGAACTTCATTAGGTACGCCAAGAAAAACACAGAAAGGGTAAAAGCGTGTGATGGACATTGACGACTTTGATAAGAATGTTATGTATGCAAAATCCATTAATGTTACATTTTTTTTTTAAAACTCTATCAATATATAAATTACACCCTGCAAAAGGAGAGAGGATTGGTTTCCAAGGAGGTTTTGTCAGTTTGAGAAGTAGTGTAAAAGAGTTGGGCTTCAACTGGGAGAAGACTACAAATAATAGAAGGGTTTTAATCGAGAAAAAGGACATAGGAAGCATGTATCTTACCTTCCAGACATAAAGAATTACAATGAAGAAGGCCATCCGATCAAAGATGAAACCTAATATATAGTAGCTATTCTATGCCTACAGCCTGAACCGATAATAGTACTTCAGGAGTGTTACTTCCCATCTGGCGAGGAGATCGACTGATTATTCTCAATGCTGGTGGTTTTGTTCCTAGCACGCTGCTTATTTACCAGTCCCATAAGAAGTCTACCACTGGCTGCAGGTTAAAAAGATTCCATTGTATGATTCCATGCTGAAACTTCAACTATATGAACGTAATAAACTTCATAACCAATGATAAAAGAGTCATATCATATGGTTTTCATATTTATTTTTTTAAATTACAATTTGCTTTTATGTCTCACCCAGGTATAGAATGGCTACTATGTATTAGGTTTCATCTTTGATAGTATGGTGATGGGACAGGAAATGCTAAGAGTGGGGAGGAATCGGCCATGGCCTTGATTAAAATACATCCCCAGCATTTGCTGGGGTGAAAATGGTAAACCATGGTAAACCATCTTCAGGGTTGCCAACAGTGGGGTTCGAACCCACTACCTCCCGAACTCAAGCTGAATGCTACATTACTCAAACCACGCAGCCACTCACTTGGTACATACGTAATTGATGAAATCATGGCTGTTTGTGGGAATATAGTATTGAGACTGCCTCCATACCACACAGATATAAATCCCATAGAACTCATCTGGTATATCGTAAAATAGTGCTAATAATGTCGAATTTATGTTAAATGCCTTTGCAAACAGAGACATTCAGAATGAGGTGAAAGTGGCCAGATTAGCATTTGTGACCATGTAGAAAAAAATATGGAAATGAGTGCTATGAACGGGAGGAACTAGTAGAGGAGAGAATCTATCATAATAAATAATTACTACAATGACACCAGCAGTGATAGTGGAAGTGAACCTAATAAAAGTGACAGTGAAATGTCCAGAATTGAACCCTTAGATGATGATTTAGAGACTGCACAGTGATTGCCTTTTTTTTTGCAAAGATTTAAAATTCTTTAACTGAACGATAGCTGCAGTCACTTAAGTGCGGCTAGTATCCAGTATTCAGGAGATAGTGGGTTCGAACCCTAATGTTGGCAGCCCTGAAGATGTTTTTCCGTGTTTTCCCATTTTCACACCAGGAATATGCTGGGGCTGTACCTTAAGGCCACGGCCGCTTCCTTCCCACTCCTAACTCTTTCCTGTCCCATCGTTGCCATAAGACCTATGTGTGTCGGTGCGACGTAAGTAACTTGTAAAAAGAAAAAAATTTACTATTTACTTGGCTAATTAATTAATTGATAATGATGAACAAAGCATTACTAAACTATACCATTAGATATTTAAGGTACTGTCAATTATATGTTTAGCCCTATTCAGGTTGCTATTTATGTTCTATTTAACCTTAGTAGTTAACATGCAAAATAAATTCTTTATGGTAAACCGTGGTTTACTAACTAAATGTTTAGCATGCTGGCCTTTGGTCACAAGGGTCACGGGTTTGATTCCAGGCCAGGTCAGGGATTTTAACTTTAATTAGTTCATTCAAATGGCTCAGCAGCTCGGTGTTTGTGCCATGTTCAGCACCATCCTCACGGACGCATAGGTCGCCTATACGGCGTATGTTCAAAAGACCTATACCAGGCCTCTCTGGAGGCCACGCGTCATGACGTGATATGACAGTGGTTATTTTATGAGTAAATTTGTGAGTTGCTGCAGAGACTGATGACTGGTGGGTAATATCCAACAAGGAGATTAGCAGGCAACGCAAGAAAGGGTGCCAAGGTTAAGTGAGGAGACTCGCTCTTCAGTTTCTTACGAGATAGACTCAAGGGCCAATTTGTTTTGAGGTAACAATATACTTATCTAATTTCAATTAAAATCAACCAAACTGAGCAACTACACATTTTTGTTTTTCAAAGTTTTTTTTTTTTTTGCTTTATGTTGCACCAACATGAATAGGTCTTGTGGCAACGATGGAATAGGAAAGGTCTAGGAGTGGGAAAGAAGTGGCTATGGCCTTAATTAAGGTACAGCCTCAGCAATTTCCTGGTGTGAAAATAGGAAACCATCTTCAGGGCTGGCGTCAGTGGGATTCAAACCCACTACCTCCCGAATGCAAGCTCACAGTTATACGACCCTAACCACACAGCCAACTCACTCTATGATTAAAAATTAAATTAATAAAAATTGTTTAAATAAAAGGGATGGTGTAACCATCCTTATTCATGAATATTTCAACAATCAGTCAAAAATCCAGTATGTCCAGGTTATGAGGCTATAGCTGAATTGTCAATTTTAGAGGTACTGCAGTCTGCACTAACAACTGGTTGCTGCAGAAGGATAACTATACAAAAGTATGTTTTCATTGCTCCCAAACTCCCCTGCCATTTTTTTGAATTTCAAGTAAACATGTATTACAAACATTTCAACAAATTAGCTGTTGTTTATTGTAATTTATTACTGAAGGTTATCTTCTTAAATCAATAACTGAACAAAGTAGGCCATCAGCTAATTTCAGTTTCAATATGTTTTTCAAATACTTTCTTAAAAATAGAAAAGTGGCTCAGAACGCAGATTTTGAAAAATGTCAATAATATGGATTTTGCAAACCTAATTGTGATATGTGTGTTGTTATGGCTAATTCACGTAAAATGTCTGCTATTAAAGTTGAAGAACTAAGTAGGTTCCAAGAATAAATAGTACCAGTAGGAAATATGACAGTTCATGTGTTTACTTGGTGTAGTGATAGCAGTGAACAAAAGCCACACAGTGTTCTGTGTTATAAAAGTGTTGGCAAACATGAGTATGAAACCTGCAAAAACTCTGACGAACAGCAACATCAAAATATAGGAGAGAGTTTTAGCCAGGCATTCATTTAATAGAAAGGTACTCAATTGGAGTTCAAATGCAGCTGCAGACTTTCTCAATGATGTGCCTCTACATCCCCAACAACCATGGATGGCTCTCCTACCAACATTCAAGGAATTCAATGCTGCTCTCAGTAAAATGAAACCTGGCAAGGCTCCTTGGCCCAGATAACATTCCTCTGGAAATGATTCAAAGCGGAGACCTAGCTCTAAAGACCAGACTTCATACACTTATCCTCTTAATATGGGAAACCTGCAAAATACCTGATGACCTTAAAAATGCCACTATCATTACTCTTTTCAAGAAAGGTGATAGTGTTTGTGGCAACTATCAGGGTATATCATTGCTATCTATAGCAGGTAAAATTCTTGCTAGAAATTTGCTCAATCGCCTGCAGATTATTTCCGAGAGGATCCCACCCAAGTCGCAGTGCAGTTTTCAAACATCCAGAGGCACAACAGATATGATCTTCTGTCCAAGGCAAATCCAGGAAAAATGCTGAGAGCAACAGACTCCTTTATACCTAGTGTTCTATGACCTGGAAAAGACTTTTGACTCAGTCCCAAGAACAGCTATGTGGATGGTACTTGACACCCTTTGGCTGTCTACAGCATTTTGTAGATCTGGTCAAGGCTCATGATAATATGTCTGGGCAAATCATTCATCAAAATATTATCTCTGATCCACCTCCAATTGCTCATGGATTAAAACAGGGATGTGTGCTTGCTCCAACACTCTTTGCTCTTTATCTAGCTGACATACTATATGGAATGTCTACAGACAACCAAGGTGTAAAGATCAGATATCATTTCAATAGGGGACTGTTCAATCTGGCTAAACTTCACTCCTGAAAGTTTACTAAGATTTCCTCAGTTACAGAATTGCAATATGCAGATGATGCTGCCGCCCCTCCTCTCACACCTGATGAGCTACAACAGTCCGTCAGTTGTTTCAAGAGAGCTTGCGATCGTTTTGGTCTCTTCCATTATTGTTCAGAAAACCAAAGTACTCGCACAGCCCGCACCTGGGTTGAACTTCCTAGCTTTCAAAATCTCCATTACAGATACTCCTACCGAGCTCTATAGCTGCAGTCGCTTAAGTGCAGCCAGTATCCAGTATTTGGCAGATAGTGGGTTCGAACCCCACTGTCAGCAACCCTGAAAATGGTTTTCTGTGGATTCCAATTTTCACACCAGGCAAATGATGCGGCTGTACCTTAATTAAGGCCACGGTTGCTACCATCCTACTCTAAACCTCTTCCTGTCCCATCATCGCCATAAGACATGTCTGTGTCGGTGCAACGTAAAGCAACTTGTAAACGGATACTCCACTGGAGCAGGTAGACCACTTTTTATATCTAGGAAGTATCCTCTAAACAAATGCTAACCGCTCACAAGATATGGATAAGAGAATTGGTGCTGCCCACTCAGCATTTGGACGTTTATCCCGTTGTGTCTTCATGAATGAAGACCTTACAATCAATGCATACCAAGATCACGGTTTACCATGCTTTTGTCATATCAACACTGCCTTATGGTTGTGAAACTTGGACCCTCTACCATCAGGATATCAAAAATTTACATCCATCTAGAACATCAAACGGGAGGACCGTGTCACCAACCTTGCATTTCTTGAGAAAGCGCATGTTATAAGTGTACCGGGCGGTACACCTTCACGACGCAAATTCAAATATTGCGCCAGTTGAAACTCCTCTACAGGAGAACGCCTGAACTTTAACAAACTGTACTAATTCAAAGATTTCTTAGATGTCACTACCATAAATTTTGAAGTGTTCTGACTTGGTCTATTTCGACTTGTGTTTGTTTCCTCCGGATCAAGAAATTTGGACGTTCTCTAACAGATGTCTCTACCAAAACTAATATCGCACTCTGGTGTAAAGGAATGAACTGTCCTGAAGAAATTTAACATTCATAAGTTTTTTTTGCTAGAGGCTTTACGTCGCACCGACACAGATAGGTCTTATGGCGACGATGGGATAGGAAAGGCTTAGGAGTTGGAAGGAAGCGGCCGTGGCCTTAACTAAGGTACAGCCCCAGCATTTGCCTGGTGTGAAAATGGGAAACCACGGAAAACCATTTTCAGGGCTGCCGATAGTGGGATTCGAACCTACTATCTCCCGGATGCAAGCTCACAGCCGCGCGCCTCTACGCGCACGGCCAACTCGCCCGGTTTCATAAGTTTTGTCTTAACTAAATTTTGTTCTGTCAGTTGTAGGTTGGCAATGTTAATCCTTTCTTTCCGCCAGTTTTGAAATTAGTCAATCCCGAATTTCTTAAATTAATTTTCGGCCAATGGGGGCTTTCTTCCCCAACCTGCTCTGTAACTGTTCTGTAACCAATAAACTGCTGTGGGTGTGTCTCATCATTCATGAAAGGTCTTGAATGTTCCACGAGGGTTTAAAAACTGCTGATATTCTGGTCTCCTCGCCACTTCAGTAACATCTCTCCTAGTGTGATTATGTAGCAGGGGGCGGGAAGCGCCTCTTTCTTCGGGCAGCAGTTCATCCATAAGGTAATGGCCATTTAATAACTTCATTTCTCGCTAGCTCAGCAGTTTAACCCTCGGGCCAGGTTCGAAAACTTTTCTCATGTAATCTATCTTTAAAATGTAATAGACACTTGGTAAAACTTCGTCTCTTTAACTATAAATTGGGATAGAGTGTGCTAAACCCTCTCGAGCTCCCACTCCTATTGTTTTGAGGTGACTTTGTTTTTACAACCGTTTCTTCCTTTCTTAATGTAATTAAGTCTTCTTATACAAGTCACCTCTTTAGTATGGGATTAGCCCTTGTGTATGCGGCCTAGTGCCAAGTAGGTTTTAAAAGTGTATTAGGAGTGCAAGTTACGCCTCCAGTCAAGTTGGTATTTTGGGCCAAGTAATTAACCTGCTTCTTTACTGAATAGGCCCAGTAGGTTGGGTATTTATTACCCCTGTTCTTGGTATGCCTTGAGAGCAGTTTGAAGTATAGTTTGTTGTGGCCTTTGATGGGCTTGAACCTTGAGAGCGGGTTTGCTCTTTCTTAAATTTGGTTTCACCGGGCGAGTTGGCCATGCGCGTAGAGGCGTGCGGCTGTGAGCTTCCATCCGGGAGATAGTAGGTTCGAATCCCACTATCGGCAGCCCTGAAAATGGTTTTCCGTGGTTTCCCATTTTCACACCAGGCAAATGCTGGGGCTGTACCTTAATTAAGGCCACGGCCGCTTCCTTCCAACTCCTAAGCCTTTCCTATCCCATCGTCGCCATAAGACCTATCTGTGTCGGTGCGACGTAAAGCCCCTAGCAAAAAAAAAATCTGGTTTCTGTGTGCCTCGAAGAGGCTTAATATGGTAATCAGGAGCCAGTGCTCCTTGGCATGACTGGGGTTTTCTGCCCCTTTGTTTGAACTTGGTACATAGGTAAAGTTGGATTCATAGCTCAAGGTTCGTGAGTGACGGGCTCGAAGCCCAAATTTTGTAATGAACTAAAATTGTACTTTCTTAATTTGTTGATCTTCTACTTGGTACCTGTTATATTCTGTTATTTATTTACCTTGAAAAGAAAATATAACCTTTGTTAGAGTTTCAAAATTAACTTTAATTTCGTAAGCTGAGACCTATTCCCGCCCGCACCTTCTTTCACCTCTGCTGTTCCACAGACACCTCGGAACAAGCAATAGCAGAGCGTGGTTGAATGGGTCTCAATTTAGCCCCTTTTGATGGCTAAACCTTGTTTTCGATTCGAACTCTAACGATTTTCTCAGGTGCTGGAATTTTTTTTTCTCTAAAATTGTAAAATCTTTTCTATCATGTCTGACCCTCGCGAAGTCTTCCATCCTGGCCATTTGCGCAAGGAGGAATTTTTCTATAAACTCCCCATTACGAAGGGTGAATATGGTGGCATGCTTGTTCAAGGGATTGTGAAACTTAAGGTTCCCTCTGGTTGCCCCTTTCAAGTGGTTTCTTTTGAGTGATGATCATTGCTTTGGTCGTTTGACATCAACCTTGTCATTCGTTTCGAGTGCTTCTTAACTGCACTTTTCCTATCAGTTGCCCCTTTTAGATGTAGTTTTTGGGCGAGGTCGCTGGGTATGTTCATTGGCTAAATTCTTTGCGATAGACTTACTCTCACTGTATAGGCACTATGCCTTTTGGCCAACCTTTCCTATTAAGCCTTGCGGGATGTCACGTCTAATGTTTGTCTGCTATGGTAAAATGTGTATATTTTATTTGCGCGGCTTATTTTTCTTCCTGGGTCGGACATTTCTCTGCCCAATTCGTCCCGTGTATCGAATGAGCCTTGTGGCGTTCAGGGGTCGCTTACGTCCTAGTTCTCTGTAATCGAAGCCTTCTATGTTATGGGGAATCTAAGTTCTTGGGACCTGTAGCCTTCTCTAGGCAGGATCTGTATATCGTCTATTCCCTAGGCTTGATTGTAGGGTTCTCTGATTTTGCAGCGCATATTGGTTGGTAGGGTAGCGTGATTGCGAGGTATGCAAACGAAGTATGTGTTCCTGTCGCCCAACATTCTGTTGTGTCTTCACTTTAGATATCCCTCCCGTTGGTTATGTGTCAGATGGGGTAAAGCTTCCAGCATACTTAAAGTGGTCTCCGTCATGTTTATTGATCTTCCCTGTTTTCGTCCTCACGACATACTCAGTTCTCGGTCTCACTTCTCTATTTTTGACAGTGCCTACTCAGTTGAGGAATTTTGCTTTAATTTGAGATGTATTTCTACTCTTTTGACCCGCTTTCTGGTCCTCCTGCTCAAGTTCACCCATGATGTCTTTTGTATTTTGATGCTTTGTAGGGTCATTTTTTGTGTAATAGGGGATCTTGTATGGGAGTTATAGGCTCCTTTTCGATATACATTTTCCTCTTTTGTGAATTAGGGTATTTATGATGTAAGAGAATGGGAGGATGTATTGGGAGTAGGTTGCTCCTTTTGGGTATTGATGCATCTTCTCGTGCTATTTCTTGTCTGTATTGTGAGGTCATGGTGTTACCTCTTTTCATGTGTACTTGTATAGGGTAATTTGTCTTGTAACATGGGTGTAAGTAAGTCATCCCTGAGTGATTATCCCCGGTAGGACGTTTATATCGGTATGAGGCGTGTTTCGGCCTTTGGATTTATCGATGAGTTTCTACACATTAATTACTCCTGGGAGTTGTGCTTTTTCTTTGGGGCAGGCTTTTATACGGTAGTAAACCATCTGCATGGTCGATTTGAGGTTCATCCCTGTGAAGTTCTCGATATTTCTTTTATTTTTACCATCTCAAGAATTCCTCCTGGGAAGTAGGTGCCATTCATTTTCTTCCGTTAAATTCTTTCGGGAGTGTATCATAACAGTCTTCCCTTATAGAATGTTACTGAATCTCCGTGTCCCTCTTTTTTTTTTTTGGATTCAGTGTTTTCATATCGTAAAGTGAGTTGCTCTTTCTTCCTTTTGGTACTCTGGTAATGAAACAGATATGAACATGGATGGATGTCTAACTATTTAATGTCAGAAATTGATTCTTGGTTTTTTGACACTTGTGAGTAACCCAGAAACCGAGAGGATATTTAGGGTTCATCTGTCACAGGTGAAATCTGTATAATTTCCGTGCTAACTTTGTCTTTATAATTTTGTAAGAATCCTGAAGGTTATATTTTTGATTTCATTTTAAGGCCTATTGTCCCTTATATTTTTACATGTGGTTGAATCTGCCTTGTACCAATACTATGTAAAACCTTCCCCAGGGTTACTCTGCTGTCCTTGCACTATGGCCATTACCACGCTCCCGCCTCCTGCTAAACCACACCAGTGGCAATAACTATATAAATGAAATAAAAGTTTCCACGCCGCTGGCGCCTCAGCCTCAACCACAATTACTGTACCCTAAAGCAAAATTTCCAACAAAAGTCTGTTGCGGAGATCTTACTGGTTTCAGTGCCCCCCCAGCCATCAACCGCCGCGCAGCAACTTGAACGGAAACTGGGCCCCGTTCGTTCCTGTGAAGACTCTCTAAGAACGGCGAGCCGGAGTTCAGCTCCCGGCAAAGGCTGATGTGCGGCGCACCAACCGCAAGCTACTCGAGGACTGCTTCCTAAACTTCGCATCTGCGGCGTGCTTCACCTCGACTACCCCTCTATCGTGCGGGAGAGCGGTATCTCCGAGTACGGGAGGAGCCCGGGCGACTCGTACAAACATCGGCTGCGACGGCAGGTCTGGCCGTCAAGCATTAGCAGCGTGTAGTGGTTTCACCTATCTTTAAATTTAAATTTAAATTAATAACCACTAAAGACCTTGAATTCTCTTTCTTTCTTCAAGATTTGTTAACTATTCAGCAAAAGAAGTACCTTTCAGCAAAGCTACTACAAAGAAATTTCAAAACTGGATTCTACTTATATCAAACAACTTCTGAGACCTCCGACCACTGAAAAGTTATATTTTTCTCGTCTAAATTCTTCATCTCCTCAGCAATAACTTGGACCTTTTTTTTAAAACAAAATTTTGTTTTCTTCTGTGTCACCCCGTGGAAGGACTTTGGGGGGGGGGGTCTGTACCGGGCGGTACACTTCCACAACGCAAATTCAAATATTGCGCCAGTTGAAACTCCTCTACAGGAGAACGCCTGAACTTTAACAAACTGTACTAATTCAAAGATTTCTTAGAAGATGTCACTACCATAAATTTTGAAGTGTTCTGACCTGTGTCTATTTCGACTTGTGTTTGTTTCCTCCGGATCAAGAAAATTGGACGTTCTCTAACAGATGTCTCTACCAAAACTAATATCGCACTCTGGTGTAAAGGAATGAACTGTCCTGAAGAAATTTAACATTCATAAGTTTTGTCTTAACTAAATTTTGTTCTGTCAGTTGTAGGTTGGCAATGTTAATCCTTTCTTTCCGCCAGTTTTGAAATTAGCCAATCCCGAATTTCTTAAATTAATTTTCGGCCAATCGGGGCTTTCTTCCCCAACCTGCTCTGTAACTGTGTTCTGTAACCAATAAACTGCTGTGGGTCTTGAATGTTCCACGAGGGTTTAAAAACTGCTGATTTTCTGGTCTCCTCGCCACTTCAGTAACATCTCTCCTAGTGTGATTATGTAGCAGGGGGCGGGAAGCGCCTCTTTCTTCGGGCAGCAGTTCATCCATAAGGTAATAGCCATTTAATAACTTCATTTCTCGCTAGCTCAGCAGTTTAACCCTCGGGGCAGGTTCGAAAACTTTTCTCATGTAACCTATCTTTAAAATGTAATAGACACTTGGTAAAACTTCGTCCCTTTAACTATAAATTGGGATAGAGAGTGCTAAACCTTCTCGAGCTCCCACTCCTATTGTTTTGAGGTGACTTTGTTTTTACAACCGTTTCTTCCTTTCTTAATGTAATTAAGTCTTCTTATACAAGTCACCTCTTTAGTATGGGATTAGCCCTTGTGTATGCGGCCTAGTGCCAAGTAGGTTTTAAAAGTGTATTAGGAGTGCAAGTTACGCCTCCAGTCAAGTTGGTATTTTGGGCCATGTGGTTGATTTCCTCACCAGGGGAGCGACAGTAAATGCTGCCAGTTTCAAATAATATTAATGTGCTATGTAAGATAAGCAAATGATAATTCATGATTAAGGGGCAGATTTCTATGACATGTCATATTTGTTCTAAGAGTTTTTTTTTATTTCTAACTATGTAAAACCTATTTCTGAAGGAAAGTGCAGGATACTTATTTTGCCTTTAGTCTACTTTTAGCAGGTAGCATTCATAAAGGAGGCTTATTGAAAATTCCTAATGAGCCCAACCTTGACAATGAAAGACTGTACAGTATTTTGAATAAAGCAGCTTGGCTTGAGATGTCTTAATCCACTCTTATCTGAATGGTCACACTGCGAGAATTTGTTTCCTGGAAAAGTGAGGGTAACTGAACTAACCTGTTTTTGCTGATTCCGAGTTTCTTGAAAGATCTCAAAATAAAAAGCTATTTAAAACAGAATGCTGGAATGATCCACCTTGTCAACACACTTTGTGTTAATGAACCTTATTTATTCATTAAAAACATTATCGCGTTTCTTGAAAGAGTTTATGACTACCTCAAAATCGTGAAGCAAAATTTGAAACATAAGAAAATAATTCATACAGTTTTCAAGTGACAGTGGACTTAAAATGCAATTCTGTGATCATGATTCGTCTCAATTCTAGATTTTTCTACCGGCGAGAAGTGAATTTCCTGAATTATCTGAAGCATTGAAAATTGTCGTGCAATTTCAAACGTCTTTGTGAGAAAAGATTTTCATCCCTCCTTCAAAAGTATACATACATCATCATTATGGACTGTTATACCTTCCAGCATTCTGTCTGCAAGTCTTGGTGAATTACCTATTCTTCTCCAAAATCCTCTATCTATCTATATAAAATAAGAGTTTTGTCTGTACATTGCTCAGAATTTGAAAAGAATGGTATTTCTGTATCGATCATGTCCATAGTAATAAGAAAATACATTTTTTACTTTTCCGTAATTTCTGTCCGTGTGTATGTGTGTACATGCATCACGAGAAAACGGCTGAAGAGAATTTCATGAAAATCGTTATGTAAAGTCAGGGGATGAGCCACTACAATCTAGGCTATAAATCATTTTATTCACGCTGAGTGAAATGGTGGTTTGGGGGAAAGCCTAAAATTCAATACTCAAATATTTATTTTATTAGTGGTCCTATCGATAAATACTACATAACTAAAGTTACACAGAATTAAATTTCCGACATTTATGTCTCATACATTTTTATCGTACCGGCTATGATAACACAGATACTAATGAATTTCGATTTTTGTTGCTAAGTCCATATCAACGCCGAGCCACGAGAAAATGGGTGAACAGAATTTAATGAAAATCGGTATATAGAGTCAGGGAAGAAGAAACTATAGTCTAAGCTATGAACAATTTACTGACCCTGGATGAAATGGTAGTTTAGGGGTAGGCTCCCAAAATTTAATTTTTAAATACCTATGTTATTGGTTCTATAGAAAAGTACCCCAAAACAAAAGTTATAGAGAATACAATCTCCGATCATTTATGTTTTAATCAGTTTTACCGTACCGACTATGATAAGAGTAGTATTCCATAGTCAGAAGATAACTAAATGTGAAGGCCTACAATATCAAAAGCGCATAATCTGATCAACAATAACATTACATTGACCACTGTTTGTTGTTATGTTCTTAACCTCTTATGGTGCCCAAAACTCCCGATAGATAGGATTATTGTTGCGTACCGAGTATAACAGCCTGACCAAATACTGGCGGGAAACAGCTGGGGAGTTAGAAAACTTTTTTTCTTTAGCATGCCATTCCTCTGGTTCATATATTGTCTGATACTGCTGATACGTAACACACTGGTTCATCAGAGTATTCCAGCTATTCGATCCCTACTCTGACGCACTGTTTTGAATGAGCAGTGTGCACATTTGGCAGCGGCTCACTTAGTAATAGTAGTATAACCTGGTCTAGAATTACAATTTAAGCCTATTCCAAATTATAGCACCACAATTCACTAAATAATTATTCAAAATTCAACCCTGAAAAGAGCCATTTCTTATAAAAAGCGTCTTCCTCTTAACTTTTATTAAATTCTACATTCATTTTATTCCAAATTAGCAGTGAAGAGGGGTTTTCTCCTCTGACTTGGAGGAAAAATTTTTGTCTCGAAGTCAGATTTTTCTGCCACCAGTGTAGTGAAATGAGATTTTACGGCTCATGGGGTACTCCTAGGAAACATTAGAAAAAGGGCATAGATTTGCCCTGGGACTCTCCACTATTAGACCCCCCCTGTCAAAAAAAATATGAAGAGTGTTCACGGATCACGCCTGTCTGCGGCTTGGTCATTCCAGCTCTGGAACTTTGGACTGTTAGATCGGCAGCGTAGTACTCACTCAGTTTACAAAAGAAGTACATTTGTTGTTCCACATATTAAATACAATCAGTACCACGTTATGTGGTCAATTAGACATAGAAAATCTAAATATTATGGGGACATGTTTCGCCCTTCTTAATGGGCATCATCAGCCATATTAATTTAATCTTTTTTTTTTCTTTGCTACTTGCTTTACGTCGCACCGACACATGTCTTATGGCAACGATGGGATAGGAAAGGCCTAGGAAGTGGAAGGAAGCGGCCGTGGCCTTAATTAAGGTACAGCCCCGGCATTTTCCTGGTGTGAAAATGGGAAACCACGGAAAACCATCTTCAGGGCTGCCGACAGTGGGGCTCAAATCCACTATCTCCCGATTACTGGATACTGGCCGCACTTAAGCGACTGCAGCTATCGAGCTCGGTTAATTTAATCTTAAAACAAACATTGTTTAGAGGACAATGACACTTTATAATTCATAAAAATTGAACTATGATTTCCTATAATATTAACTTTACAGAACAGTTGTTATAAAATATGCTGTTGGGATATAACATGTACAACATATGCTAAAATTATTGTAAACTAATTTAAAATCTTGTCTAAAAGAAAATTTATGTCAATATACAGTTCTAAAAATGGCACTTGTCTGGTACTGAAGAGGATCCTCTTCGTTATAAAAGTCAGCATATATTTGCTGGGGCAGTTGTCAATGTAAGTTTTCAAAAGACTAAAATGGTTGAAAACTTGAGGGTGAAATTTGTTTATATTTCGACATTAAAAGATTGGCTAAGAGAAAAGGCAAATGTTATGATGTTAATCACAATAAGTTGATTGGTCTAAAATATTATCTGATATAACCATTGCAAACAGACAGTGTGCTGGTTGAAGCTGCTTTGATACAAGTTTTTTTTCTGAGTATTAGACAGGTTATGTTTGATTTTCACGTGAAAGTAGTCCTTCTTGAAGACATGGAACATCGATGAATAGAATGTGGTTATATCATATGCCGTATGTATATCTATTTTACTGTATTAGCAGCGTTGGTCTGTCTGGAGTTCCTGCTTCGCGTGTTGATTGTATTGAATAGGTGGAACAATAAATGTACTTCTTTCGTAAACTGAGTGAGATCGCTGTTTTCAATGCGCATCAAAAATGAGAGTGATGGTTTGTAGCGTAGTACTGTTCGTTAAAAGCGAGAAAATGTGTGGTTTTTCATTTGATCAAGTATTTCATATTGCTTTTAAACGTGCCATTCCTACTGATGTCATTGAAATGACCTATGTTCATTTCACTTGGGAAAACTACTAAGACAGTCTTACTGAGGATGTAAAAAAAGCAGGTGGAGAGTGAGTGTCTGCCATTATAATGAAAACTCCCCAACCTGATTGTGACTGATGGTAGGCGATTACAATGAAAATTCCCTAACCCAGTCTTCATATGAGAAAAGACGCTTGGCGACTTCTCTGTTACGCTTCTAGGGTAACATTAAGAGCTGTGCAGTATAATACAATCTTGCTCACAAGGTGTACACTACTTAACCTAGAATTCTGTATACAATGTAGAATTCCGTAGCAAAGCACAGGTACATCAGCTAGTTTCTTATAAGCTCTGTGGCCCCTTTCAGTTCCATACCTGTTATAATCTACCGTATATCAATAAAATTGTAATGACCATGGGGCTGGGGCTGCATATTGATTTTGGCAAAAATTTTCTTTTAGTTATCAGTCTCAGATATAATAAAGACCATCTACAGATTTTTTTAGCATTGGTGTCTAATTTCTTAAAACTGAAAAACTACTGGTCATATTTCAACCAAACTTCATATTTGGAATATACCTACCCACGAGTAGGTTTTCGGGTCCACACCATTTCAAAATCCCTGAATCAACTGGAGGTTTATAGGAAGACCAAAACACTGGTTTTACTTTTCCGCAAAATATCAATGATCATCCTTATTAGAAAAATCCACTCTTAATGGAAATGCATTTCATAACTTTCTTCTCATAAACACTTTCTCAATAGGAGTATTAACAACGGAAAAGATGTTTACAGAATGTTTTACAGTCAAAGTCGTAGCGGACATACCCCAAAACAGGTGTGCAACATGCTGATTTCTTATAAAGCTGGAAAACTACTGGACATGTTTCAACCAAACTTCATATCTAGAATCCAAAGGCCATTCATGTCATTGTGTATATAATTTGTCATTATGTTTTATGTCAACCTATTGATATGTATTTAGGCAATTGCCATTGTGTATATAATTTTGTCATTATGTTTTATGTCAACCTATTGAGATGTATGTACTCAATCCTCATGATGACTGTTATCAAATTCCCTTTGATTTAATTATTCTACAAGAACTGATGATAACTCCAAAGGAGTTGAAACCGGTCTTCACTTAATAAATTTCTAATATTTTACATTGTGTTGAATGGTGGAACATCCGTCAAACCCTATTATATTAGTTATTCGTCAACAAGGCAATGAAAATCATAACCTATGAAGGGAGATATTAATGGAATATTTTACAGTCAAAGTCCTACCGGACACAGCCCAAAAGCAGGTGCACATATTGCTGATTTCTTACTACCAGAAAATTACTGGAGACATTTTAACGAAACTTCATATTTCGAATCTCCCTACCCTAAGATTGTATGTAGTTTTCATACGATTTCTAAATCCCTGAATGGAATGTGCATTTATAGGAAAAACAAAACAGTGAATTTACTCTCACACAAAATCATCATCATTTCCCCTTATCCAGCTCTTGCTGGTTCGGGGTATTTATGGTACTTCATCTTCCTCTTTCCTTCAACGATCCTGTCCCACTCTAAATTTCGTCTTCTTATGCCGCTCTTCACTGATTCAATCCATCTTGTTCTAGGTCTTCCTCTTGCTCTCATGCCCTCGCACTTTGCATCCAGCAATTGTCTTCGAATTCTATTCTCCTCCATCCTCTTTACTCTCACACAAAATATTCAATGGAAATCTTAATGGAAATCTTAATGGAAATCTACGAAGGGCGTTCAATATATAATGCAACAAATTTTATTTCTCGGCCAATTCCGATTTTTAAAAATTGGAATTTTGTTTGGGACGTCTTTGAATATTTTGCTTTGTCTCATAGAGTTTCATTAATTTCCGATAGGCGGCAGCACTAGAACTAGCCTTCAAACTGACGTCTGTAACGGAGGTGCATACCAAACAGAGAACAGTTATTCAGATTCTTCCAGCGGAAAACCAAGGCAACACAGATATTCATAGGCACTTGCAGAATGTCTACAGAGACCTGGCAGTGGACAAAAGCATGGCAAGTCGTTGGGTGAGGCGTGTTTTATCATCACAAGGTCAAGCAAACCTGTCTTATCTCCCACGTGCCGCCCAGCCACACACAGCAGTGACGCCTGCAAAGTTGGAATGTGCGGATACCCTTATTTGAGCTGATCGGCAGATCACAGTCAAACACCTCGCGGCCAAACTTGACGTCTCTGTTGATAATGCTGTCACACTTATCCACCAATTGGAGTTTTTAAAGCTTTGTTCCCGCTGGATTCCTCGACACCTAATGGAAGATCATAAAGAGCAAAAAAGAAACATCTGTGCGAAATTGCTTGCTTGTTATGAGCGGAAGGCGACAATTTCTTGTAAAACATTATCACAGGCGATGAAACATGGATTCATCACCTCGAACTGGCAAAACACAGCAATCCACGGACTGGCACCACACCAACTCTCCCA
This sequence comes from Anabrus simplex, assembly GCF_040414725.1. Lineage (NCBI taxonomy): Eukaryota > Metazoa > Arthropoda > Insecta > Orthoptera > Tettigoniidae > Anabrus > Anabrus simplex. Next base: position 1,223,013,272 of record NC_090265.1, on the reverse strand, counting down.
TGAGGAAAAAGATCGAAACTGTACCCTCAGCTGGTCATAGCTATGGTCTTCCGGGTAGTGATGTGTTGAAATGACGCTTGGAATCGCAAGAATCGGTTCCTACGATTTCGGGTTCGCACTCAATGTCGCATGCGAGGAATCTGTTTCCGATGACGTCACCAGAGTGTGCTCAGCGTACTCACTAGAGTGAGTCTTCCGTTTAAACGTGAGGCAAATTCGAACATGCAATATTTGCTATTTCTTTTGTATACAGTGAAATAGTGAAATGTATTAGTTGTCATGAATGAATTATGCCACATAATAATGAAGTAATTTATCCTGGTTGTCTGGAAATCACATTTCACAGTTCAATACTGGGTGTAACAAGCAACATTGTTATTTATGCTTAGGCCTATACTGTCTTTTTCGAATGTGGTTTTAAAAAATAACGAGTATAAACGTATAACGTCTGTGGAATCAAGTCACATTTTTTTAATGTACACAACTTGTTTCGTAGCATACCTGTCTTCCGTTACATTTAATTTGCAATTAACATTTCGTGCTACTGTCCGACTCATTGGCTGAACGGTCAGCGTTGAGGCTTTCGGTTCAGAGGTACTAAGTTCAATTCCTGGCCGGGTGGGGTATTTTAATCACCTCCGATTAGTTATTATGGCCCGGGGACTAGGTGTTTTTTTGTGTTTGTCCCAACATTTTCCTCTTCATATTCAGACAACATATTACCAACCACCACAGAAACACTTAATAGTGATTATATCCCTCCACATACGGTTGGAGTCAGGAAGGGTATCCGGTTGTAAAAAATGGCCAAATCAAAATGTGTGATACAGTTCACAGAGGCAACCCCACAGGTGTGAGAAAAGTGGTAGAAAAAGAACAACATTTCATACTACTGCTAAATATTATTATGAGAAAGTGTCAGAATTACTATTTTGTTTTCATCTCTGCATAAGAGTAGGTAAGATTGTCTCTTTAGTACAAGTCTATTTTCGTGAAATAGTAGCACTAATATATTATGGCATAATCCCCGTACAAGTTTTGTTTATTTATGTCAGTAATCCATATAACGTGATTAGTTTCAAACAGAGAATCACATACTGTGATCAAATTACAGTCGTATTAAAGTATATAACTCCAGAACTCTATAATGAGAACAGGCATGGCTTGGAGAGTGACAGGGTTATAAAATAAAGTGACCTCACGTTACAGAACACATTCATGCTGCACGTGTTTCCGCATCTGCATCATAGATGGTGCTACTGGCTCCTCGGAATCGATTCTGGAATCTGGTAACCCGATTCCCAAGGCTTATGGAATCGATTATTCGCGATTCCACTCGCAACCCATCACTACTTCTGGGACTCTGAAGGTTATTCTATTCAATGTCCTCCCTCATAATGAAATGATCAACTTTGAAGTGTACTGTGCTACTCTAAGCATATTGAAGAAATGACAGCACATTCGTAGCCACAAAAATGCAAACGAACTTCTCCTTCTCCATGACAATGCAAGACCTCGCACGAGTCTGCACACCCGACAGGACCTCACAAAACTTCAGTCGACTGTTCTTCCTCATCCTTCCCTACAGCCCGGATCTCGCACCTTCCGACTTCCATCCTCTTAGCCCAATGACGGATGCACTCCGCAGTAAGTTACCGATACAGCACGACGGTGGCTCCGACATCAACCAGCCAAGTAGTACCATGCAGCATACAGGCCCTCACATTATGGTGTTGTAAAGGCCGTAGCAATGAACGGAGATTATGCTGTAAAATAGGGTATTGTAGCAAAAGGACTGGGGAATAACATGATGTATTTGAATCCTCAATAAAACCAACCAACTTCTAGGAAAAAAAAGTGTTGCATTATAGGTCGATACTGAACTTCCTTCATAATTTACCATTGAAGTCCACTTCTAAAACTTTTTTTTTTTTGCTAGGGGCTTTACGTCGCGCCGACACAGATAGGTCTTATGGCGACGATGGGATAGGAAAGGCCTAGGAGTTGGAAGGAAGCGGCCGTGGCCTTAATTAAGGTACAGCCCCAGCATTTGCCTGGTGTGAAAATGGGAAACCATGGAAAACCATTTTCAGGGCTGCCAATAGTGGGATTCGAACCTACTATCTCCCGGATGCAAGCTCACAGCCGCGCGCCTCTACGCGCAGGGCCAACTCACCCGGTACTTCTAAAACAGTTTAATCATTTTTCCAGTAGAACAAATAATAAAAGAAATATTATTACCACAATGTTTTACAGTGTAAGCATAGCCCAGAAGCAGGTGCGTATAGACCCGATTTCTTATAACTTAACCAGAAAACTGCTTGACATATTTCATCCAAAATTCATATTTAATATCCATATAACCAAACGTAGGTTTTATACCATTACAAAACCTCTTTCGGGACTTGGGGCTTATAGAAAGACCGAAGCAGTTATTTTACTCTCTCACAAGATATCCGTGCCCAGATCTGCTAACCTTGCAGAAAATCTATGCTTGAAACTTTTTCTCGTGTATACTTTTTCAATGGGAGGAGTAATATGGGGTATACAACTAAGTGGTATGTTCTGAATTTTGTCAGTGGAGAGACAGCATGGAATGCTTGAGACAAACAAGTTTCAAGTGGGTTTTTTTTAAACATAGGAAAGATCACAATATGAAAATAAAGCTGGAATTCAAGAGGACAAATTGGAACAAATACTCGTTTACAGTAGTCCTATGAGTTAGGGATTGAAATAATTTACCACGGGAGATGTTCAAGAAATGTCCAAATTATTTGAAATTATTTACAAAAAGACTAGGTTAACAACTGATAGGCAAACTGCCACAGAGGCTACTGCCCTAAATGCAAGTCAGTGGTGAATGATGAATTCATTCTAGTTTAGAATGGCATCACATAAAAAGAAATCCATCTCGACAGCAGAAGTACTAAGGAAGTGCCATACGTAAACTGTCCTACTTAACCTTAAAAAAACAACCTATCCATTGTACTACGATTACATAGTCAAACTTGTTCGTTCGAAAATAACAACTCTGCAATATTTATGTTAGTTTTAACACTACATTATATATTCACCACTATTCTCGTTTTTTGTACTAGCGAATAAGCTTACCCCGCTCCTTTCTGCCGCTTGAAAAGCCATACAACGGATCAAATGACGGTTCTTTCAACGGATTTGGTGTTCCTTGGGGATCCGAAACATATAATGCCCAGGCATTTCCCATTTCAGAAAAAAACACAATATTAAAACCAGTAATCCCAGTTTTTTCTTCCCTCGGTCCCAAGAGCAAGGTACAAGCTACTGGTCCACACCAAAATCACCAAATGCGAAACGAAATCATAAGCTAGAGACCTCTATCAATGACTTTGGCATTCACTAGCCAAGCAAAGAGAATCTGCTAGCCAAGATCACCAACACTTGCCGAATGAGTTAACTAAAACTTCTTCCTCCTTTTTCTTTCTTACTTTGAACATAAAGAGAATAATAATTTATACATCTGACTGCATATACGGCTGATTACAACAGTCCAAAATCACCACAAAATTATTACAAAATTCAATAAAATTATAATACCGCCAAAACAAATCTTAAAATAAGTGAAATATTCTCAAAGGTGATGCAAACAAATGTGACACTTTGCGGGATATCGCAAGACATTGATTGCCAGCGCACCAATCGGGACGACCTTAAAACAGAGTGTAGTAGCAGCACCACCGTCTCGACCCCCCTAAACCGTTGTCGACGCTATAAGGTATCTAGTAGGCTTTTGAGACTGCTCACCTATCTACACCAGCGCCACGTAGTGTAGGAACATATCAAACAGCAGAAGTCGTCACACTATGCATTTCTATTCGTTCTGTTGAAATATTACTGTCTGTATGAATTAATTCCTTCCTAACAATATTATTTTATTGTAATTCTCACTTTTTTTTACATTAAACCGTTAAGTAGGGAATTTAATACGGCTCTAGGGAAATGTAGGTACATTTATGTTTCACACCTGGCGACACTGGTCGATTTTTAGGCCTTTGTGTAATAACAAATACAGTAGAGATAATACGCGACACTTGCGGATTTCGCCTTGCTAAAATGGGAGACAATTCGATGGTGGCGCTCCTAGTGACTTGACCTGAACAATCCCGCTAAATTTAAATATCAATGGAAATGTATATACAGAAATGGATAGATAAATTACGTCTAGAAAGAAAGTGTTATTGAGATATTGACTTCGAAGTTGCTAAAGCAATTCTGGATAAATCAATGAAGAATTATTTAAAAGGTTATTATCCAAAAACTGAAATTAGACATATAAACAAGAAGTGAAATCGACTGGTGGGAAATGGCTTGATCTTTCATTTATGCACTACCTTTTTAGCTTTAGCATTCCTGCCTGAACTCTTACAGTTGGATTTGTCTTTTTTTCTCATTTAAAAACATTGTATCATCACATTAAGACACTCGACAATAAAAATATCGGCACATTCCTTACACATATGATGCAATGAATTAACATTTAATAGCTGCACAATATTCCTCTTAACATGAAGCCTACTAATAGAAATATGTTCCTTACACATATGATGCAATGAATTAACATTTAACAATAATAATAATGTTTTTTTGTTTTACGTCCCACTAACTACTCTTTTACGGTTTTCGGAGACGCCGAAGTGCCGAAATTTAGTCCCACAGGAGTTCTTTTACGTGCCAATAAATCTACCGACACGAGGCTGACGTATTTGAGCACCTTCAATTAACATTTAATAGCTGGACAATTTTCCTCCTAACATGAAGCTTACTAACAGAAAGATAATCTATAAAAGCCCGGCTTTAATCTGAGAAGAGGGATAAAGAAAGAAATGTATGAAAATTTTGTCGATAGTGATGCTTTAAGGAATATTTACGTACAATTAGAGTAAAAATATAACATACCCTTGGCTGTATTGTCGAGGATTTCTAAAGTCGCTGGCCTGAAAATTATCTGAACAGATCTTATAATTCTTATATAAGCGTAACGTCCCTTCTTTCTTGTACACGTTATCCAAAATCACTTCTCTGACATTTCAAAACCCACAGATCACACCTACAACAAGACCTAGGTATTGAAGGTTAACTGCTGCACTATAGAATAAAAGATGCGTATTACATTTTATGCCAGTTAAAATATGGGTCGAGCAGGTCAGAAGATTATGAAGTACTATAAAAATATCTGTCACTGGAAGAATATATATGCAAACACAATATTACTTGCATGTTCTTGTCACTAGGGAACCTGAAGAACGACCGCGCATTTTTCTCTACTTCGTAATTATTGCAGCCAAAGACAGCACATATCTTTCCCCTCATGTTTAGAGGAGATATCAAGGAATGACACACACTACTATTTATTTATGTCAACTCACTGAAAACGCATAAATAACACCAAAAACTTCACACAAAAATACACGTGCTCTTATGAAAGAATCAGGTCTATCCGCTAGAGTGAGCTCCAGTAGCTGTCCCTCGATATCTCGCTCAGTGTCGCGTATTATCTCTACTGTATTTGGTAATAACTACGGCTGGGCCGCGTATTCGTATTGGTAGTGATGGGCTAGCGACGGAATCGAGTAATCGAGTAATATGTTCTTAGAAACGGTGTACTCGACTCCCTTCGAGCATACAAATAGATAGAGGGGGCCCTGCCAGCAGAACGTGGCGCCAAGATACAAGTCAGCTGATGTTGGGCACCTATCGTAAATATTGCGCGGGCTATCGGCGTAAGCGGGGAGATTTCAAGGATTCATTGTCGACAAACCAGGTTTTTTGTATGCAATTTTAATGTGTTACAAACATTAAAAAACACTTATTTTCGCTGAAGTGATAAGTGAAGTACACCAGTCTGAAAGAATATAGCAAAAATGATCATTATTGCTCTGCTTATAATTGCAGTCAGAGATTTGAAAAGGGCAGCAAGATATCTTTCCACGAGTAAGGATTAAAATCTGTAACTTAAAAGACACTGTCTTGATTTCATACAGTATCTAGGCTGCCATGGAAAACGAGTATAAGTCAGAAAATGACTCTGGTACCGTTGGGACCAAATGGAATATTAGGTCCAGGTACATATAGCTTAGTTCTGACTTATAACTACATCGTGGACTTACCTTACCGTACTTTAAACTTTTTTGTCATACTCGTTTTTCCTGGTAGCATAAATTTATTTCTGGACCTTACAGCACAGCCGTAAGTCGCGCACTATCACTACTCGGCTGAGCCGAATGTTCGGAGATAGAAAGTTCGAATCCCGGAGCTGACTGGCCACCCTTAGAGTAGTATGTTTTCCCGGGTTTTCCAATACTCCTTCCAGGAAAATGCCGGGATGGTACCTTCTTTAAAGCACCCCCCACCTACCTGAATCCTAGACCTTAAAAACTAGTTACACATCCTAGGTTATCAGACAAATTCAACAAACACCTGAGCATAAGAGGATGATGGCCAATGTTTCCCAAGCCATAATGTTTTGGGAGGGGGAATAACAATGGGTTATGTGTGGGATACATTGCTGGATATCACTCTCTAAACATAACTGATTATGTTATTCACTTATTTCAGTTTCCTTTCAGACCCCGAATTGCTGAAGAAATGGATCATAAGTATGAAGAGAGAGGGTTTTCAGCCATCAAAATTTAGTAAAGCATTTTGAACCTAGCTGCTTCGACAAAGAGAGGTTTGGGCATCCATTTCCTATGAAAGGGTCAGTTCCGACTAATTTTGAATTTCCAGGACATCTGAGCAAATATTCCAGGCATCGTATGCCACCTAAAAGTCAAAACAGCCCTTGCACTTCATCTTCACTTCCAGTAATTGATAGTAATGATAATTCAACTGAGCAACATGCTCCATCCACCGAAAACATTCACGACTATGTAAGAGAGGTGTTCAATGTATGCTTGCCTCATCCACGCACTCTTAGGAAATGGTACTAACATGTTGATAGCTCTCCTGGCTTCATAAAAGAAGCTCTAACAGCTCTAAAGCTTAAACTGGAAGGAGGTAATGCCACAGATAAACCAGTCCTTTGTAGCCTCATCATTGATGAAATGTCTATCACGAACAAAATAGAATGTGATGGAAAAGCCACATGTGGTTATGTGAACATGGGGATTGATGTTGATGATGATTCACTCCCAGAAGCAAAGAAGTGGCTTGTGTTTCTGGCAAATGCCATTAATGACCATTGGAAGGTTCCCATAGCTTATATTTTTAATCGATAGCTTGTCAGGAGAAGATAAGGCAAATTTAGTAACCACTGCTCTGACCATATTGCATGACATTGGTATTCATGGTAGTCTGGTAGTCAGTTTAACGTTTGATGGGGCAGCTAGCAACTTGTCAATGGTAAAATTTGTGGGTCTGAATATTCGCCAAGCCAATGAGAAAACCTCATTTGAGCACCCAGTGACAAAAGAGCCAGTGTTTATTTTTCTAGATGTGCCACATGCTGAAATTGGTGGGGAATTCTTTGACTTCTTTGGGCACAGTTTATAACAGTGAAGGTAATGCCATAAAATGGACATATATAGGAAAACTAGTGGAAATACAACTAGAAGAGGGATTAACGCTTGCTACTAAGATTCGTAAGTGTCATATTAATTGGGAATCGGAAAAGGTGAAAGTCAAATTAGCAGCCCAAACTTTAAGTAACAGTGTGGCTCAGGCACTCAGGCATTTGAAAAATTCAGGCTATGATTTATTTGAAGACTGTGAAGCTACAGCTGAATTTGTAGAAATTGTTAATAACATATCTGACTTTTTGAACAGCAGGAGTATATTACAAAAGGGATTTAAATGTGCACTCTCTCCCAAGACAGTGGTTTTTATAAAGGACTTCCTCAGCAAGGCAGAAACATACATTATGCAGCTAATAACATCAAGTTCAATAGACTCTTTTGTTCTTCACTCAAGAAAGAAGACTGGATTTCTTGGATTTTTGGTGTGGATAAGAAGTTGCCTTGGCCTCTATAAGTATTTAGTCCTCAGTGAGCAGCATAAACTGAAATACATCTTATTGTACAAATTCAGTCAGGAGTACTTGGAGGTATTGTTCTCTGCCACTAGAAGGAGAGGTGGTGATAACAATAACCCTACTGCTGCTCAGTTTAAAGCTGCATACAAAAGATTGCTGGTTCACCGCGAGGTAAAAGGAGCAGATTCAAGCAACTGCATTACCTTGGACCAAATTAATATATTGAGTGTATGTAGCTCCAAGCCCAGTTCAGATTTACAGTGACATGCAATTCTAGCAGTATCAGATATCCCACTCATTCCAGATTTTGATCATGACTGATGTACCCATCCAGCATTTGAACAGTTGTCCCCATATGTGAGTGATGTTGTGACATATATTGCTAGATTTGTGGTGAGGAAGGTGGAATGCCTTATCAAATGTGCAATATGCTTGAGTGCTCTGAGGAGTGCCAGAGAGAACAACACAGACTTCCCTTTAATCAAGGTGAAGATGTACTCTGGAGGTGAGAGATTAATCGTGCCTTCCTAAAATGTGATAGTGTTGTGTAGGTTGACTGAAAGTGCACTCAGAAATATCAATGTACTAAGGAGCAAAAAAGGTTGTTGAGGTCAGTGAATGGAACTTTGTTTTATTGTATAAACGATCATTTACTTGAGCAAGAACTTACACAGAGCCATGGAATGGACTTGGTTAAGTCAATTGTGAAGTGTTATGTCAATTCCAGAATGTGACATGAATGTGTTAAAGATAGAAGCGAAAAGAGACAGAAAGAAAGTAAGAAGTGTATTGAACAAGTATTTTACATATTGTTCAATCATCAGTGATTTAGGACAGTATTGTAAAGACATGCAGTTCTCTGGTTTTCAAAATGTTCCTGATCTTCAGCCTGGAGAAGAAGGGTGAATAACTTACATGTAAATATTTGCCTCTTGTGTTCTATCATACATTTGGGTATTAACTGGCTGCAGCTGTTTTGGTGACTTGTAGCCTACATGGCTTCCTGTCTTCTATCATATTGTACATTTTAAAGATAGTTTTCTGAATGTTACATCTCATTAGGCTTAACTAACTCAGTTATAGTTTGATATATCTTGAGTATTTAGAACAGTTGAATAACTTTTGGTGTGTGTGTGTGTGTGTGTGTGTGTGCATATTTAAATCTGATAGTGGCTGATAACCTAGATGTTACGCCCTGTAAAACAGTTATTATCATCATGCCTAAATGTACATCCGTAAACTAAATGTGAAGGTCTGTGAATAAGTGTGATGATGGTGACAGCTGTTTTATAATAACAGAACCTCGAGATTATCACCTGTATTAAGTATTGGTAATTTCAAACTTTCTTTGACCGTAATTATTATAGTTGCAGTGGGGACGATTGTGTTATTATCGGTCACGTTTCTTGATTTAAAAGGCTTAAACAGCATAAAATTGGCATTATTAGAAATGCAGGTTATTGGTATGTTAAGTTGAGTTTATTACTTGCAGCACTGTGAAAATATTTTTAAAATAACTATTTCAGACGAATATTACGGAGAAAAATTAAACTTGTGAAATTAAGAGAACTAAAATAGGTTAACAACGTGTGAGACCTATTCACGTCACCGCATCGCTTAACTGATACATAAACACATCAGAATATCACACATATAAAATTATACTTAACATTTTTCATACAAAAAAACGGAAATATTCCTAGGGAATTGCATTTATCACCATCTTCAATAGTTTAAATCAATTAATCATAAGGAGTACGCTTAAATCGGGATTTAAAAACACTCCGCAATGCTCTTCTTATGGAAGACCGCCTTGTTTTGCCTTACATCAGCTGATCGCTCAGAGCTTGATGTTGGTGCCACGCTTGGCCGGTAGAAACATACGGAGTGCCCTCTCTATCTATTTCTATGCTCGAAGAGAGCGAACGTGTGACGTCATGCTGTCATCGAGTCTTCGCAAGCGAAACGAGCCCGAGCCTGGGGTGCTATTCCGTACATGCCAACCGACGACGTTCGGATCGGCAAGTCACCGAGTATTATAGGTTGCAGGGCCGATAGTTCTGACGCCGAGCTATTCTGTACTCTGTCGAATCAGTGCAAGCGAGAGCTGTGTGACGTCACTCAACTCGGTCGGTAAAAATAGTTTCTTTGGAACACCCCGGTCGAAGGCTAGAATTTTTGACCAATAAGAAGTGATAATCTCTTACAGAAGAGTGAGTAGAGCTGTTAATGAAACGCATTAAGCGCGGTGGTCTTCAAAACCTCTTTATTCACATTCAGTGCCCACTTGAACGTCTAGAGCCGTAGGCTTATACATTGTTCTTTAAAGGTTTTTGCTATTGAAATGGATACGTCTTCAAGAAGCTATTCGAGGTAAGTGTTAATACAGTTTTATGAACAGCATAATATTATAGGAATTACTAGAATGTTCGGATTAACAAGAGTATCGAATTCCCATTTTAGGCCTATAGGACCACGTGGCGTACAATATTCTTTTTTTTTAATTGTAGTTTTGGATGTGGTATTCTAGTGCTTGATTTTAGTATTTATTTGTGTTATATGAGGCAGAATAGAAGAATACCCGTTTGGTTTAAAACAGCGAAACCGATATGCACATTCAAATGAAACAGTCGCTCAAACACACAGCCGTGAATAATTCTATCTTTACTATCACACAACAAAACGTCGCTCTTAGTTTATACAGAAGAATAAGGTTAAGCACTCAAAATCATGTATTAAATTAATGCATGTACGATGCTCTCGACCGGTACCGAATTTATCGTTGTGTCATAAGTCCATAGACTGGTTCGATGCTGCTCTCCATCCAACCCTACCAGTTTCATTTACTTTCTATATAACTACTACATCCTGGCGAATGAATTAGTGTTATTTGTGAGTGGTACCTTAAATATTCTTCCATTCATTTTTATGTGATTATACCAATACACTATTTCTTACTCCACTGTGGGATGATAACAGTACCGGTATGTAGATATTATAAATTGTAATTGTAATAGGTTTTGGGTACCGGTATCTATAGCTGATAAGATAGGATTTTGAAAGTCCGTTTTGATGTAGATTTGTCTTTTATTGCTGTTAAATTTATTAAAATTTCTGGTACCAGTAATATATTTATGCTCCTTCTGAGATCATGTAATTATTTTATTCTTCAGGTAAACGAACAATGAGTTGCCTAGAAAAATAATAGACTCGGTTGTTTAAGAGTAGAGGGAGACTGAAGCGATGATGGTTAGGTTCAGTTTTTTATAGGAACGAAACGACGTTACAGAGCAAGTTGCAAACTAACAAGTATGGAGGTGCTTAGTTAATTCATAGAGGTTTTCAAATTAAACACGTAGTCATGACAGTCAAAATCAAATCAAAAATCAAAATCTCTTTATTCGCAAATGAGGTGTCTACCTCGGTGGCAAATGGTACACTAAAATACATTATTGTCAAGCACTAAATTTTAAATTAACAGGAGACGCAGAAAATTTTCCTAGAATACAATATTATACAATTTACGCTAATAATTTTTTCCATTAAACACACACATCATCCTAAATAAATTTATATTGTTTACAAAATTCTACTTATAATATCTTACAAACATAGTCAACTCATATACAGTACGGTATGTGAAATTACTTCTAATAATACTATACAACTGGTATAAGATTAAAGTTAACACTGAATTTATTTACATATTGATATTTTACCCATTCTGGAACCTAAGTAGCATAACAACCCGCTGCGTCTTAACCAGAGCCCCTTTTGCCACCACTTTTCAGAGTTCCTGAAGGGCCTTCACAGCTACCGTAGCGGTCCCAGGGGCCTCGAAGTCCCCACTGTACTTCACCCCTACAGGCAGTCCACTACTTGGGCTGTCCAAACTCCTTAGACCAGGGGATGGAATTAATTTAATCACACACATTTATTATTTACAATATCCTGCACTGCTCGAATGCCCTCTAACATTTAATTTATTATCTCTGTTGTTTCTCTTCTTGAATATCTGTACAGATTTTGGAAAAGGATCAAACACTACCCCTGGTAAACTGTTCCACTCCTTCACGCCCTTCCCAATGAAAGAAAATTTACCCCAATCGCTTCTGCTAAAATTCCTTCTAATTTTGTACTTGTGGTCAGTTCTACCAATATAATTTTTCCAACCGAAGCCTCTCACGGATATCTCCCCATGCTTCTTCTCCTGTATAGGCTCTATATAATCCTATAAGTCTAGTTTTCTCCCTTCTCTTACTTAAAGTTTCCCACCCAAGTTCCTTTAATATTTCTGATACACTACTCTTTCTCCTGAAATCCCCTGTTACAAACCTTGCTGCTTTCCTCTGCACACCATCTAGTTCTTTTATTAGGTATTCTTGGTGAGGATCCCAAACACTGTTTGCATATTCCAATAATGGGCGAACCATACTTAAGTACCGGTAACTTTTTTCTTTTAATTCTTTGTTGCATCCTTTAAGTAGTCTCATTATGACATGTAACGATCTGTATGCTTTCCCAACAATGGCATCAACATGACCCTTCCAGTGCAAATTACTTTCAAATCTCACACCTAAGTATTTGCATTTGCCATCTTTTGGGATAACTACCTCATCCAAAGTATATTCAAATTCAGTTTTAAAGCTCCTGTTTGTAAATGTTGTAACAGTTGATTTGCCTCCATTAATCTTCATATTATTTTCTTCAACCCATTCTTGGATACTGTCAAGGTACCTTTGTAATTCTGAACAATCCTCAATGTTATTTATTTCCCTATAAACAATTATGTCATCTGCATACAATCTTATTTTCGATGTTATATTGTTCCCTAAATCATTTGCGTATATTAAGAAAAGTAACGGACCGATTATACTACCCTGTGCAATTCCCTTCCAGACTTTCTCTTCCTGTGATATATTATTTCCTACTTTGACTTTCTGAACCCTTGAATTTAGAAATGTTCTTATCCAACGTATAACCCTTACGTCCAATCCTATTCCCTCCAATTTCTTTAATAATATTCCATGTTCCACTCTATCAAAGGCTTTGGAAAGATCTATGGCTATGCAATCTAACTGGCCTCCTGAATCTAACTGATCTGATATGTCCTGCTGAAATCCCACCAGTTGTGCCTCGCAAGAAAATTTCTTTCTAAATCCATACTGGCTCCTCATGAACCAATTTTCATCATCACATATCCCTCTGATGTACTTTGATATTAAACTCTCCAGTATTTTACAAACTATACTGGTCAGGCTGACAGTATAATTCAAATATGTGTAATTTTCAGGCCACAATAGTATGCTTACTGGAAAGAAGTGTAAAATTTCTCTACAGTATCTCTTTGTTGACAAGAATGAGATATTAATAAATATTGCAGTAAAAACTATGATGAATAAACAATGTAGGATATTACTTTCAGCTTTAAAACTCCAAGAGCTGGAAGAGCTACGGAAAGCCAGATAGATGAACTGGTGACTTACATGGAGAACCACAATCTTTTTGCTCGTGGAAAATTTCTAGGGAAAGATGGGAAACGAGGACTAAGTGAAAGGTGGAAGGCTTTAACGGACATACTGAACAGTGTTCCCAGAGGAACTGTCAAGGACAGTAAACAGTGGCAAGTTGTACGTTGAATTATATTTATAAGTAATATTATGTATTTGTGTGTAATCATTACTGTTTTCATGTACAGGTTTGGAGGGATCTTAAGTTCTCTGCTTCTAAGAAAGCAGCCAATATCAGGCGCCAGAGAAATACAACAGGAAATAAGCCCATCACTGCAACACCTCTTACAGCTATTCAGCTAAGGGTGTTGGAAGTGATTGGCTTTGTGTATGTAGAGGGATCTGCATGCCCTGATAGTTTGCCAGAAGAAGAGGTAACTATTTACAGTAGATGTAATAACCATTTTTGTATAGTCTTCTTAAAAGAATTTAAATATAGATTGCATTTCAGAGCCTACAGATTCAACTAGAGGCAGGGGATGTGTCAGTCCTACTGGCTCTTCCTCAAACACATATCTTGAAAGATGTGATGACTCCTACAGTGCTATACTGGAAGTAGTAGATACTGAGATTGGCAAGTATTTCACAAACTGCAATATTGTTCTTATTCTGGGCATTATTTGAAACTTGCAATAATAATAATAAGTGATTTATTTATAGGTAATCATGAAAAGAAGTTAGAGGTGCCTCCTGAATTGGAAAATGCAATTGAAGGAAGGGTATGTTTAGAAATACCTTCACCACAAACTCCTACTCAAAGCTCAGAGTCACGACAATATTGTAAGTACCAGTATGCTTTAGTTTGATAATAATGAGCACTCAAATGAAAATGAAGTTTTATTGAAAATTCACTCTGCTATATTCAGTCAGTGACTTCTGTCTGCTTTTACACTTTCGGAGGTGATAACGATTGCACAAGTTATTACACAGGTAGGCCTACAAACACAGTCATCGGTTGCTTCTGTTCAGAATACTTGTTAGAAACATTAACTTTTGTTTACTTGGATTTAATTAGTCTTATGTTTCAGCTGTGAAGAAATGCAAGACTCCTAGTAGGGAGAGAATTGGAGTTCAGTTGTTGGAGGCACGTGAGAACTTTACAGTCTTACAGGAAGACAGTAATAGAACTCAGATGGTAAGTTTCATTTACAAGAGTTTTTTAAAGAATGAAACCATGACTCAGTTAATGTAACTTAAAAGTTTTCACTTTGTTATACACAAATTACAACACCTAATATACATGTAAAACCATTGGGTGTTTTTTTAGGTATGTTACAGTGTTGTAGGTGTTCAACAGCCTGGAAAAGCCTTTAAGTTATATTTACAAGAGTGCCAAAATAAAGAGAACTTTCCTGTTTGGGAATCGGTGACATGTTGGGTTGTGGTCCATCTAAAATGACCATCAGTAAGAGGGGGAAAATATGCTTTCACTATGTCCTTACCAAATTTGCTGCTCGTTTACACTTTGATTTCAAGTAATTGCTTATGCTACGTACATATTAATTATGTAATATGATAGAGTTGGCTCGTACTCTATTACATATGCCATTCACTCTTGGCAAGTGAACACAGGGATAGCACGATAGTTCATTATAAATATAATTTTTTTATAAAGAGAAGTTTGACTAAAGAATTCAAGTAATGTTCCTTTTTGCTTTGGTTACAAATATACCTGCAAAGCATACATACTGAAATACTTATTGTCTGCACATCTGATGCGATTGGCTATAAGAAAGTCTAATATAGGATACCCTTCAAAAGGAAATAACTGGCTATATCTGCAAAACAAGTTGAATTTATAAATAACCATTAATGTCTACAGCAGATTTCTCCTATTTAAATATTGTGACCAATGCCTATTATTCCAGCTATCCACAGACCTGCATTACGCATGAATTGTATGACACACTTCATCCTTTTCTTCAGAAATTGGATTTCCTTGGCAAATGCTTAATATATTTCATCTTTTAAGTTTACTGACAAGTAAGCAGTGGTATGTGTGTATTTTTTGTTATTTGTTTCACTTTACACTGACACAGGCAGTTCTTACGGTAACA
Source organism: Anabrus simplex (assembly GCF_040414725.1). Classification (NCBI taxonomy): domain Eukaryota; kingdom Metazoa; phylum Arthropoda; class Insecta; order Orthoptera; family Tettigoniidae; genus Anabrus; species Anabrus simplex. Next base: position 1,222,997,700 of record NC_090265.1, on the reverse strand, counting down.
ATGGGATAGGGTACAGACCTCTGCACATGGTAAGAGGGTGTTTAGGGGTTGTAGTAAGGATGTAAAGGAGAGGGCATATAAGTCTCTGGTTAGACCCCAACTAGAGTATTGTTCCAGTGTATGGGACCTTCACCAGGATTACTTGATTCAAGAACTGGAAAAAATCCAAAGAAAAGCAGCTCGATTTGTTCTGGGTGATTTCCGACAAAAGAGTAGCGTTACAAAAATGTTGCAAAGTTTGGGCTGGGAAGAACTGGCAGAAAGAAGATGAGCTGCTCGACTAAGTGGTATGTTATGCTTACAATATTGTGATTTTTTATTCCACCAATTGTATTGAAAAGGTGGAATAAAATAAATCACAGTATTGTAAGCATATTATAGCAAATTCAGTACGAGTCTAATCATGAGATTAGTTACATGTAAGTAGTATGTTCCGAACTGTCAGCGGAGATATGGCGTAGAATTACATTAGTAGACGAATAAGTTTGAGTGGTGTCTTTAAAAGTAGTAAAGATCACAATATGAAGATTAAGTTGGATTTCAAGAGGACAAAACGGGGCAAATATTCATTTATAGGAAGGGGAGATAGGGATTGGAATAACTTACCAAGGGGGATGTTCAATAAATTTCCAATTTCTTTGCAATCATTTAAGAAAAGGCTAGGAAAACAACAGATAGGGAATCTGCCACCTGGGCGACTGCCCTAAATGCAGATCAGTATTGATTGACCGAGTCTGTGCGACATAAAACCAGTAGCGAGAAAGATTTTTAACATTAAAATATTAATCTTGCACTGTTCTCTTTCTATGCAGATGATTGGTGAAGCAGCAGGCTGAGGCAGCAATGCTTATGGCCAAGGCTGTGCTACAGCAGGCTGAAAATGGACGTCTGCAAAACGAAACAACAGAGAGGCTTATTGGAGTGATTGGAAATCAGTCTATAGTTATGGAGCGATTCCTGACTGTAATTGAAAAAATTAATAAATATCTTGACTAAAGTGATTATTACTCTTTCTCCATTATTTTTGTACCCTCATTCAGTAGGACGTGGCAACTCGTAGTCTCTAATCAGAACTTTCTAAGGATTGCGATATGTGGTATGTCTGTCAGACTACCTAAGTTTTCGCACTGCTTAATTTCAGACTCTCTGTGAACTTGCATTCGGGAGATAACAGGTTCAAAACCTACTATCGGCAACCCTAAAGATTGTTCTCTGATAATCCACACAAGGCAGCCGTAGCTGTATCTTAATTAAGGCCACGGTTGGTTCCTTCCCAGACCTAGTCCTGTCCTATCCCATCATCATTGCCATCTGTGTCGATGCAATGTAAAAAGCGTAGCATTTCAGACTCTTGTGCCTTTGAGTACTGAGTTGGTAAAAGCATGCAAAACGTCTTGTCATCAGAGGTTACCAAATGACGAAGCATGTAAAAATGTGGTGATAGGTACCTATTAATTTTTTTAAATGATTTACATCTGTCTGAGTAGGTCAGGTGGTAGAGCACTGGCCTTTTGAACTCAAGTTGGCAGGATTGATCCTGAATCAGTCCAGTGGTATTTGAACGTTTTTGAATATGCCAGTGTCACATTGTTAGGTATTGGCACATAAAAGAACATCTATCGGACAAAATTCCAGCAACTCCGAAAGCCTCGAAAGTAGTTGGTGGGAAAACAAAAGGCATTATTATAAAATTGTGTATAATATACCTTATTATAGTTGGACAAAAGTTTATTATAGTTTATCTCTAACCCTAATTGCAGAAGAAATATATAAACTGAAGGTAGTAATTACCTATCCCTTTGCAATATCTCTACTGAAAGTAGTTCCAAGGACAGTTTCATCCTGTGTATTTATCCTAACCTAGCCTGTGTCCTTTCATGAATACCCTACTGTGTAAGAAACTGAGTAAAAGTTATGAAGATTCGTTTATTGAATTATGCTTTATTTGATTGTATGGTAATCACAAAGAATGGATAAAAATACAAAACTACACTAGGTCAACATCTGATAGCATCAGAAGTGAGATTGAACAGGTTGTTAGGGCTTCCAAAGTAAGAACACCGATGACAGCACTCAACGAGATGTCCGGTACTCTGCTTCTCTACACCAATCTCACACTGCTGAGCTGATCTTGTGCTGGAAGTAGTTGCAGCAGCCGTGTCTAGCCCAAATTATGTTGAGGGAGCACCAAAGATTTGTTTTTAAAATTACAATTTGCTTTACGTCGCGCGCACACACACGTCTTATGGCAACGATGGGATAGGAGTGGGAATGAAGCAACCATGGCCTTAAGCCCCAGCATTTGCCTGGTGTGAAAATGGGAAACCACGGAAAATAATCTTCAGGGCTGTCAACAACAGGGTTTAAACTCACTATCTCCGAAATGCAAGCTGACAGCTATGTGGCCTAAATTGTACAGCCACGCGCTCGGTACCAATTCTTTCTTTGGAGATCAAAACCCTTTGGTTTCTTTGCACGATCCAATGTACTGGGCGAGTTGGCCGTGCAACTGTGAGCTTGCATGCGGGAGATAGTGAGTTCGAATCCCACTGTCGGCAGCCTCGAGGATGGTTTTCCGTGGTTTCCCATTTTCACACCAGGCAAATGCTGGGGCTGCACCTTCATTAAGGCCACGGCCATTTCCTTCCCACTCCTAGGTGCTTTCCTATCCCACTGTTGCCGCAAGACCTATCTGTGTCAGTGCGACGTAAATCAAATTATAAAAAATATACATATATCTTATGTTTTTGTAGATGACTCATCCTTCCAGCTTTGATTTAATCAAACCCATCCCCATATCTGTTGAATAGGGCAATCCCATCTCTTAGTTTAATCTTTTGATCCAATCTTTAGCTAGAAGCTGTCAGAGGTGCATCATTCATGAACTTCCCAAAGATATATCTCCTAGATTATTCACAGCCTTGTTCGTTATTACTTAAATATCTCAATATCAGTTTGGCCCCCCTATCTCGCTACTGAGGAAACGTCAAACTAGTCTAAAATGTTTGGAGTTTTGCAGTTACCATATAAGAAGTAGGATATATTTCCTAAGTAATTTAATTTTTTAAACTGTGGTTTTTACTATTTGAAAAATAATTTGAAGCTGATTACTTCATTAATACATAGAGAACGCAAGTTCTGTACTAAAGATACACTAGGCTTGCAATATTACCACACAATATGGAAATTACAGAAAAATGGGAGCAAGATGTCCAAGACTCCATCTTAAACTTCAATGCCCTAAGCCTATCAGTAATTCTTGGAAAATGAGATTACAACACATTCATTGAAAAGATATTAGGTTATAGCATAGTTGTCAAGAGAGGGATAATGCCAAGGAAGTAAGTGAAAATAAAATACCTTATTATCATTTGTGTTATAGTATTTTTTATTTAATTTGAAAACCAGTAATATGAGGGTTGGGTCATAAATCATGGCAACTGTGTTTCCTCACATTTCCACAGGGCTACCATACAAAGATCATGTCTGGGAAAGTAAGACACTCATAATACAGAGTCTCTCATATAAACTCAGACCAAACACATGGTGGTCGTGCTCTGCGCTACAGCAGCTGCTTCAGCTGAACTTGTGTCACGCGTGGCCGAACTGCTTTAAGTGTGTATACAATCTTATATGAAATCTTACCTTACAAAAGATGCTGGAAGTGTTGTCCTTCCTGTGTTATACAGGCACTGTATCTGATAACCACATTCTGCCTTACACAAGTGAGTTCTGGCACTGTAATGTTTGTAATTTCATTTCCTCCAATGTATGAGGATTTGTTCAATACACTTTTTCTTTCAGTTTACCCCACAAATAAACATCACACACAGATCTGGAGAACGAGGAGGAAATAGACCAGCACTGACCTTTATGTCTGCAAACACTTCCAAGATTGTATGAGCCGGGGCTGGATCTTGTGTAAACCACCCATGCAAATTTTCTTCTTCCATTAAGTGATGGAAGAATGGCTTCTAAAAGTCATCTTGGTACCTCTCTGTATTTACCATTGTCTCAAAAAACCTAAGGTAAATTATTCATCTTGCACTAAGAGCACACCAAACACCAATCTTCTTATCACAATAAGGGACTTCATAAACACCATTAGGATTTTCTGCACACCAATAGCGAGAGAGTTATGACTGTTCACACGACCATTAAGATGAAACCGGAACTTTTACATACGAAAATGAGTTGTTGCAATGATAACTGCCTCACCGTGTTAACAGCCGAGATTCAGACTGGCAACTTATGCTTGACAGGTCGAACACGTGCAGCCTGCTTGCTAGGTCAAGGACTATGCACGCTCCTCCCATACTGCAGCTGCCTTGGCGCAGAGTACAAACGCCGTGAATTTGGCGTGGATTTATATGAGAGACCCTGTACTTGGACAAAGCACGAGGTTGCAGTGCATTGGACATTACCAGGCACACGGTGATAGGGCTACAATAGAGTCAGGCTCTGTGCAGAATGGATGTAACGAGGCAAGAACAATGTGCAAACACCAAGCTAGCCATTCATCAGGGCCACAATGCCAAAGAATGCAAGAGCGCTTGTGTAAACTGTGGGGAATTTTGCCCTTCCATAACAAACCATTGCAAGATGGGCAGCGACATTTCAGCATGGACATGAAACAAGTAGCAACGTACAATTGTCCAGACCTGTTAGTGTCTGGATTGATGTGTTACATGCAGTAATTACCCAGTGCATGGATGTGGAAAGAAAATGGATACTACTTCAATTACAAGCCAAACCAGGCATTGAAAGATGAACCATCTATAAGAATTTAATGGGAGATATTCATCAACATAAAACTGCAACACAGTGGGTGCCACGTGCCATATACTGTGAACACTTTGTAAGCTACCAGCAGGAAGGTGAGCAAATGTTGGAGGGAATGGTGATCGTGGATGCATCTGAGCTTAAATGCCAGTCTGCAGAATGGCGACATGTAGGATCACCACGAAAACAGATGTTCTGGCAAAATCTTTCCCCTGTGAAGCAGGTGGTTAATTGTGGCCCACAATGTCAGAAGCGTGATTGTGTGTCACTTTGTTCCACCTACCACATCGGTGACAGCAACGTACTACTGAACCCTCCTTCAGAGATGGTTAAGTCGTGCCATTAGGAACAAATGCCTGGATCTTCTCAACATTGCATACTCGGCATTAATCACACATTCCATTTGTGTGGAAGATCCTGCATTAATGCAGAAAAAAATAGTTGTCATGACTTATGAACCAACATTGTATAATGAACACAGTTGACATCTTCAGAAAACACTCTACACTTTACAATATCTCAGATACTGTTTGTATTTTTGTTCACAGACTACTTTATTCCTACAGATACCTGTTTCCTATTTAATAGATGAAATGTTAATCATTACGGTACAAAAAGATGTCTCGATCAAATACATTTCAATAAGAAAAGCATTTCGCAAACAAATTAAATAGCAGCTACTACTGTACCCTATTGGAATATTGGTCAATTCCATCGTCACTGATATTCCAACATTCTTTTAAAACAGAAATGTCTATATTTATATCATAAGTTTATCATTACAACAAATTGTAATTTTCATGACTAGTTGTATGAGCAAGAATTATAGATTGTTATAAATTGTTCACTTTGCATTGATTAAGGCTTCGATGACAGGACAATGCTAATTCAAAATCATCATCATTCTGGGTGAAGTCTACAACACCAAAAATGACTGATTTGAGACACTGCTATACACTTGATAGGGCATTTCATTTGACATATAAAACTATTTTGGTGAAGAAATTCATTCATGTGCCATAAATTGAATTTATTACTAGGGCAGAACTTGTTAATAGTGATTTTTGCCTAGTTACGAAGTATAGATTGTTGTCACAAACATTGTCAGAAAATTAAAACCAAAGTATATAAAATCTAAGATTTGGGATTGGCAACATCTGCCAAAATGATAATATACAGCTCTCTCTTACACATTTTCCCACAATTTGAATATCGCTCTTTTTGTTTATCAGGATATGAAACACATAATATGAATCTAAGAAGAAAGTATGGGCTAGGTCATTACTTTGATTTCTGAAAGCCAATACAGGAAGGCTATTGTGTCAAGCGTTCAGGGCATGAAAAGACAACTGAAGTAAAATTTTACTTCACTGAAGAAAGCTTGTGATCAAACCCAACTCGTTCAACTAGGACTGGGAAATGGACAGAACGTTAAAACACAGGCCTACATGCCGTTTGTCAACAGCATAATTTGCCTCGTCATTTTATCATTTACATACATCATTTCAAGGATACATAGCAATTAAATATTACATAATCAGCAGGGCTCTTTACATATAGTAGTATTTCAGAAACTAAAATGTGTCAGATATGACAGCTGAGTGGCAAAGTCATTCATTTCATTCCAAAGTAGGAGCCGCAGTTCGACTTGCGGCCAATGCAAATGGAATTTTTGAAATGAAAAGTCACGATTAGGAGAAAGATAGATTTAAAATACTTCATTCATTTCATCACAACTTGCAATAATTTATACCTCTCAACTACAAGAGTATGCCAGGGTGGTATCTGTCATACTACTTCCAGCCTCTTCCTAATCCTAGCCCCAGTTACACAAAAACACATGAACATGGGTACAAATGTTACCTGCGTAACAATTTTTCCCCCTTGGGAAATATTTTTGAACTAGCCTAAAGGCTGTGGAAAAACTGTGTTCTTAGAAGGGGTCTCTTCGTTATTTCTTCTTTTCAAAGCTTATAACTGACTGTATGCACGTCCTATCGGTGCCTGACTGTATTCTCCTGCACTCTAGTGGCGTAGGTATGTACTACCTCGCGAGCTACGTTACCACTCAGGCGCTTGCCCTCTGCGCACATGTGATCGTTGGGGCCGGCACTGCGGAATCTCGGGAAGTCGCCATTGCTGTTTGGTGACAAGGAAGAGATGGACGTGTGTGGCTTCTCTCTCCCTAAGGAGATAATTTCACCGAAAATGTTCGAGCCTGGCTAAGTTATATATACGGGGCTTTTGCCCTGGGGATTTCTGCAAGTTTTCTGGTTTATTTTTCCTCGTCTGGAATTTGCATGTTGTGTTTTTTTTTAAGTAAGTAAGTAGCTTATGCTACACGAAGCTGTCCTCACAACTTTCATCTGGAAGAAACTGTAAGTGTTGTTACAACTAAACCTTTACTGATTTTTGGGTGAAAAACCTCAAAATTTTCCTATGTGCAGAAAGTGCGCGCGGCACCATGTAACTGGCGTCATCTAAAAAACTAAGTCTTGCCTTGTGGAATTTTAAATTTTTCGGCTTGTTAATTGGAAATTATAGCATGTGTAATTATGTCTGTTAAATTGGGGCTTGCGTACTGTGTGAAAGTAAGTTTTGGATTCTTCAAAAATGTAATTGGGTAACCTAGCGTTTATTAATGGCTTTTCTAGGCCTAAAGGTTTTGTGCTAAAAAGCTATTATTTAAACCTGAATAATTTAACAAGCGAGTCGCTTCAGGGATGTGGGTGTTACGTGTACGGTATGTCCCTGTTTACTTTCCTTTTTCTCGCTTCTCTGGTTAATTTTATTTTAATTTAACTTAATTTAATTTAATTAATGGTTTCCTGAGTTATTTTCTGCGTCCGTTTTCTTGGCCCTTGATAGTTTTCGCCTATTGTTGTTTGCGGCCTGTGATTGGCCACTTCCCTCTCTTGACGGATTGTTGGTCGTTGCCATGGGAATGCTAATGTTGTTGTTGATGTTGATGGTGATGATTGATGACTTGTATTTTGATGTGCCGGTGATGTATTCTACCTCCTCCGCGGATTTTTCTTGGTCCATTTAATTTTTTCTTCGAGATTTTTATTTTCCTCCTGGTCATTTTTCCCCCGGTGTTTCGGTGCTTATTATTATTATTATTATTTTAATTTCTTGAAAAGTGCACGTAATACCTACCCATCCTTGAAGGGGGTCGTTTGACACATCCTAAAAGGAGGTTTTCTGTATCAGTATTAAAAACTGTTTCTGGCAAGTAGTTTCTCAAGGTTAAAAGGATGTTTAAAAAAAAACTTAGTACTGTACAATGAAAACTTTTGGTTGTAAGGAAATTTGAGAGTTGGAGAGTGGTTTCATAAATCTACATTATCTTACCTAGTCCTTTAAGAACTAAATATTTATTTCCTTTATAAACGGTCGACCGTAGGGTTTTGGTTTGAATTTAAATGTTTTAAATTTTTTTTAATTTTATTGTATTTCCAGCGAGGATATTACTTCCTTGGTTTACTACTTATTTTGCTGATTAAATATCTGTGTTCCCCAAGGTGTTGGTGTTTTTCCTCTCAAAAGGGGGGGATAATTTGATATGACCAGGTGTATTTTATCGCTCCTTTGGGGGCCCTGTTTAATTCTCTAATGGTAAGTGCCTTTGTTTTTCCTTTATCCGTCTTTGTCTAGCACGTTTCCACCTATCTGAACCGTGCCTTTCGTACACGGTCAGACACTTGGTGCTGTCACTTGGGGCAATTATGCCTTTAATTGCTCTAAGTGTCACAGTTCGTGGTAGCAGAGCGTGGTTAATTGACTTGTGTGCCTCTTACTTGGATCTACCTGTAGGTCTGTTGCATCCTCATTAAATTTATTTTGGCACTGTGTACTATACGCTTTATCTCCCTTTCATTAAGCTTTTCTATTTTGTTTGTGCCAACCACCTGTGTTTTTTGCATTGTCCCTTTAAAAAACCTGGTCATTGGGGAACTTTAAATTATTTGAGGTTTCAAAGAGTGTAAAAAAACTGAAACTTGTAAAGTATCTTACTGTGAAAGGAACGCTTTTATTTGGATTAATTATTTTTGATTTATTGTTTCATGTACATCAACTATGGCGAGGGCTGTGCTGTTCCCATTCCAACTCAGGAAATCAGAGCTAGTTTATGAGCTCACTATCAGGGGTATCAATCCTGCTAACACTGTTGCCGAGTGCGCTGCTTTGCTGACATCGCATGTCCAGGTTCCTATTAATCTTGATTCTGTAATGATGTGCTGCAACTTTGGTGAGTCCTTAAACTTAATTACTGATTCCCTTACAGAAATTGAGGTTGTCAGACAAGAATTCATTGAAACTTCCCCCACTAAGGGGCAGATTAACAGACTTAAGGCTAGGGTGTGGCATTATTTAGGCCGCATCCAAGATTTGATTACTATGTGTCCCCAACCTAGTCTTGTTTCTGAAAGCACTAAGCTGTTAACAATTGCTTCTAGCATTTCTGCTGAACTAGATATTATGCTAGCAAGTAAGGATATGGAGAATTTATCAGTTGTTGAGAGGGAAACCTCATTGCCTTCTAGTCATGCTGATGCCTCACTTAATAATCAACCTACATGTTGTGCTGCCTCCCCAGTTCTTGAAAATTTGTTAAGCCGTTTAAATTGTGCTCCCTCTCACTCTTCACTGAAGGATCTTTTCAACGGAGTTAAAAATTTCTCCGTCAATTCTATTGAAGAAAGTACCAGGTTTCTGAGGTTCCTGGTAGAAATGACAGAGTCAGGTAGCGTGTATTCTGTTGATGACTTGGGAATTTTCCGAGCCCTATTCTCTCATTGTGAGGGAATTTTGAAACGTGAAATTTCTGAAGCTATTTCAAATAATTTAACCATTATGGAATTTCATGAACTAGTATTGTCTAAATTTATTCCTTCATTGGCATTGCAGAGTTTGATTCCTCAGTATTGCTTTCGGACTCAATTGCTCCATGAAAACCTTTTGAACTATGTACTAGACTTGCAGTTTTATTGCAAGGTATTTAGAATTTCGGTGCCAGAAGAGGAAATGGTGGCCCGTATTCTGAAAGGTATTTCCCCTGCCTATCGTTCATACCTCTCCCTCACAAAGAGTCCGACTAATTTTCTTGAATTGGAAGCTGCGTGTACATTTGCTGAAGATGTAAAGCACGGAGATGCTGCAAGACCTATCTGCCACCCTCCTCCTACTGTGAACCCTGTTTTGCCTCAAACTAGGGATAGTGGGTCTTCTAAAAAATGTTATAATTGCGGGTCACGTGATCACCTTAGGAATGCTTGCCCCTCAGTCAAGCGTGGCTCTGGTCCTTGTTGTTATTTGTGTGGCTCGAGGCAGCACCTTAAAAATAATTGCCCTACTTCGTTCCGAAAACGCAGTCAATGACTAAGGCCTAAAGGTAATTCTGGTGAATCGCCTGCACCAGAATTTTTTGTGGATTCTGAAAAGGTTATTTGCCCGCGGGCATGCAATAAGATTTCTGCTTTGGTTGAGTCTAAAAGTACCTTCGCGAAAGTGGAACTGAATAATGAACCCATTGTTGCTCTTATGGACTCGGGTAGCGTCGTCACCTTAATTGATGCTAATTGGTATGATGAAATGAGCTCCCCTTGTAAACTGCCTGAGTTGAAGAAGGTCAATGTTGCATGTGTCACGGCTAATAAGCATAATATGAAAATTTTAGGGTCCGTTGATGTGAAATTGCGTATTGGTAATTTTACTTGGAAGGTTCTTTGTTTGGTAACTCCAAAGCTCGCGTGTAGCATGATTTTAGGTACGGACTTCTTGTCAAGAACTGGTTTAATTTTGGACCTCCAGGCTAGGAAATTTCACTTTAAATTTTCTCCAAATTGTAAATTCGATATTATTGATGCTCCTTTGGGTACCTTCAGTGTTTCTGGTGTAGGTAGGGCGCTACCTAGGGAGAACAACGTAATAGATCAGTTGGATCTTAGTCATCTGGATTATCAGCAGGCTAATAGTGTGCGTGACTTGTGCCATCAATTTTACGATGTCTTCACCAGCAAGTTAGGAGTTACTGATGTTCTTGAGTATCAGATTGAGCTATCTGATAACACCCCTGTTAGATCTCCTCCTTACCGTCTTTCACCACCTAAGATGTTAGAACTCAAAAAGATTATTGATCAGATGCTTGCCGATGGGGTCATCAGACCGTCCACCTCTCCCTATGCATCTCCCGTTTTCCTAGTACCTAAACCCTCTGGGGGCTATCGTGCTGTAATTGACTACAGGGCTTTGAACCGCAAGATCATCTTGCAATCTATCCCTTTACCGGATTTGCACACTTGTTTTGGGTGGTTCTCAGGAGCCAAGTTTTTCACTGTGTTAGATCTCAATCAGGCGTATTACCAAGTCCCGTTGTCTAAGTCATCTATTCCACTGACTGCTTTCATTACTGATTGGAACCTTTACGAGTTTCTGAGACTTCCGTTCGGGATCTCTTGTGGGGCGGCCGTTCTTACGAGGCTGTTAGATTCGATACTTTCGGGTATTAAATTCAAGTTCGTTTTTCATTACCTGGACGACCTGGTAATTTTCTCAAATTCCTTTGAAGAACATGTCGAACACGTTAGAGAAGTCCTGCATCGCTTGAGAAAAGCTGGACTAACTGTTAAGTTGTCTAAGGTAGCGTTTGCTAAGCCGAGTATGTCTTTCCTTGGACATGTGGTTTCCTCTGATGGTGTCTCCATCGACCACTCTAGGACTCAGGCTATTAGGGACTTTCAACCCCCTAAAGATGTCAAAGGCATCGCACGTTTCGTGGGCATGGTGAACTTCTTCAGGAAGTTCATTCCAAATTTTGCAGAGATAGCAGCTCCTCTAAATCATCTCAGACGTAAGGATGTCAAGTTCATCTGGGGCCCCTCCCAGCAAGAAGCCTTTGAGGCCCTGAAGCTTGCCTTGTCAAATGCTCCTGTGTTGGCTATACCCGACTTTAGTAAACGCTTTATTGTACAAACCGATGCCTCTGGAAAAGCAGTCGCTGGTGTACTCTTACAGGAATATGAGGATGGTCGTAGACCGGTTGCCTATGTGTCTAGGATCCTCAATGATCTGGAGAGTAAGTACTCCATCTATGAATTAGAATGTTTGGCCGTGCTGTTTGCTCTTGAAAAATTCAGACCTTTCATTGAACATGTAAATTTTGATCTGGAAACAGATAATCAGGCTCTGTCGTGGGTCTTGAACCGTCCCAAAAGAACGGGCAGAATCACTAGATGGGCGCTTAGGATCTCAGCCTTCAGTTTTCAAGTAAAGCATATTAGGGGGTCGGAAAATGTCATCGCTGACAGCCTTAGTAGAATGTTTGACGGGAGTTTTGGTCTTGATGAAAAATCTAAGGCTGAAGAATATGATGAAACTAATATTGCTAGTGTGGGTGCCATTCTTTCGGACCTGCCTTTGTTGTACCATGAGTATGCAGATCATCAAAAGGCTGATCCTGATTTGAGAGAAATCATCGACAAAATTAGTGATGGTATTGTGGTTAAACCTTATTCTTTGGTGAAGGGTGTCTTATGCTGTAAAGGTCGAAGGGACACTAATTTCAAAATTGTTGTACCCAAGGTTTTAGTGCCAATCATCTTCAAGTACTATCACTCTTGTCCCATTGGTGGCCATTTAGGCACCTTTAAAACTAGACAGAAAATTAGACAGTTCTTCGTTTGGAAAAGAATGGATGGTGATATCCGAAATATGATTAGGTCCTGTAATATTTGTTCTATCAGCAAACCTAGTTTGAACAACCGTGTAGGTCTATTATCTTCTTCACAAGCTTCTCGCCCTATGGAACGGTTATTCATCGATTTCGTTGGTCCGCTCCCTCGCTCTACCTTGGGAAACACTCATATCTTCGTTGCTATTGATGCGTTTTCTAGATTCTCTTGGATTTTCCCCACTAGATCTACGACTGCTCGTGCGACTATAGGTTGCCTTAATTCTATCTTCGCATCCTTCGGCCCCCCCAAGTTTCTGGTTTCTGATAATGCCAGTGCTTTCACTGGTCACTTGTTTAAGAAGTACCTTTTTGAGCTGAGCATTTCCCATGTCACCACTACCCCATACTATCCTAACCCTTCTTATGCCGAGAGGATGAACAGGAATCTCAAATCTGCTCTAATTGCATATCATCACAATAACCAATCCAAGTGGGACTCTTGCCTGCACTGGTTGGCTCATGCCTTCAATTCTGCCACACACGAAACCCATGGTAAAACCCCCATGTCACTTATGTTCTGCTACACCCCGTACTCTCCTATTTCCAATGTTCTGGGCATTGATGATCTTCTTCCAGACTTGTCTAAACCAAATGACGTTCAGAAAATCTGGGATGAAGCAAAGAAGAAGTTGTCAGTATCCTATGAGAAAAGCAGGGTTAAGTATAACAAGGGTAGAAAGTCACCTAGGTTGAAGGTTGGAGATCAAGTTTTTGTCAAGACCTATCCCATTAGCAAGGCTATTAACAAGTTTTCAGCCAAACTTGCTCCTCGGTATCATGGTCCCTGTACTATTTTGCAGTTTTTATCTCCGGTGTCGGTGCTGGTGAGTGACCCCATCGCCAAGAGGATTAGACGGGTTCATTTGTCCCAGTTAAAAACAGGTTAACGCATGTTTGGACTAGCGGATGAGAGCTACCTTTCAGTGAGCAAATTTGATTGGTCTCCGTGGGTTATTATGTAATTATTCTGGTCTAGTGTGAATTTAATCATGTGATATTTTTCTCCCTTTTCTCGTGTGCTGTATTTATTTTGAGGAGTTTTGGTGTTGCTTGTCGTACTTAAACTTCTTTCCCTGTCAACCATGGTTGCTTAGTTAGGTGAGAATTTTTACCACGTGTTTAGGCTTTGGTACCTTATCTGCTGCGTTCACGCCTCCTGATGATTCTTGGCATGACCCTGTAGTACCTTCTAGCGTGTATTTGTTCTAAACATTGTATTTTGAAAAGGTAATTGTGGTTTGCGAGAAATGTGTGTACTTGCTCTTGCACTATTGGCACCCAATTTCTTAATTGTTAATATTTATCTACTCTTTGGGTCTGGGTGCAGGTCACTCCGTCTATCATAATTCGATTATATCCTGATCATTTGCGTTTGCAAAATTTTGATCATAAATTTATTTATTGGCTCTTGTACTGCTGTTGTCTTGGTTTGGTATTCATTTGGAAAATTCTGGGCAATTTCTGCTCTGTGCGTTGTTGTTAATCCGGTAGGAAATTTGTTAGTCTCCTAACCCCTATTTATCTTGCCCTGTCTTTGTCTTTGGTCCTAGTTCTTGTTATCTGTTTCCTTGCGGGTAATATTTTGGTTATCTATTCCTATTGTGGTTTGTTAGGAGTGCTTTGTTGAAACGAATTAGTCTTTTGGTTTCCTTGTTGGTGTAAGTTGACTAGGATCTGGATATACCCGGTGTTATAGTCCTGTTGGTTATGTTTTGGATTGGATGTGGGTAATGGCAATGGCGGAACTCTGTCAATTGGAATTGGTGGTGGTTGGTTGTTTGTCTCTACGGCATGGACTTCACAGTCTTCACTGCCTTCTATCTCCAATTTCTGGTGACACGGTTCCCTAGGTTGCGAGTGCTCTGATGTCCTTCTCTGGGGCATTTCTGTTATCTGTTGTGAATTCCCGGTTTACTGAGTTATCCTTTCCTAATCATTCTTGTACCGTTTGTTTAAAAAAAAAATAACCTGCCCCGGCTAACCTAATTGGGTAAATTTTTCTTTGGGTTTTCCTTCCTGGTTGTGGCAGTTAACTAGGTGGTTTCTTAATGTATTTCTGCTTGCAAGTGGTATTAATTCTAACCTCTTCTGAAGTCTTTACTTCCCTGGTTTTAGTCTCTAATGTGGTGTATTATTCTTGTAGTATGTTATTTAAACGAGTCGTAGCTCCATGTTGTCCTGCCCAGTCTATTTGTTATTGTGGTGTTTTGCATGTGTTGCACTAATGGATCCTGAACCTGAGGAGTGCAGTCTCCTTTCGTGCCTTGTAGGTTTTGGTTTTGGTCCTGTCTTAGTAATGTTGTAAACGGTACCGTGGTTTGGTTTTAGGTTTGCCTTGTGAGGTGGAATGATGGCTTCACGACATGTTGTTGAGGGTAGTTGCAGTTTTCCTCCCTTTTAGCTAACGCATGTCCGTTGTGGTCCATTTTTGTTGTATTGTTGTCGTGTAGTATTGGTTACTTATTATGGCGCTTCGGTATGGGCGGTGTTGCCTTTAATTTACCCTGTGTCCCGGTAGATTGGGAAATAAACCCTGGCATGGATTTACTACTCTCTGTAGGTGTGTCTTATCTGCTTGCATATAATGTGTGATTTCTGTACGACCTGGTCTATTTTTAATTTTAATTCTCTGCATACCCTAGTAATCAGACGTCATCATGCAATTATCCTATACTATAATGTTCTTCTCGAAATAACCTGCCAGCCTATTGGTCCTTTTCCTTCTGGAGTGTTTGAAAACCTTGGCTATCGTTCATCATCTTGTCGTCCTGCGGTGCTCCAGTTGAGTATGGGATCAGCTGGTGCTTCATAGGCGGCACTGAAACCTTCCCACTATCTGGTGATGTGTTTGGTTGGTGGTGTTTCTTATTTCTCTGTTATTTGGAGTGTTTTCTAGTTACCTGGTTCGTGACCTACCTTTCATATCTTATTTCCCTCGTACTATTGTTGGCGAGCTACCTGTGACTGTGGCCACAGCGTGAGTCTCGGATATCACCTTGTTCTAGTCTGGATTTGTCCGAGGTTTCTGGTGGATAGCCGGTAGGGAATCTTGTCAGATCTGTGCTGCCATATTCAAAGGCGTTGGCTTGATTGAGGTGCTTTATTGAACCTTTTGATTGATTGAGTCGCCCTTGGTTAAGGTATATTTTTGTATGTGCAGTAAAATTGTGAGAAATGTGTTTTTAGATTGGGTAACACTCCTATTTCCTTTCGGCCAATTTCTGTCCCGTTTCATCATGGTGTTAAAGATTGTGTTTCATAACCTCTGCTACCCTCCTATTACTCTTTGCTTGGTGTTGTTTTGGCTCGTTGCTGATGACCAACTATACGCGTACCCTCCATCTGTAAGATCTTGAAGTCTCCAACCGCAGCCTGTACATTCATCTTGTCTGAGTAATTATTTACTGTGACCCATGAAATTTTGATCCTTACCTAGTATCCTGTTTCTGGAAGTTTCTCTTAATGGTAATATTAATAAGGGGTAAACTATATCCAAATCCTGTTTCTTGTCTAGTTGGGTTTTGCATGGAATGTATACGTGGAATTAAAATTGATTTATTGCTAAATTTATTTCTTGTCCTTGGGCATGTACTTAAAGGGTTTGTCTTGTTAATTGGCTCACTGATTGGTGGTTCTATTCCATTTTAAATTTAATTTTAGGGAGGTTGTAAGCTTAATTAACTTGTAGTTCTGTGTAACGTTTTTCAACATCCTTTTCCTTGGTCTGGGTCTTGGTTTCGTCATATTATGTATGGACGGGAGTTCCTCTTAGCATTTCTGTTATTGCAATCACTCAGCACCCTTGAGTTGGTGCTTGTCTGTAAGTTTTTCTTTCTATGTAATGTTGCCTCCTGGTTTCTGTTTGTCAATGGTGACGTTATTGTGTAGCCATCCTGGTAGGATTGGTTGCATGCATTGAAAGGTGTTTTGTGGAGATAACTACCTTGGTTTCCTAGGTTATTGTTTTCCTTGTGTATTGAAAATTGTATCCTTGCCTATATATTTTTGTTGGCATGATGCCTTAAATGTAATGTAATTTCGTTTTTGGGTATGGATTGTTTAAATAATTATCGTATTCTGTTCCAGTGCCATACCGTAATCTTAAGTCATGTTAATCTAGTTTAAGGTTAGGTTAAGTATTTTCCGGTTGGAGCTTGTGTTTGTGTTTTACGCTCACCAATGTTGTTTTCTCTCTTCCCTTCCCTCTCTGGGCGTTTTTCCTTTTTGGGGTTGTCGTTACCATCCAAACCAAAGGGTGGAAACCAAATGAAGGCGTTTCTTATCTAACGCAAGTCCTATAATATTACAAATTTAACAAACATGTATTAATTTAAGTCTAGGTATGTGATCTGGTGCAGTTAAGACCTAGAAGGTCTAATGTTCTGAAAGCAAATAGTTATGAACTTTACCTAAAGGTGTGTATGTACCACAAGGTAGCGTAACCTCCGATCAGATGACGCATACGAACTTGGGGAAGATAATAGTTCGCATTAAAGTTTAGCAAGAAATCTAGAGAAGTTGTGTTCCCTGTGATCTGGACCATTATATTATTTGCCTGCGACTTGTGTGTTGCACAGTTTGGTGCATGGAACTTCCTTATAATTGAAAGTGGCTAGACATTTGGTGTCGTCTAAGTGAACTGTACTGTTTCTTTAATTTAAATCGCATGTGTTTGGGTTCTTAGTGACTGTTGGACTCGTTCTGCTGGTGGTGCATAAACTGAGGCTGGCGATTGGTGGTCATTTTCATATTCGGACTATTCTACCAAAAACTTTGTTTGCTTCAAGACCTCCGCCTTATGATGGTAAACATGTGCTGGACATGTCAAGTTTCGGGGAGGGAGACTGTTACCTGCGTAACAATTTTTCCCCCTTGGGAAATATTTTTGAACTAGCCTAAAGGCTGTGGAAAAACTGTGTTCTTAGAAGGGGTTCGACTCTTCGTTATTTCTTCTTTTCAAAGCTTATAACTGACTGTATGCACGTCCTATCGGTGCCTGACTGTATTCTTCTGCACTCTAGTGGCGTAGGTATGTACTACCTCGCGAGCTACGTTACCACTCAGGCGCTTGCCCTCTGCGCACATGTGATCGTTGGGGCCGGCACTGCGGAATCTCGGGAAGTCGCCATTGCTGTTTGGTGACAAGGAAGAGATGGACGTGTGTGGCTTCTCTCTCCCTAAGGAGATAATTTCACCGAAAATGTTCGAGCCTGGCTAAGTTATATATACGGGGCTTTTGCCCTGGGGATTTCTGCAAGTTTTCTGGTTTATTTTTCCTCGTCTGGAATTTGCATGTTGTGTTTTTTTTAAGTAAGTAAGTAGCTTATGCTACACGAAGCTGTCCTCACAACTTTCATCTGGAAGAAACTGTAAGTGTTGTTACAACTAAACCTTTACTGATTTTTGGGTGAAAAACCTCAAAATTTTCCTATGTGCAGAAAGTGCGCGCGGCACCATGTAACTGGCGTCATCTAAAAAACTAAGTCTTGCCTTGTGGAATTTTAAATTTTTCGGCTTGTTAATTGGAAATTATAGCATGTGTAATTATGTCTGTTAAATTGGGGCTTGCGTACTGTGTGAAAGTAAGTTTTGGATTCTTCAAAAATGTAATTGGGTAACCTAGCGTTTATTAATGACTTTTCTAGGCCTAAAGGTTTTGTGCTAAAAAGCTATTATTTAAACCTGAATAATTTAACAAGCGAGTCGCTTCAGGGATGTGGGTGTTACGTGTACGGTATGTCCCTGTTTACTTTCCTTTTTCTCGCTTCTCTGGTTAATTTTATTTTAATTTAACTTAATTTAATTTAATTAATGGTTTCCTGAGTTATTTTCTGCGTCCGTTTTCTTGGCCCTTGATAGTTTTCGCCTATTGTTGTTTGCGGTCTGTGATTGGCCACTTCCCTCTCTTGACGGATTGTTGGTCGTTGCCATGGGAATGCTAATGTTGTTGTTGATGTTGATGGTGATGATTGATGACTTGTATTTTGTTGTGCCGGTGATGTATTCTACCTCCTCCGCGGATTTTTCTTGGTCCATTTAATTTTTTCTTCGAGATTTTTATTTTCCTCCTGGTCATTTTCCCCCCGGCGTTTCGGTGCTTATTATTATTATTATTTTAATTTCTTGAAAAGTGCACGTAATACCTACCCATCCTTGAAGGGGGTCGTTTGACACATCCTAAAAGGAGGTTTTCTGTATCAGTATTAAAAACTGTTTCTGGCAAGTAGTTTCTCAAGGTTAAAAGGATGTTTAAAAAAAACTTAGTACTGTACAATGAAAACTTTTGGTTGTAAGGAAATTTGAGAGTTGGAGAGTGGTTTCATAAATCTACATTATCTTACCTAGTCCTTTAAGAACTAAATATTTATTTCCTTTATAAACAGTCGACCGTAGGGTTTTGGTTTGAATTTAAATGTTTTAAATTTTTTTTTAAATTTTATTGTATTTCCAGCGAGGATATTACTTCCTTGGTTTACTACTTATTTTGCTGATTAAATATCTGTGTTCCCCAAGGTGTTGGTGTTTTTCCTCTCAAAAGGGGGGGATAATTTGATATGACCAGGTGTATTTTATCGCTCCTTTGGGGGCCCTGTTTAATTCTCTAATGGTAAGTGCCTTTGTTTTTCCTTTATCCGTCTTTGTCTAGCACGTTTCCACCTATCTGAACCGTGCCTTTCGTACACGGTCAGACACTTGGTGCTGTCACTTGGGGCAATTATGCCTTTAATTGCTCTAAGTGTCACACAAACTTACAAAAAATATGGGCTGCTGATGATGTCTCAATACACTAAAAACAACAATAAAATACAGTTTAACTTCTCACTGATAGTTAGGCAAGCAATTGTGTACTTTACTTAATGTCTTCCATAGTGTCTAGTAATAAGGCTTTGCTGGATCCTCTGAGCTACAGCACGCCTTTGATTTGCGTTGTTTTCTTCTTCAGCAAGCAGAGGCTCTTCGTTTACTCTATGAATACGACCCTGTTCTTCCACAGCATCAATTTCAGCATTGTCCAAACGATGAGCAATTCTCATGTTATGGAGTACAGCACAGGCATTAGCTATCATCCCAGACATGACAGGGTCATACATTAGCTGTCGTTGCTGAGAAAGGCACCGGAACTCTCCCTTCAATACCCCAAAGAGCCGTTCAACAACAGATCTTGCAGCACACAATTCTTCGTTGTACTGGAATCGTGGTGTTCCACGTATTTCATTTTTAAATGGGTCAAAAGCCATGGCTCCAAGGCATAACCATCATCACCTGCAATATAATAATGCATTTTATTACTTGTGATTTGTAAGAGTCAAAATGGAAAGATTATCAGCCTCATACATTATCATTTGCATTACATGTTGTCCTTTAAGCTCTCCTGTACCTATTGAACATAGAAGTGCACAGTTACCTATAAGCCTCGTGTTACGTTCACCATAGGTGAAGTTCCTTACCATCGCTCTTCTTGCAGCCGAATTAGACCAAACGTAAGCATCATGCCGAGCCCCAGGATATCTGGCATTAATATTCAAAATTTTCAAATCTGGATTACATATCTAGAAGCAAACCAACAATTACATTACCTACAATATATGAATAACAGATTGATAATGATAATAGTATGAAATGGAATTACAATCGTACTTATGGCTTGCACATTCAGTGTATGGTCACCCCAATGATTTACATAAGCTTCCTCATGCTCTTTAGGTGCTATGATTTTCAAATATGTGCAGTCTATAGCACCACGAGTGCCTGGAAAGGGCTGCCGAGCATCTCGGAACTTCTGAACCGCAGAATAGCGTTCTTCTGCAGTCATTGGGAAATATACCCATTGTCTCAGAAGCAATTCATTTATGCTTCTTGTAACAGCACGGACACATCGGCTCACAGATGGCTGACTAACTCCAAGCTCCCATTCTTCACCAACAGCACCCTGATATGAGCCTGTGGCATAAAACCTCAAGGCAGTAAGGACCTATAAAGATAAGCAATCATTCATCACTGAGCTCCAAAAGTCTCTGAATGAAAGGGCAGTACTGGTAAGCTAAAGAAAATTATTTTCATTCATTCAGAGAGGTAACAAAAAATTTAAACAAGAAGACAGGAAAAGATATAGTAGACCCACCTGGGTTTCAGCAGACAGTCCATATGATCGTTGGCGTTCCAGAGATAATGTAAGTGAATCTACAAGATCTCTGGCAGCATCTGGACTTAATCTAAAAAGATCAATGAATTCATCGTCGTGTAATGAAAATGGGTCACGGCTATTTCGCCACTCTCTTCTTTCTACTTGCCGTTGAAGTCTTTGTACTCGATGCTCGAGATGCATGAGATCCAAAGCAAGGTAAGCATTGGCCATATGCTTGAGTTAGAGGACAATATTTATTTACAAGGCCCTCAGTTATTAAACCTAACCTCAGAATATACCTACATTTACAAGTTCTAACCCAAAGTATAATTTCCTAACCTACAAGTTCTAACTTTCGTACAATTACCTAACCTAATTCGTTTAACCCAACTACAAAATGTAAAATACCACTACACAATCCTTAATCTTTGCATAAAACACAACTCGTTATTAAACGAAGAAATATCTTTGTAAACAATAATTTCGTTCATCTACCACTCACAAACGCTAATAGGGCAAATTGAATGACAAGACAAACCACATAGTAAGGTCGTTTGTTTAAAATTCATTATGTGTAAAATAATAAAATACAGTGATCCCATTCTTCCAATGCATCTTTTACAAGATCTTGCTGAAATGCAGAGCACAGCGACTTCGTGTGATGTGACTTTAGGCGTAATTATGTATACACAGCCGTCGTTAACACACAAACGATGGGTCAACAAGCCGACGGTCACCAATCGAAGATATTCGGTCCAAGCAACAGCTTTCACCTACTATTATCGGTAAAGAAATAGTACAGAATAGCGCTCGCCGAACATAGTCGGAAGGCCGAGTAACCGATATCGAACAATGCCGGTTGGCATGTACGGAATAGCACCCCTGGACTCGAAAGAGTCGAGTACCGCGATTCCAGGCATCATTCGCGCCGTTGCTTACGCTATTATACAAGGCTGGGAAATACAAGGCCTCGCAGGTCGTGAAACTGGTTCCCGATCGCGCTCTTGAAACGCGTCGTTTTGCCGCTAGGTGCGCTCTTCTTAGTCATAAAATTGTGCGGGCGAAGTACTCATTCAAACATTCACGAAGGTGTCAAGATACATTTTTGTGCTTTATGAGCTTTTTTGTGCTTGTGCGGGTGATTATAATTTAGTGACTGAAATTAATGACGTATTTACGTAATGCGAATATCGGATAATTCTTTTAAAAAGCATGGTGTACTGTAGTACTCCTTATTGAAAATCAAACACCTCAAAAATTTTGGCATTTAATTTCACAGATTTCCGAAAGACGAGGAACTTAAAACTAAATGATGATTGGCAAATTTTTGTCAAGGAAATAAACTGGGGTCCCTGAAGAAAGCTAGTGTAAATTCCACTATTTCCAATAGGCATTTTAAAGACTCAGATTATAGTGTAAGCACAGCACTAAAAATCGTACTTCCGAACGTCTTTCCATCCGTATTTCAAGATTTTCCCTGATACAGATAATCACATACATGAAGACCACATAAGAGGAAGGCTACTGAAGTGGGAAATGAAGCTACACTGTGGTTGGTTCCAAATGAAGTTCAATTTTTCTATAGGGTATTTTAAAAAATACTACTTTCCTAGTTATTTTCGCACAGGTTTCACTACCAATCGTTTTTTGCGGGTGGCATGTGTTCGGGGCGTCGACCTATGTGGATCTTTTGCTCCTATGGCACCATATTGTATGAACCTGCGTGCAAATTGAATGGCGGTAGTGTGGAATGTTGTGTGTGAGGAAAGGAAGATTAAGGACGTCACAAACACCCAGTCCCCAGGTCAGGGATATTAATCATTACAATTCAAAACTCTGACCCAGCCGGGAATCGAAGACAGGGCCGCCGGGTGACAGGCGGACGCGTTGCCCCCAACACCGCGGGGCCGGACAGTAAAGTAGTATACCCAACAAATTTGGAAAAGATGAATGTTGCAAGGACTAAAAGAGTATTATCGACATGCACTATTGCTGATGTAAGAAGTTTGGAGAAAGTACGCCCAGAAGAAATTGGTGACAGTAACAGCTTCAATGAAACCATAAATGTTCTTGAAAAGTTTCAAACATCGCATGGGATGCATGATTGTTGGCACTACAACAAAAATGGATCATAACCAATATTCATAACAATTGGTTTCTCCGAAAGCATCATAATTAGCTATAAATCAGCGAATTTGCAAAAAGCACTTGTCACAAGATCCATGCTGAACATAAGAAGACATTCAAAACTTATGTCTAAGAAAGGCGATCCTAGCGGGAGAACTGAAAACTAAATTCGGTGACCCTACTTCTCATTGCCCATTTCCCAGCCTTGTACAATTAGTGTTGGCAAAACTTTTCAGAATATCGATATATCGGATTTTCGATACATCGGTATTAAAATATCGATGCCATTTATATATCGGTCTTCAAAATATCGATATATCGCCAATATATCGGTTTTAAAATATTGGTGCCATTATCCATTATTGTAAGACTGAAGACTCTTCAATGAAATAAACGGGTAATGGAAAACCGACGGCTCTTTAAAAAATAGGTCCACTTTCTGATTAATATGTCTGAAATACGTTAATTATTTATAAAACACAGTAATCTCGTAAATGGTTAAACATGAAATCCAAGTTGCCTAGCTACAATAAAGGGCCACAGTGTTCAGTAAAATAATCTGAAAATTTCTTAATGTCTCCTAACGATTGCCGGATAGATGGCTGGATAGCTGTAGACGTAGTCGGTGACGTGACGTGAACTCAGCGTTGGTTACCGATATCGTGGATGCAGTGAACACCCCAGTAGCAGTTCCTAGTGATGATACAGACGCAGACGCTGCTAAGGATGTTGTAGGAGGGGCTCCAGCCCCACCAGATTTTAAAGAACGATTTACTGCTCCCTACCACTGACTTAGGCATTTAGTTCATGCTTGATAGTATTTCGTGTTTTAATGTATGTATCTTCAAACACTGGCGTAGCCAAGGGGGGGCCCAGTGGGGCCGCCCCCCCCCCCAAATGCTTCCTGAAACTAGAGCGAGGATCAGCCGTTGTTTTACGTACGATACGAACAACTTAAAACTTACACCGAAATGACGAATTAACGTAGCGACAAAGAATCTACTAGCAGGGCTCAATACGGCCATTCATAATTCTCCATATTTGTACTGCTTGAATGAAAGGATATTTCACTGTAGAGGCCTCAGTATTGGGAATGTGTTGACAAATGCCAAAAGATGAGGAAAGGGGCAATTAGCCAGGGATTACTCAGTAGGGGGCCGGAACGTGACCACCGAGATAACGGGGTCCACAGCCAGAGACAGTTGAACAACATCGTGTCACCTTTTGCAGATTCAGTTCCAGGAAACTGGGATTGTACCGTGGTTGAAAGATGTGCTGTGTTTAAGTTCCAGCGTTCGGAAGACTGTGACAGGTTTGTGAGCTCCACGTTAGTTTCTCATTTTGTGCCATATAATAACTTTATTTGTCACTAAGGGCAAAATAATGTGCATCCTCGGTAAGTTATGATTTTTTTTTAAATTCTAATAGGAAGACAGATCGCAGATGCGTACCTTAGTTCTATAGGTAGGTCTATATATTTTGTCAAATGCCCGGGGACTGATTGGAACTTCAAATGGCACCATCAAAAGTGCATGTAACTACCTTGTAATTAGCGGACGTGATAACTCAGTTCCAATGGTTCTATCTTCTCATCAAGACGGCCGAGGCTTGAGTCGCAGTCGATGCATGAAACATTTTTAAAATTGGAAGTCACGTTTTCTTGATACAGATACTACTTAAAACACTAGGTCGCGTGCCTTACCTTTCTTTAGTACTTTTGAGTAATAATAATAATGGTGTATTTTGAGTATCAACCATTCTTCGGGCTTACCTTGTACCTTAAATGGTGAGTGGATGCAGTGGCGTACCCACGAAATAATTTCAGTGGCCAAGTCTAGGCCAGTAGCGTGGATACAACTTTTCCATGGAAGGGGTTGTGAAAATATGTTTTATTTTGTATTTAGAATTTGTTTACGTCGCACCGTAGGTCTTATGGCAACGATGGGAAAGTAAAGGGAGTTGGAAGGAAGCGGCCGTAGTCTTAATTGTATGTTGTATGTTCAGTCTTCAGTCCTAAGGCTGGTTGGATCCTCAACATCTCCGCCATCAGCTGTCATTAAGGTGTGAAAATGGGAAACCGCGGAAAACCACCTTTAGGACTACCGACAGTGGGGTTCGAAGCGGATGCAAGCACACAGCTGTGCGCCCTTAACCGCACGGCCAACTCGCCCGGTGGATATGAAAAGAAAGCCGGTCCTACCGAGTGCGGTGACGGATCTTCTGTAGATATTGATGGTTTTGATTGATACCATGTAATTATATCCAACAATCGAAATCATAGCTTCTGTACTCTAAACCGGCTGCATTATTGAAACTGTTCGTAAAATTGATAATATCGTTCTTCGTTTGTGAGGAAGTAGAATCTTCATTTAATTTTTTTTCTAAAAAAAGAACTACTTTGGTACTACGCCCCGTGAAGGTGACTACCTGCCAGGTCGTAGATATTTCGATCACGGGAGACTCATGGCCAACTCTATTGCACCCACAAACAAGGTTGTATCTTCCCGATCCCATACCTTTCTTAACTCTGTCAGTGGCGGGCATCGAATGCAGGATGCCTTAAGTCTAATTCTAAATAAGGTGACCTAAAAGTTACAAGCCGGCCCCGCGGTATAGGGGTAGCTTGCCTGCCTCTTACCGGAGGCCTCGGGTTCGATTCCCGGCCAGGTCAGGGTTTTTACCTGGATCTAAGGATTGGTTCGAGGTACACTCAGCCCACGAGCTTATAATTGAGAAGCTATCTGACGGTGAGATAACGGCCCCGGTCTAGAAAGCCTAGAATAACGGCGGAGAGGATTCGTCATGCTGACCACAGGACACCTCGTAATTTGCAGGACTTCGGGCTGAACAGCGGTCGCTTGGTAGGCGATGGCCCTTCGGGGCTGTTACGCCATGGAGTTTGGTTTGGAAAAGTGTACACAGAAGGAAGCGACACCACTGCAAGGCTCTTTAGTTTCCAGCTAGTTCTTCCGACCGGTCTCGTGCATTTAGGACAGTTGGAAAACGTACGCCTTAATAAATGCTCTTCATAAAACATACTAACATACTAACTGAATCTATTTATAACAATAATCACAAACGCCTCCTTTTCATGTGGTTCAGTTGGTTGAGTCGCTGGCGCTGTCCTTATGAGTTCGAATTCGCAGGTTCAAATCCCGACTTTGGTCGGTGGCCCTCAAAACGGTGTTGAAATGGCAACAACTCCATGTCGTTGGTTTCTGGCACGTTAATAAAAATTATACATACGAATATTAGCGTCATAAAACTGTAACTTAATGCTACTATATTCTGCACCCCAGGCTTGCGAGGGAAACGAATTAACAATTTGCTTTACGTCGCAACGACACTGTTAGGCCTTATGGTGACGGTGGGATAGGAAAGGCGTAAGAGTGGGAAGGAAGCGACCGTGGCCTTAATTAAGGTACACACCGAGCTCGATAGCTGCAGTCACTTAAGTGCGGTCAGTATCCAGTATTCGGGAGATAGTAGGTTCGAACCCCACTGTCGGCAGCCCTGAAGATGGTTTTCCGTGGTTTCCCATTTTCACACCAGGCAAATGCTGGGGCTGTACCTTAATTAAGGCCACGGCCGCTTCCTTCCCACTCCTAGCCCTTCCCTGTCCCATCGTCGCCATAAGACCTATCTGTGTCGGCGCGACGTAAAGCAACTAGCAAAAAAAAAGAAGGTACAGCCCCAGCATTTGCTGGTGTGAAAATGGGAAACCACGGGCAACCATTTTCAGGACTGCGGACAGAAGTGTTCGAATCCACTGACTCCCGGATGCAAGCTCACAACTGCGCTGCCCTAACCGCTAGGTAAACTAATAGGATAAGGTAAACACTCTCTAGCATATGTTGTGAAATATATTTTTCTTTATCAACTAACAAAATATCTATACCCATACCCCCTTACATTCTATATTTATTTATTTATTAGTGCCTTTTTTTACAGTGGCGAAGTTAGGGTTCGAGGCCCTCTCGTATACTTAACCACATACTAATCAAAATCTTCAATAAAATACTGAGATACGTAAAACAGTTAAAACTGCATAAATTGATAGTTTTAAAAGTAAATTTAAATACATTACTAACTAAATAAATATTAAAACTAATTAATATTGAAAAGTGCGGCTGCATGGCTAAATGCTTAGCGAGTTGGCCTTTGGTCACAGAGGTCCTGGATTCGATTCCCAGCAGGGTCGGGAATTTTAACCATCATTGGTTAATTTCGCTGGCACGGGGCTGGGTGTATGTGTCGTCTTCATCATCATTACATTCTCATCCCAACGCGCAGGTCGCCTACAGGTGTCAAATAAAAATACCTGCACCTGGCGAGCCTAACATGTCCTCGGACACTCTTGGCACTAAAAGCCATACGCCATTTCATTTCAATATTAAAAACTTTTAAAAATGACTAATCCTCAGGCACGCACACATTCACACTTCAACCATTTAGTCAGCTGTCCTCAGCAGAAAGTCTCGGCAGGTTTAATTTAATTTCGTGTGGCTATTTCTAGCTGAGTGCAGCCCTTGTAAGGCAGACCCTCCGATGAGGGTGGGTGGCATCTGCCATGTGTAGGCAACTGTGTGTTATTGTGGTGGAGGATAGTGTTATGTGTGGTGTGTGAGTTGCAGGGATGTTGGGGACAGCACAAACACCCAGCCCCCGGGTCATTGGAATTAACCAATGAAGGTTAAAATCCCCGACCCGGCCGGGAATCGAACCCGGGACCCTCTGAACCGAAGGCCAGTACGCTGACCATTCAGCCAACGAGTCGGACGTCTGGGCAGGTGACCTTAAATCTTAATAAAGAGCTAGTTTCTCTGACCTGAGCTGACAGGGAATTCCATAATCTGGACGCCGATCACCACAAATAATCTATTAATTGTATTTGTGCGGTGCAGTGGAATAGAAAGATAGGATCTAGAACGTGTATTTAAGTTGTAAAATGATGATAAAAAGGTGAATTTAGAAGAAATATACAGTGGCTGTCTTTCAGCTAACACTCTTAAACACCATCGTTAAAGTGTGTAGCTGCCGACGTTTATCAGGCTTCAGCCATGAGGCAGTCTGATAGTATGGGGTGGTATGAACATCGTACCCGATGTTGTAAATAAATCTCAGGCAGGAATTCAGTGCTCGTTGAAGTTTAAGTGTTTCTTCTCTCGTCATATCAACTAATACAACGTAACAGTAATCAAGAATAGGGAGAACGAGTGTCTGTATTAGTTTTGACTTTAGCTCAATCCCTCTGCCGTTTAAGAGGGTGAAGCACTCCAAAAGTCTTTTTTACGTATTTCTTTCGTGTAACCAGAACAATCAAGTGTTTCATTCATAATTAAGCCAAGATTTTTAACCGGCTTACTGTGGGGAATAATGTTCCCATTCAGTAGGATAGGCGGGATTGCGGCATTGTTTGAGCTGCTCAGTAATTTTCGTGGTCCAATTATGATTGCCTGAGATTTTGTGGAGTTTAGTATAAGAGAATTTCGTTGTGCATATATACTGAGTCATCAGAGGTCATTGTTAATATCTTGTCTTGCAGTGTCGATATGTTATTTCCTGTCACGGATGGTATGTCATTGATATAAATACAGAAAAGTAAGGGCCCTAGAATACTGCCCTGCGGAGCACCACTAAGTATCATTTTTCATTTAGAGGCCTTCTCGTTTACTGTTACACGCTGTTGATGGTTACTCAAATAATAACTAAGAAACTTAAGCACAGCCAGGTCGAAATTTAGCAGTTCCATTTACTTTATCATAGTCGGAATTTCTATAGTGTCAAAGGTGCTACTGAAGTCAAGAATGATAAGTTTAGTGAGCAGTCGTTTGTCTACAGCGTTTCTTCTTACCTTCAAAAGTGCTGTCGCGGTACTGTGACCCTTCTTAAATCCAGATTGCAAAGTGTCCAAAGGAGCATTTTTATTTAGGTATTCCAGAACCTGCTCATATACTAAACGTTCAAAGGCTTTAGAAAGCGCAGGAAGTATGAACACAGGACGAATGTCGGAGAGAGATTGTGGGTCTAAACTCTTAGGTACCAGTATAATATTCAATATTGTCTGTTTTCCAGACAGTAGGGAACATTCCGTTTAGTAAACAGTAGTTCAGTATGTGCGTCAGTATAGGCAGGACAGCACCAATAATGTTATGTATAAAAGTAATAGGATTGTCATCTACACGCATGGCCTTTTTTTAATCGAGTACAAAGCCTTTTTTAACCTGATTTTCTGTGACACTGTGAAATGTGAATGGTGGATTGGTTGGAGGGGAGGGCGGTGATTCGGTGCAGTTAATTGGGGTAGGCTGAATATTTATTCTACTAGAGTAATCGTTCAGTTCGTCAAGTAGAATGTCAGGAGTTGTCTGGCTCTGTTGATTTTTTCCTATTCCCAGAGCTCTAAATTGGTCCCATGCGCGATTGGAATTAAAGTTGTTAGCTAAATTCCGGAAATATGCACATTTTTTATTTCTGATTAACTGCTTTGTGCGATTTCTTAAGATGCGGTAAGATTCGAAGTCTGTGTCATCTAAGGTTTGTTTATAATGTCGAAATAACGAGTCACGGTGGGCCATCACTCTCTTGGTTTCAACATCTAGCCATGGAGAAGGGCGAAAAACCTTTATTCGACATGTATGTGTGTGTTTCTTTGCCGCATTAATCGTATAAAATGTCACTTCTTTATAGCTTATCACATGACCATTATTATAATAAAATTACCGTATTTATATTCTGGCTTGGGGACTTGGTGTTTGTCCCAACATTTTCCTCTTCATATTCAGACAACATACTACACTACCAAGCACCAAAGAAACACACAACAGTGATTACCTTCCTCCATATAGGGTTGGCGTCGGGAAGAGCATCCGGCTGTAAAACAGGGCGAAATTCACATGTGCGACACAGTTCGCACCCGAGACCCCACAGATGTAGGAAAAACGGAAGAAGAAGAAGATTATGATGATGATGATGATGATGATGATGATGATGATTACTATTAGCTTCCGGAATCCGCACGAATCCACCA
The DNA here is from genome assembly GCF_040414725.1 of Anabrus simplex. NCBI lineage: Eukaryota > Metazoa > Arthropoda > Insecta > Orthoptera > Tettigoniidae > Anabrus > Anabrus simplex. Next base: position 1,222,967,901 of record NC_090265.1, on the reverse strand, counting down.
CTCTTACTTGGATCCAAGGACACTCATTTCCTTTTTAGGTATTCTATACCACCTAAACTCTGGAAGTTTGGTCACCTATCAAAATAAATGCCCCCCCCCCAAACTGAAATCCTGGCTACGCTACTGTCTTCAAATGAAGCTTCATATTTGTGGTATTGCCGGAACGTCTCAAAATGTTGGCACACGTACTACACTTCACTTCAGTTTTATTGATTTTTGTGAAATATCTCCAGACATCACTTTTATTCGGAGCCATTTATGAAACTATTTGTTGAAAACTATATACAGTACCACTAAAATGTGTAAACGTATGAATCAGTTAAAGCAACACTGTGAAGTACGAACAGCACTAACCACCAACAATACTCCACAACTTTCCTGTACCTCATCGACAACAATGGCTGGGCATGCTGCGGCTGGCGGCTTAACTGACTTACAACATGCACGATGGATGAGTTGTGATATTATCACTGTATTTACCGAAGTGAATTGAGAAATAAAAATTCAAATTTCGTAACTGTAGCATATAAATATCGGCAAATATTGAAATATTTGAATATTTGAAATATTGAAGCCAAAACAAATACAGTAGATACAATACGCGACACTTACGGATTTCGCCTTGCTAAAATGGGAGACAATTCGACGGTGGCGCTCCTAGTGACTTGACCTGAACAAATCGCGCTAAATTCAAATATCAGTGGTAATGTATATACGGAAATGGATAAGCAAATTACGTCTAGAAAGAAAGTGGTTTTGAGATATTAACCCCGAAGTTGCTAAAGCAATTCTGGATAAATGAATGAAGAATTATTTAATAGGTTATTATTCAAAGACTGAAATTAGACACATAAACAAGATATGAAATGGGCTGCTGTTAAATGGCTTGATCTTTCATTTATGCATTGCTTTTTTAGCTTTAGCATTCCTGCCTGAACTTTTACGGTTGGATTTGTCTTTTTTTCTCATTTAAAAAACATTGTATGATCACATTAAGACACTTGTCAATAAAAATATCGGCACATTCCTTACACACATGATGCAATGAATTAACATTTAAAAGCTGGACAATTTTCCTCTTAACATGAAGCCTACTAACAGAAAGAAAATCTATAAAATTCCGGCTTTAATCTGAGAAGAGGGAATAAAGAAAGAAAAGTATGAAAATGTTATCGATAGTGATGCTTTGAGGAATATTTACGTACAATTAGAGTAAAAATGTAACATACCCTTGGCTGTATAGTCGAGGACTTTTAAAGTCGCTGGCCTGGAAATGATCTGAACAGATCTTATAATTCTTATATAAGCGTAACGTCCCTTCTTTCTTGTACACCTTATCCAAACCACTTCTGTGACATTTCAAAACTAACAGATCACACCTACAACAACACATCGGTATTGAGGTTTAACTGCTGCACTATACAATAAAATGTGCGTATTACATTTTATGCCAGTTAAAATATAGGTCCAGCAGGTCAGAAGATTATGAAGTACTTTAAAAATATCTGTCACTGGAAGAATATATATGCAAACACAATATTACTTACATGTTCTTGTCACGAGGGAACCTGAAGAACGACCGCGCATTTTTCTCTACTTCGTAATGGGCGTGTATCTGTCAAAAGTTGTCACCAGAGTGCAGTATAACCACAACAGGTCCCATACGTAATGCGGCTAATGGCGAATGTTAAGTAAATTTTATAGTTTCTGACATTTACAAGCGTGAATAATGCCAAGTACGTGCTGCTGTGTACCACTGTGTAGAAACAGAGGAGGGCATAGGTTTCCAAAGGATCCCACTTTGAGAAAACAATGGATAAAACAAATTCGGCGGATTAAATGGAATCCAAGTGACAGCAGTGTTGTTTGTTTCGAACATTTCGCACCTAAGGATTATATAAGCTCTACTTGCCGAGGTAGGACATGTAATTCAATCATCAGTAACCAGGGGCGAAGCGTCAGGGGAGACAGGGTAGACAGCGTCTACCCTTAACGTTTAGTGATCGAGAAATTGTCTAGTAAATTAAATTATCTATATAGAACATTAATTATTTCCAAATAAAAGACATTATTGTATTCCCCGCTTTATTTATTTTGGACTCACTTCGCCAATGCTCGAGCTCGCATCAGTTACGTGAAGCACGTAGACAAAACTAGACGCTGTCCATTCTGTGTATTTTCCCTTTGATTTTCAAGGCTTTCAGATAGAGCAACACTAACGCTATCTGTAGGTGCTGACTGTGGAACTATTAGATTCCTATAGCGAGATAGCTCCGCCCAGTAGACAGATTTACCAGCGTCTCTTCTTGCTCTCATTGGCTAGTATTTTGGAACTCAGTTATAAAGGTGCTCTTATTGGCTACCATCTCAGGCATGCTTTAAATGTAATTAATTTGAATTTACTTTATTATAAGACACGTCTAAAAATAAAATAATGATATAATAATATTCATATACGAAATATAGCAAACCTACACCTAATACATGAATGATAGCACTAAAACCCTTCAAGCACATGCATTTTCTTGCCCGCCAATATTAGTTACGGTACGGCATTATAACGGGAAGGAACAGTAGACAGTTTCAAAGTTACGAATGTGGTGTGAGACGTGAGAGCAAGGTGGCTAATAGTGTATGCGTGTGCTAGTGTCTTACAATAAAGTGATGGGCCTAAGTGTTAATTTTTCATTTATAAAGGAATAGTGAATAGTTACTGGTGATAACGTATAAAGTGCAATTGTTGTTTTCTCGTGTGGCAGTTTGTGTTTATTGATGATAGGCCTATCATGGCTTCTGAATTTACCAGTCCTGACTTCGATTCAGTTGTGTACTTACTTAACAATGGTATTTCCTCCTTGTCGTTAGAACAAAAGGTAACGATAAAAACTTTACAAAAACGGCCTGACCTAACATTATCACAACAGGACGGAAAATTTGTTCGAAAATTTCAGAAAAGCTGGTATAATAAATATCAGTGGTTGTGTGGAACGGGTAAAGGTCGTGAACAAAAGTTATTGTGTTTTTATTGCTTGATGTTTGGCGTTGACGGGGAAGATTCTTGGCGCAGAACGGGTGTAAATACCATAAAAAATTTCGAGAAAAAAGCTAAAAAGCACGCGGCATCTGAGAATCATATAAAGTGCGCCGAGAAATTTCACATGCTGGGGCGGTGCCGTATCGATCACGCCGTTTCAGAGGGACAGAGACTACAGGCCATTAAACACAATGAATTGGTTTCAAAAAATAGGAAAATTGTCAGCAGATTAGTAGACGTTGTTTGCCACTTAAGTATTCAGGAATTGCCGTTCAGGGGTCATCGAGAAAGTCAATGTTCTTCTTTATGTTCATTTAATAAAGGGAATTACTTGGCTACTCTTGACTTACTGGCTTCGGAGGAATCTTTCATGAAAGACCATTTAGAATCAGAAAATGTCTTCAAAGGTACTTCTAGTGACATACAAAATGACTTGATTAAAGCTGTTACTGTTGCCGTTCAGGAACGTATTCGAAAAGAGATAGAATTAGCTGAATTTGTTTCTGTCCAAGCTGACGAAACTACAGATGTTTCCATTAAATCACAATTAAGTATTATTGTGAGGTATTGTGTTAATGGTAAACTCGAAGAGCGGTTTCTAGGCTTTTATGACGTGTCTGCTGATAAAGCTGCTCGGGGTTTAGCTGATGTCATAATCTCAGTTCTGAAAGAATGGAACATTGATGATACCAGACTCGTATGTCAGACGTATGACGGAGCTACAGTAATGTCTGGTCATAAAGGAGGTGTCCAGGCAATTGTCAGACAGTCTTATCCTCATGCCATCTTCGTACATTGTTACGCCCATCAGCTCAATTTGGTTCTTCTTCATTCTGCGAAAACTATAAAAGAGGTGAAATTGTTCATATGCAATTTATCTATCTTCCACACATTCTTTTCTCGTTCTTCACGTCGTGCAGAATTGCTGAGAGAGCAAGGTTTTCAGCTTCCTCATCCTTCCCCCACCCGATGGAATTACCATTCTCGGGCTGTTATGACCGTGAAAAAATATTATCCCGAGTTGAAAAGAGCAGTGGATCATATCATAAATTCTGACAACTGGGATCCAGAATCAATCCAGACAGCAATAGGAATAGACAATATATTGAACAATCACAAATTTTTGTTCCTCCTGTGTCTCTTTTCTCGAATTTTTGTCTACACCGACTTCTTGTTTAGCATTCTGCAGTCGAAAACGTCTTTTGATGTAAATTTTTGTATTAAAGAGGTGAAGGTTGCTACTACTAACATCAGATCGCTCAGAAGTGATAAAGTAATTAAAGAAATTGAAGAAGAATGTTCTGCTTTGTGTTCAACTGTCGTGAATACTAACCAGGGTCAAAGAAGAGTTGCCTACGAGGTTCTTGATTCAGTGTTGCTTCAGTTAGAAACACGCTTCGGTAATTACGAAAGCCTTCGTTTCGTAGAACTACTTGATGAAACTAAATTTAATATTTATCATTCACAATTTCCCCAACAGCATTTAAACGAACTCGTGGCCATGTACCCTAAGGTTTTCCATGTGGATCAACTTAAGAGCGAACTTATCAACATTTACTCTGATCCTGATAAATATATTCGACCCCAGCAACTATTGGCCTACATTCTTAATAATGAACTCCAGAGTGTGTATACGGAAACAACAAAATTCCTTAACTTGATGCTATGTATTCCGTTAACGTCAGTTTCTAGCGAACGCGCTATGAGTGCCTTGAAACGAATTAAAACCTATTTAAGGAATTCGATGACCAACCAGAGACTGTCCAACTTGGGAACTCTAGCTATAGAGAAGGAACTGCTGTGGCATCTTAGCAAGACGCCTGACTTCAAGACGAGAGTAATAGACATATTTGCTGAAATGAAGGACCGGCGGATTGAACTCATTTACAAGAATATTGTTTAAGGCGAGTTGTACGAAAATCTATTATTAACCTCTAATTAAATTTACACAACAATGACTTATATTGCTATTTTTAATTCTAAAAGTACGTTGTTATTTGACAGTTCGCCGCAGCCAATTTATTTATTTATTTATTTATTTATTTATTTATTTATTTATTTATTATCGTCTTGTTCTCTATGGCGTATCTCAGGTTATAGATCCAGCTATTATGCCCAACCATAATACACTATTTAATTTATGTTAAATTCTACAACATACTAGAACTGTGCAACTTATAGACTAACTGGTAAAGCTCATGGCATAGCCCATAGATCCTACGGTTAGTATTTACAGGAAGAAAGTACATTATCTTAGATATGTTCTATAAATTATGTTCTGATATATAAGTAATGTTTGCAACAACATTCTTTTGAACAGCTGAGTACTAGGAATGTTTCTAATTTCAGCCGGCAGGGAATTCCACAGGTGGATAGTAGCGGGGAAGAATGAATCACTGTAGTGTGGTGAGTAGGAAAACTTATCAAGGAGTTAGCTAATGACCTTGTTTGGCGATTATTTCTGGATGATAGGTACTGAAGGTCATCCCTCAAGTAAACCGGTATATTGCTCCGTAGAACGCTATGAATAACTGTCACAGAAATAAAAGGAGTGCACGTAGGGTTATACAGTAGGTTGTTATAGGACTTGTCTTAGTTTCAGAGTCATTAATATAATATTGATAATATGATTAAATAGCTTTAAAAATATCTGTCTACCCAGTTATTTAGCTCACGCTTCGCCATTGTCAGTAACATAGTTTAGAAACTAAAGGTCTCTTAAATGCCTGATTGGTACTTAATTAATCGCCTCAGGAATTTCCTATTTAATTCTAACCTTTAATCCCGTACATATAACAGGCATGTGTAGTAGGCAGAAAGAGCTGCAGAAGTCATAGCTACTTTTATTTAACATTAAATCTTAATCCCAAAATTCGATCTGCAATTCCATAACATACCACCATGTGTTCATTTTCAGGAGGCAATATACCTCTTAAGAAGACCTTGCAAAAGACAGCTCTGCCTTCGGTATTTGCATGGACAAAAGTAAAGGAGGGCAGTGAAACAGCAAAGAAACGAAAACAGAGACATGACAAGAGACAGTTACTGTTAATCCCAGGAGGCAAAGATAGCAGTGTCTGTGTACCTCCTGCATGTAGCCAGAATGCTTTTGAGGTTATTGATGACAATTGCCCCTTTCCATTTGGTGAAGAATTAGAGGTTTCTACTACTGATCATCCCCATAACCAAAATACAGCAAGGCTACAATCTACAAGTACTGCAACACAGACTGAAGAAATAGGCCTACAGTTAAAAAGTGAAATTTCTAGAGAATCTCACTTCACCCAAACTAAAAGCAAATTTGTCCCATACACTATAAATAATTTTCAAGGAAATGACAACGTGCTGCACTATTACACTGGTTTAGAAAATTATGTGAAATTTATGTTTGTTTTTTATTACCTAGGATCTGCATCATATCATCTTAGCTATATAAATAGCCCACCACCTACACATTTAGAAGTTTTAGATTTATTCTTTTTGACTATGATCATTCTAAGAAGGAATTTACCCTACAAAGAGGTGAGTTTCATGTTTTCTACTTCTGTCTCTCAAGTCTCAAACATTTTTATCACTTGGATAAGATTCTTGTATCTCCAGTGGCAAGAGGTAGATATATGGCCTTCAAAACAGCTGGTGAAGTTTCATATGCCAACTGATTTTAAAATTAAGTATCCAACCACACGCTTGATCATAGACTCAACTGAATGCCCCATCAAAAAACCATCTCTTCCAACAGCTCAACAAGCAACATTCTCCTCTTACAAAAATAGAAACACAATAAAAGTTTTAGTTGGTTCAACACCAGGTGGATTGATTTCATATATTTCACAATGCTATGGAGGTGCAACTAGTGACACAGTTGATGGAAAGAAGTGACATTCTGGAAAAATTTCACTTTGGTGATTCCATTATGGCTGATAAGGGATTTGATATACAAGATATGCTTGTTCCTCATGATGTCACTGTTAACATCCCAAGATTTTTTAAGAAAATGAATAGGCTTCCAAGTGAAACTTTAAGAAGAGACAGGAAAATAGCCAGGAAAAGGGTACATATTGAGAGACTAATAGGCTTGGGTAAAACATATAAAATACTGCAATCTCCACGGAGTCCGTCACATATTTCCTTGTCATCAGAAATCATATTTATTTGTTATATGCTCTGCAATTTTAGAAGAAATATTGTTGGGAAGGATGCTTGATTAGTAACAGTGAAGTCAGTTTTAAGTAACTTTTAAAATACAATACCTATAAAAACAGAACTTCTGGTGATGTGTAGCAATTTCCATTATACTTGTTGATCATTTGTAGTCTTACAGCCTTTTAGGATATGAGCACAGGTGCTTATTATTTTAGGAATTATGTTTTAAGAACAAAAATTATGTAACAAAATAAATTAAATGTATTAAATTGTAATTTCATTTAAGGTAAATGATGTTGCAGCATTAAGATTACACAGTACAAGGATTACATTGTGTTATACAATGTTTATGAACTCATCTCTTATTCACTGCCTAAGTAGAGGAACTTATTTATTATATATGACTTGTGATAGTTATTGTGAAAGAGTTTTAGTGAAGAAATCATATGTTTAATAAATTCTTCATTCCTATGAATAAGGATAACTTTCATGTCCCTGAAGGTGTATATTACAAGTCTACAAAGACTCCTGTCAGCACAGTACAGCTGCCCTTGTATCTGATAGTAGTATGAGTGATCAGTTTTCAAAGCTAGGTTTCCTGATACAACACAAAGATACAAGTATTCCACAGTTTCACAGGAAACCATTTCATCTTTGCATGAGTATGGGCACTTGATTTCAAGAACTTCATTCTCATCCAGAACTCGGTCAGGTGAAGCACATAAGTATGGATGTTCTGTGCTTATGAATAAACCACACTCATGTGCCTTCATACAGTAACGTTTCTCAAAAGCCTTTACTGCCACAGCTTCATACTTTCTTCCATGAACAATAGCAGGTGTAGACAATTCATGACTTGATGTTAGTTGAGCTAAGAATTGTTTTGTGTCAGTCCTCTCGGTAAGGTGACAAACACGTTTAAACAATGAGCTAGGTATTCTGATGGAGCGTTCTGTGAACCAAAGTGGATTTGCACTCTGTCCCCTAGTTTTAAGTTCCACATCAGTACAATCCCCTGGAGAAACATCTTTCAACATTCTAGAAGTTAAAAATTTCTCCTCACCAGATCCAAAATAATCATGATCATTATAAACAACTTTAAGATGTGCAGAGGTATACAACTGTAAGATTGGCATGGGATTTGGAGATGGGTAATTTGCAGTGAAGTTTATGGATAGATTTCTGAAGTACTCATTGTATGAAGAAGTACCGGTATTTCGGAACTGGTGTGGCCTGGGATCATGACTTCTTATATCTTGAACAGATGACTTGACCTGGACTGTCTTTAAAACTAGTGCATTTGCCTTAACTGGGGAGGTTTTAAATTTGTTTGCACATGTGGAAAGATTGTAGCTGGCTGGTACAGGTTTCCTGACAGATGAAGGTCTTGCTGGTATTGAAATCTAACAAAGCATGTAATGTAGTACATACATGTTTGCAGTGAGCAAATGGCCCCATACCAGCACTACATTCACACTGGCACTCCTCAATTAAGAAGTCTGCTATTTTCAAGTCTACATGGTATACCACACTTTTCCTATACTCTGATGCAACTCTGCCTTTTAAAAATGTAAATTCACCTTCCTGTGCCCAACGCAAGCACAACAAATACCTCTCTTTGTACATTTTACTACCCACACCTGAATCACGTTGCTCACAGTTCTTTAAATATCTTGAAAAACACTGGGCAGTCACAGTTGGAAGGTCTGTACTTTCATTTACGTCCTTGTACACTACTACACTTGGTACTTTCATCATGAAAATATCCTCCTCCTCATCCTCCTGCCGATTTTCCACATTAAATGTGGCATCATAATCTTCGAGACTACAAAGGATAAAATACGAAATGTTACGCGGATATTGACGATTAAAGCATCCATAAAATTGACATTGTACTAGGCCTAGGCCTATGTCAGGTTATGAAAATATACAGCAGCTTTAATCCAAACAACAATACCTCTTTATAAGTTCACTCTTCCTTCCATGAACTTTCGCATTTCTTCTTCTGAGTTCCGCCTTCAATTGAAATAAATTCCAGTTACCATAATTCTTTATTTCACTCATTTCGATGCCTGACAGAACAGCTGATTGCATTAGAAAGAATGAAGCATGTCCGCGCATTCGTATGCGCCAGGACCCCTTCGGTCCTTGCTGCGCTCTTGTGGCGGCAACACGAAGTTCGCCTAGAACACTCCCATTACTACAGCCAAATACAGCACATACCTTTCCCCTCATGTTGAGAGGAGATATCAAGGAATGACACACGCTACTATTTAATTATGTCAACTCACTGAAAACGCATAAATAACACCAAAAACTTCACACAAAAATATACGTGCTCTTGTGAGAGAATCAGTACTGTTCAGGTCTATCCGCTAGAGCGAGCTCCAATAGCTGTCCCTCGATATCTCGCTCAGTGTCCCGTATTGTCTCTACTGTATTTGGCCAAAAGTATTAAATTAGACAGAAATATCGATATATTGGGCACAAAATATCGATATCGACAATATATCGAACCTCAAAATATCGATGTCGAAATATCGATATTTTCCAACCGAAATATTGATATTTTCGATAGATCGATATTCGTTTGCCATCTCCATGTATAAACTTGTGTCTAGCGCCTGACAATGTGCAGCCACTCGGCTACGCTCGGATGAGATCTGTCGAATATATTCGGCTGTGCTCGGGTGAAGTCTTTCGGCTGTTCTGCTAGCGCGCCTTCCGATAGTAATGGAATTTGAGTGCCTAAATATTAGCCAGTATTCAAATATTACGTTGTTTTAATGTAATTTAAAATTCAATACCGAATGGGAAGGCAGTATCGAGACTATAGTTAATAAGCAGTAGCCTACAATTTTATGGCTTTTGTAATGTAGAGCTGACCTACTTTGCTCCCTCAAGACATCTCCTAGTAAACATTAAACTTAAACTGCACTTCAACCTATTAAAATAATAAAATAAACTGATCGTGCCTCAGTGCGAATGGCAAGGCAATAGCGTAACTAAAATTGCAATACCGTAACTACAAAAGTATTAACTAGTACACATTTTTATTGCTTTCGTAATATAGAGCTTACCTAATAGCCCTTTTTCGTCCTCCAGACATCTCCACGAATACTTCAGCAGCATTTCAGACATGAAAATAACAGAATAAAGTGATCATGCTCCAGTGCGATAGTTACACACGAGTCTCATGCTCGTCTTCACCTATCACGTACACATGAATATTCTTACTTAAATGATATTTATGTCACCCACTCAGGCATGCAGGCACACACGTACAGTGCGATAACACACACTACGTACACTCACGTATTTACACTAACATACACTATGTACACGCACATATTTACACTAAAATACACTATGTACACTCACGTATTTACACTTTAAACAAATCAGCGTAGCAATAAATTGTCAGCAATAGCTTCTTGCTCGCTATCGGCAGGCCTTGATAAACTCAACGGTGTCTTTTTATGGACCTTCTTCGTGGAGAACAGTCTTCTTTGAAGTTGATACTTGATTGCGCCAGGTGGTGAAGTCGATGAAGTCAGTATTGTCCCTTTATTTTGGGCATGGATAATTGAAATTATAGGCTCAAGCTGATTTTCAACAATGTCTGCATGCTCAGGTGACTGGATTTCGGCGAGTATTGTTTCAAAATGTTCTCGAAGTTGTAACTTTCTCTTTTCCAAGTCACCGTCAAGTTTTCTCTTGAGAGGATTCCGCAGTTCCTTGTAAACAGCTGTACTTTCGTCACAAGAGGGCGATTCTTGAATAGTCAGTTCATCTCCTGGGCTGGCACTTTCATTCCTACCACTTCCGTCTCTGATGCTGATTAATCTGTTTCCAATCAGATGAATGTGTTTGCACATATTAAATCTGATGGACGAGTCAGTGCACGTACAAATGTAAGCATGGAGGCAGAACTTGCATTCGATACACCTTAAACTGCAGTCACAGTTTTCGCCATCCACCTTCCTTACTTCATAAAATTCAGTCTGCTTTTCAGAAGGAATTTTCCTTAAGCCGTCCTCGTAGTTTACTCCCTCGGAAGAGTGTGACAGTGATTTCACGTGCCTTTTTCTCAGCGCCGACAATTTATGCGTAAGCTTTCCTTTAATAAGAAAAATGAGGCGATCGAACAGTTTGTCTCGGACAAATCTCATAAGAGTATGGATAGCTAGGTCAAGTCTCTTGGGATTCTTGCTTTTCAAATAAATGTGCTTAATTACTCCAAGCATACGCTCTAGGTGCATATTAGTGTTGAGCCCTGCATGGAGGCGATGACAATAAGCCCAGCTGGTCACTGTCCGATCGTAGTTAGCCTCGAAGTACTCGCCTATTCCTTGGTGTCGGGATCACCTTTAAGGTCAGCTGTTAAGTTACCAAACATCCTAGAAAATACAACTTCGTCTCTTTCCTCCAGTAGTACTCTAAGCTCTTTGTAGGTCTCAACTTTTTTCTCGCGCCCTTTGATTTTGCAGAGGTTTTTCCTCCATGCACAATCTACATTCCACGAACAAAATAAACGAAACTTGGGGGGGGGGGGGCATCATGACTGCAAGCCATGCATTATAAAATGTTTCAGCCATGTCCGACATGAACACTTTAGGGTTCAACGCGTCTGGAAGAGCATTTCTTATCGCAGTAAATAAAATTTCAAATACTGCTGTGTCGGACCTATTTGGCAGCATGAAAGCGCAAGGGAAACCCTGACATTTATCATCTATCACTAAGAGGGTAGTCAGTTCGAAAGCCTACTTACTTAGACCGAGGGTACCATCAATACAAACAATGTTCCTTCCAAAACGTTCAAGTATTTCTTTCTGCGTTTCATACATAATAATGAGGACAAAATCTTCCTCTTTTAGCTCAGGATTTGCTTCAGAAGGTATTCCCTGACCTTTGTAGAAACGAACTACGCCACCGATTTCCTGCATCTCTTGGATCCACGATTCAACACACGTACAATCGTTACCATGGCCTACAGCTTCGGACTTTAAATTGTACTGCTGCTCAATGTTTAAAAGATCCTTTCTAGTAAGCGCAGGCACTCTACGTCAGTACCACCGACAGAATCCTTAATTTCATCCAATATGTTATCGAATGGAATTTTCATGGCATTTTTTGTTGCCAGCTCCTTTCTGTCTGATTCAGAAAGTCTCAACCGGCCCAACTCGCCCTGGTGACCGACATGAGATTTACAGTACGACACTGATACTTTTCCTGATACTGAAATGTAACATCAATTGACGCTGGGCAGTGCCCACTTATTTTATTGCTACCAAGCATTTTTGATGGCGCAGTTCATTTCCTTTACATTTCAAATTACCTACCGTCTCTGTGGCATCGATAGAAACATTTCGCTGAGCCATCAATCTTTCGAATGTATTTTTACCGCCATGTAACAAATTCACACAAATCATCCTTTTCTATTTTGATTTTCCAGTCTTTAAACTCTTGTTCGTTTGAAGATTCTAAAAGTTTAGTCTTAACGGGAATGTCATGATCACTGATAAAATGTTGAACAATTTCGTCTCTTGTTCCACGATCTTTTACACCAAGGGAGCCTTTCACTTTCGATTGAGTTTCAGAAATCTGGTTCGTATGCTTTAAATTTTTATGGTGAATGAAACTGAATTTATTATTCGTACTAAAGGAGCACAAATCACACTTAAACTCGGGAGAGGAATTTGAATGTTTCGATCTAACGTGACTGTTTAAGTTTTCCCTATAATTAAAGTTCTTATTACACACATCGCACCTGCATTTCTCCATTCTAAGAATGCCGCGGAATTGGTTTGTCACTTCCAGTTACTAATTATAAGACACTAGATCGTTCTCTCTATCTACCGTACCTCACTCACCAATAATTCTTAACACTACACAACAACGCCTCAGCGGGAATCTGTGCCTATAAAACCAGCTGTAGGCGCCAGTTCATGTAAAAAAGACGTGCCAGATAGAATGCCAAAGTTCTCTCTATACACGATCACTCACAAATTCTCAACACTACAGTGACTCTATCCGTCTTACTAATAAACGGTGTATAACTTTTATACAAGGTTTATACACCGATTATGTGAAATTCGTTACTAATAAACCGTGTATAAGCCTCCTGTGTATACATCTGTTATAGTTATTCATTGTATTGCTTATACAGACCAGGACCCTTGTATAAACGTTGTATAGCAGCGAGTAGCGGAAAAAGAAACGAGTGAGCAATTTATTTTCGTGGTATTTATTGTCTACAGTAATATAATCGAGGTGAAATATTGGACTTATCCATTTAACATTGAAAGAATGGACGATAATGATCTTCACGATATTTTAAACATAGAAGACATACACCGTTCAGAGGTTATGGACGCTAGACATCTTCGTAAAGTAAAACACTTTAAAGAGACGAAATGGCAATGAATAACTATAAAATAAATTATGGTTGGGCGTATTTTTGTGTAATAATGTGTTACTGCTTAATAGACTTTTGATATTGCGAGTTTATTATACATTATCTGCCCCTACAAAGATCTTTCTCAAAATTGAGTACCTATAAAATGGGACATATTCCTCGAGATAAAAAATGGCATAACTTGAAAACCATACGTAATATGATTTCCATACTTTGTAGTTGAATACCCAGAAATATGACGTATAAATGCCTAATAGAAACTTTTTTGATCAAACCTTTCTTTTAAGCTACAAAACAGTTTTTCCTTTCTCCTGAAAAGTAAGGATTTTGGAATGTGTACCCTGTTCAACTCGCCGATTCAATTACAATTGCTTACGTTTTCCGTACTACCCCAGTTAGGAACTTTTCCATTTCTTTTTTTGGCGTTCATTACACAAGCAAGCTGAAGAAATTTTGATATCAATATAAGTCAATTTCCAGCTATCTCATGGAATGACAATGAATAACTAAGTTATAAAAGAAATGATGGTTGAGCGTATGTTTGTGTAATAATGTATTACTGCTTAATAGACTTTTGAAATTGCGAGTTTATTATACATTATCTGCCCCTACAAAGATCTTTCTCAAACTTGAGTACCTACCTATAAAATGGGACATATTCCTCGAGATAAAAAATGGCATAACTTGAAAACCATACGTAATATGATTTCCATACTTTGTAGTTGAATACGCAGAAATATGATGTATAAATGCCTAATAGAAACTTTTTTGATCAAACCTTTCGTTTAGCTACAAAACAGGTTTTCCTTTCTCCTGAAAAGTAAGGATTTTGGAATGTGTACGGTACACTTTTCAACTCGCCGATTCAATTGCTTGCGTTTTCCGTACTATCCCAGTTAGGAGCTATTGATCTTTTCTTAAGCCTTTCCATTTCTTTTTTTGGCGTTCATTACACAAGCAAGCTGAAGAAATGTTGATATCAGTATAAGCCAATTTCCTGCTGTCTCAGTGTTGCAACTGCCTTTTCGATATGCCGTGCTACTGTGCGACTCTCCGGTAAGTTTTGCTCGTAGATAACCAGCAGAAGCGATCATAAAGGCGGTGAACGTGCGAAATACGCCAGTGATCTACAGGAAGAGATTCCTACGCCTTGGAACGAGTGTATACGTGCTGTATAGTAATACAATGCGAATACCTCGTTTATTAGTAAGAAAAATGTAAAACGCTTATGGCCAAGTGCACCAACCTCGTTCAAGATTCAGCTAACCAGTGTGTACGTAAACATGGTTTAAATTTAAGGCCTGGTTAGAGGGAAGTGTGGAGCACCATTCTTAATCAATGTTTAGTTAAGCATGTTTAGCTGGCAGTAGAATTAAACACTACCCTGATGTTTAACTTGGTAGCGAAGAATAGTGAACGCGCTTCAACGATTTCGTGTTTCTTTTGTTAGAACCACACCTCTCAGGAAGGAGAAGAAGAAGAAGGAGGAATATTAATTTATTCTTTGCTGGAAGCTGGAAGTACTTATTAGAAACATGGATGAACAAAAGAGGAAAAGGTCGTCCAATTTTTCGGATTTACAGTAAAGCAGAAACATGAAACATGGGAGAAAATCGCAGAAGAATTCAATTCTATTGCAGGTAAGCATTATATTTCTCTGTACTATTGTGAATTAATACAGTATTTCGAGTTAGGTTATGAAAATCTGTCAACAGAATATATGGTATGGCAGATTATTCCCTGTACAATACGAGTACCGGTACTACAAAACTACAACTAAAAGTACTTGGGTTTATTTATTCCCGTAAAATTGTACGAAAAAACAATATTAATACACCCGAATTTTATAATTCTATTTATCTGTGCTAATGCGATTTAAAGCCTTCTAAATTCAGATTATTTTCAAAAGCAATACTTCAAAACTATAATTAAAAGTAGATGCTCCTTAATTTCATAAATAGTGAAAGCAAAATAGTGTTGTCACTCTAGCATGTTATAGTTCTGTTTTTTTTTCAGGTGTCTCTTGCAGGAGTGCAAGTAATTTGAAGACCTGTTATGAGAACTTGAAAAGGAAAACAAGAAAAACATGTGCAGACAATAAAGTGATGATGAACGCAACTGGTTGTGGTAACTTTAAGCCCACATTGTCTAAAACTACTGAAAAGGTTATGGCTCTAATACAACCGACTATCACACCACTTATGAACGCTCATGATTCAGATGCGTTATACCAAGCACATGTGAATGAAGGTAAGTGTATGGACACAGACTACACTAATGCAATTTGTATCAGGCATTTAACAGTTAACCTCCAACTGAACATATTAATTACACGTTTTCTTCTTTTTTCAGTTTTAGTCCTTCCGTTTGATGACGTGGAACTGGAAGAAAGATGTAACGAAACTGAAGCACACGAAACAGGAACACTGCCAGCTGTAGTAGCACCATCTGCTGACGCGGCAGAAAATTGTACTCAAAGTCAAGGTCAAGCGGAAGCACTGAATCCCTTAATCAAACCTCCTATAAATTCATTGACTCAACCACCATGCCTACCGTCTTCACATACAGCAGTACAACCTTCAACGTCAGCTGATACTGTATTATCAAATAGAGCTAAATCTCGTCGGCGTAGACTGTCAACGCCCAGAGACAAAATTACAGATGCCTGTGAAAGAAGAATTTCAGTGTTGGATTATCAGTTAGAAGTAATGAGAAAGGAACATGAGAAAGAAATGGAAATAAAAAGAGTTAAAACTAAACATTATGAAAGAAAAACTGAAATACTGGCAAAATATGAACAAGAACGAAGATAGGCCAAACTAAGTGGGTTTTGTAAAGCAGCAAGTGTTAAGATTAGCATACTTTTATTTTCATTTTCTATAAAAGTCAAGTTCATTTGTGCTAGTAGGTTAGGACGATGAGGAGTGTGACCGGTCGATAGAATACTAATTTGCTAAAGTGTGTGGTTTTTCTAAAAGTTAATAAATTTCACTCCCCTGAAATGACCATTTATTAAAGCCTGGCGCACTGCTGTGCCAGCATTGTCATCATTTCTGTACATTTGGTGTACTGGATTTAATTGTTCGCCATCTTCGATATCAGGACCTCAAGCTTGCTGCAGCTCTTCGATAATGTGCTGAACCATTAAATCATCCGGAGGGTTTTCTTCTCTTGTTGAAATTGCAATATTGTTCAATACTGCTGTAGGAACAATTATACACTGACTGACAGAGCAAATGCAACACCAAAAAGTAGTGGTCAGAACTTTATGCCAATTGCAGGGTAGACTGACGTCACTGAGGTATGCTCATGTTGTGAAATGCGCCGCTGTGCTGCGCACGTAGCGAACGATAAATGGGACACGGCGTTGGCGAATGGCCCACTTCGTACCGTGGTTTCTCAGCCGACAGTCATTGTAGAACGTGTTGTCGTGTGCCACAGGACACGTGTATAGCTAAGAATGCCAGGCCGCCGTCAACGGAGGCATTTCCAGCACACAGACGACTTTACGAGGGGTATGGTGATCGGGCTGAGAAGGGCAGGTTGGTCGCTTCGTCAAATCGCAGCCGATACCCATAGGGATGTGTCCACGGTGCAGCGCCTGTGGCGAAGATGGTTGGCGCAGGGACATGTGGCACGTGCGAGGGGTCCAGGCGCAGCCCGAGTGACGTCAGCACGCGAGGATCGGCGCATCCGCCGCCAAGCGGTGGCAGCCCCGCACGCCACGTCAACCGCCATTCTTCAGCATGTGCAAGAATAAATATAACGTGTATAATTTCCCGTCGATTGGTTGAAGGAGGCCTGCACTCCCGGCGTCCTCTCAGAAGACTACCATTGACTCCACAGCATAGACGTGCACGCCTGGCATGGTGCCGGGCTAGAGCGACTTGGATGAGGGAATGGCGGAACGTCGTGTTCTCCGATGAGTCACGCTTCTGTTCTGTCAGTGATAGTCACCGCAGACGAGTGTGGCGTCGGCGTGGAGAAAGGTCAAATCCGGCAGTAACTGTGGAGCGCCGTACCGCTAGACAACGCGGCATCATGGTTTGGGGCGCTATTGCGTATGATTCCACGTCACCTCTAGTGCGTATTCAAGGCACGTTAAATGCCCACCGCTACGTGCAGCATGTGCTGCGGCCGGTGGCACTCCCGTACCTTCAGGGGCTGCCCAATGCTCTGTTTCAGCAGGATAATGCCCGCCCACACACTGCTCGCATCTCCCAACAGGCTCTACGAGGTGTACAGATGCTTCCGTGGCCAGCGTACTCTCCGGATCTCTCACCAATCGAACACGTGTGGGATCTCATTGGACGCCATTTGCAAACTCTGCCCCAGCCTCGTACGGACGACCATCTGTGGCAAATGGTTGACAGAGAATGGAGAACCATCCCTCAGGACACCATCCGCACTCTTATTGACTCTGTACCTCGACGTGTTTCTGCGTGCATCGCCGCTCGCGGTGGTCCTACATCCTACTGAGTCGATGCCGTGCGCATTGTGTAACCTGCATATCGGTTTGAAATAAACATCAGTTATTCGTCCGTGCCGTCTCTGTTTTTTCCCCAACTTTCATCCCTTTCGAACCACTCCTCCTTGGTGTTGCATTGTCACTGTCAGTCAGTGTATTTAGAGCTTTATGGACTTCACACCTCAAACCAACAGAAAGAGCAGGAAACCTCCGCTTCCATACACCATACTGTCTTTCTACGGTATTTCTTGTCTTAATATGTGCCCTATTGTACATATGCTCTTCTCTGGTTTGCGGGTTCAGCAGAGGTATTAAGAGAAATGGCTTGCACGGATATCCACTATCTCCCAATAAGTAACCATGTTGTATTTCACCTCTCTCGAATTGTGCCCTCTTAGTGCAGTTCTGAAATATTGTACTGTCGTGGACAGAACCAGGCCATCTAGCTACAATATCTCTCATGAGTAAATTACTGTCACTTATTGTCTGACAATTTATGGAAAAATAACCTTTTCTATTCCGAAATATCTCGGCATTTTCTCCACCTGGAGATCTGATGCGAACGTGGGTGCAGTCGATGGTTCCAATTACACCAGGGAATCTAGCAATATTAAAAAAGCTTCCCATTACCTCCCTCTTTTCTGCTTGCGATGTTGGGAAATAAATATAACGTTGACTGAAGGAAGCTATAATATTACTCACGTCGTGTATAATCCGAGCTGCTGTTGTTCTGTGTATATTAGTACATTATTATATTAGTATATTAGTATATTATATCACCTACAATTATGTTAAAGGGTTTATTCACTGTTTAACTAAACAAGAGTTAAACAACTGTATAAGGACTTTTTATTAGTAAGACGGTATATGTACAGTGTGGCCAACGAGTGCTTCATTCTGATTGGTTCCGCCATGTTTTAGCCAAATGACCCGTCAGCACATTTGAACGTACGTATTCCGCACCGGGTAAGCAGTTAGATCGAAGAACAGGCTACTTATTTTAACTTTAATACTACCTAAAATATGTTTTTATTAAACACGGGGGATTATTTAGTGTTGTTAGTTTCGAAATGTGTGTGCATTTACGTATTTCTGAGGTCTGATATTGCAAGAAATTTACGCCGGGCTGTTGTGCATATAGGTGCAAAAACAGATACGGAAAGGGTTTTAAAATGAAGTTGGGCTATTGCTTGTTTACAGCTTTGAAAGTAGTACATTATAAGACGCTCCCAGCAACGATTAGAGATGTCTCATGCATTATAATGGTAAAAATAATAACAAAATGCGTTCGTAATTTTATGGAGGCCAAGGCAGTAAACGTCAGATTTCTCCGTTAATACTCGCCGTATTGAAAACCTGTACACAACGAAAGATGTTTAGAATATAATTTGTTTAGATTATAATAAAATATAATTTCCGATCTTTTACGTTTTTGCGATTTTACCGTGTACGAAATAATAAGATTTTCACGATTATATTATTTTTTCACAAATTTCCAAATATTCCTGAAAATCTCAAACTTGTTCATAAGAAAAGTTACCGATCATTTATGTCTCATTCATTTCCATCGCATGAGCTATCATCGTATTTCTTTCTTAATCTGCTTACCCTCCAGGGTTTTCCCTCGTACTCAGAGAGGGATTTCACCTCTACCGCCTCAAGGGCAGTGTCCTGGGGCGTGAGACTTGGGGCCTTGTGGTGGGATGGGAAGATTGGAAGGGACAGGCAAGGAAGAGGGAAGGAAGGCCGTGGCCTTAAGTTATGTACCAACCCGCCATTTACCTAGAGGAAAGTGGGAGACCACGGAAAACCACTTCGAGGATGAATGAGGTAGGAATCGGACCCACCTCTACTCAGCAGACCTCCCGAGGCTTAGTGGACCCGGTTCCAGCCCTCGTACCACTTTTCAAATTTTGTGGCACAGCGGGAAATCGAATCCGGTCCTCCGGGGGTGGCAGCTAATCACGCTAACCACTACATGAGCTATCATGATGGATATATTCTCGAATTCAAGTTTTTAACGGCTATTCATCACTAAAGGACGTGGTTATAAATGTCACCTAGCATCAACTTGAATTTTCCCTACATTGTAATGATAATAATAGTCCGACTCCGTGGATGGATTGTCAGCGTACTGCCCTTGGGTTCAGAGGGTCCCGGGTTCGATTCCCGGCTGGCGGGGTATTTTAAAACACGGGCTTGGGGACTGGATGCTTGTGTTTGTCCCAACACTCTCCTTTTCATATTCAGACAGCACACCACACTGCAAACCACCACAGAAACTCGCAGTCGTGATTTAATCCCTCCATATAGGATTAACGTCAAGAAGGGCATCCGGCCGTTCGATAGGGCCAAATCCACATGCGTGACGCAGTTCGCTCCCACAACCCCACAGTTATGGGAAGAGCGGTAGAAAAAAACATTAACAGTAATAAAAATATATTAGCAAAACCGATAGTAGAAAATAGAATGTTTAAAATACAGCGGATGTCTACCAGTACTAACCGAACAGGGGCATAGAATTAGTCGCACATCACGGGAATCGAACCGCATGTGATCGGTAACAGAGTCCTGAATATACAAGTACTCCGGGACCAGGATAACTGCTTGATTTCACCGAGCAACAAGTAGTATTTTCTCAAACTATATTGTATAGCGATACCAATATTTAATTGCTCATTGCGGGGATCAAACCGTAGCCGTCATTAACAGAGCTTTGTACGCAACTACCCGGGGACCATGACAGTTACTTGGTTTCACCACTAAAGAGTAGCAGGTTTTCGTCATTATTTATATTAGTACCAGGAGTAGAATGGTGAAATATGGTGTTATATTATGTTAATATAAAACCTGGAATACGGAAATGTTATTTTTTAAATTTAAATGTAGGTTAACTTTACAGTCATTACAAACATTATTCAAAACAATGGCTATACTATTTTATGCCACGTGTACTATAGCATAAATGTTATCATAGGCCTAGCTGCCAACACAGAATTTCGAACAAATAATTGTGACATTTATACGACGTGTAAATCTAAATTCTGAACTCTTACACCAGGTAGTCATATAACAAATACTGATAGGCCTATATACACACAGTATAAGCAAAATAAATAACATCTTAAAATATTGAACTAGTCTATTCGTTATTGAAACAATAATATCACTCTCCTTCATCTATCAGCTGATTGAGTACTTGGCTAAAACATGGCGGCTGGAGTGGCCTTGGCCACACTGTACACACTGTACACTGTACTCAACGCCCAACAAGAACGCTTCAGCGGGAAACTGTACCAATAAAACCAGCTGTAGGCACCAGTTCATGTGAAAATATGCGCCAGACAGAATGCTAAACCTTAGCCTACAAGGAATGCAAAGCCTGCCCAATAGCCACTCATAGCTGTCCGCCCTATGGATACTGTATTTGCCGCTAGAGGCGCTGCAATTCAACCTCACATGAACACCTCGATTGGCGGTATTTCTACACGTTGTATGCTTACTGGTGGCGTCTACTACGAAAGTTGAATGTTAATACTGGTAGAAATAATGAAACTCAATAATGATTTTATTTTGTCCGAATCCTTGGCTGAATCGTCAGTGTTGAGGCCTTCGATTCAGAAGTCCCCGGATTCGATTGCCGACCGAATTGGTGATTATAATCACGTCTACTTAATTCTTCTGGCTCGGGGACTGGTGTTTGTGCTTGTTCCAACACTTTTCCTTTCATATTCAGACAACACACTACACTTCCAACCACCACAGGAACTTGATATAGTGATTACTAGACCTCGGATTTTTAGGTGATAAAATGTTATTTTAGCTGCCTAAAACACTCTCTCAAATAGGCTCTACAATATTTTTAAGAAGCTACAGTTTTACTTATCTTAATATGCATTATTGAAAATACCATACTGATTTTGCTAAATTCATTATAATTCGTTAGGGGGAATATAAAACAAGTTTCACTCACCTCTTTGCTGCAAACGTCACAGAATATAATTTTACCATCACATGTGAAATGGGTAAACTCTTGTAAATTGAGGATGATTTGGAACCTGACACTTTCGGCTTAACTCACACACAGACAAAACGGGAAAACGGTATTGTTAAAATACGTCAATTATATTACACTGGTGTACTGCTGCGTACCGTTTTGTAAACAAGGCTTTAGAAATAAAGTTCCTGGAAGTAGTTTCCATGAATTTCCTTGCCAAGAGTCAACTAGGGAGTTATGGATTAAAGCAATAAGCAGACAAGGTATGGTACAGTAAATACGCAGACCATGTGACGGCAAAAATTAAATTACTTATTATTATTGCTCCTGTTCTGATGATAATACTTTCCTTATTCTGTTGTGTAGGTAGTACCAAATATAAGTTATGGAACCCTAGTGACCGGTCCGTCGAGTGCTGCAATGACATGTATTGGAGGGTATTTGGTAAGAGTTGTCGAAGACCACATGCCATGCCAAGAGTGTGTTGATAAAATTGGTACAGTAGTATCCAGAGTCCATCTCAAATAACGTCATTAATAAAAATCAAAGACAGAGGTGGTCTCACGTCTCAGGTATCCAAAGACAAGTTTTGTTTCACTGCTGATGAAACTGGGGCAAGTAAGGGACGAAATGTTATCGTAATACTGTGCAGTCCAAAAATAGCACAAACATTAACCGAAATACTGTTGCCACGTGTTGCTAAAAATCCTGTTCTACAGTGTGGGAAAAGTGATTATCCTGAGAAACTAAGCGGAATAATAGGCCTACTCCAGAAGTTTCTGCGCCCCTCTGTCACCAACTACGCTAATGGCATGACAGATGAGAATCGCCGAGAATAATTCTCGAGAAGAAAAACAATTTATGAGAAGAAAATATCAAGAAAAATGGTTAAAGTCGTTCCTTTTTACTGAAAATCTACGGTGCGGTAGTAAAAATATCTAGTGCAGACCTTATATCCTTTTAAATGCCAGACTTAAATTTCGACAGTTATGCGTGTTATCTGAAATGAAAATCCACAGCTGAATTGAACTCCTAGGGGTAAAAAGGTGAACATTTATTATTTTCTACTTCATTCTGCTCAGCAACGTATATAATATACAGGAAGTATAGTGTAGAGGTAAATTTGTGTAGGTTTTAACTCCCGTTAGCAATGCTATTGAGTGCTGATGTGAGGTGGTAAACTAGCGCTGCAGTGGTCAAGACGCGCACTGCCAGGCGGACACTGTTTCTGAAGAGAACAATGCGAGTGAACAGGCTTTGTATTCCTTGTAGGCTAAGGCTAAACGAAGCAGGACCGAACGTAGCCGAGCTACTCCGAGTGGCTGCACACTGCAAGCAGGACCGAACTTAGCCGAGTTGTTCCGAGTGGCTGCACATTGTCAGGCGCTAGATACAAGTCTTACAATATGATCCTTGTTATGTATAATACAATAGTGTACACATCACTACGTATTGGTATTCGCTAGTCTCAGACTGTTTTATTACAACGTGTTAATTCCTACCGCCTGTAATGCTGTCTTAATATTTCACATCAGCTGGTATGGTGGAGATGATGTTATCAAATGAAGTTGTGAAGAATCAGCTCAAGTGAAATGAGGACCAGTTTTAAAGTAAGCAGACTAGAAGTTTATTGCTTAAGTTAGACTTCGTTTTAGGGGGTAAGTTAAGCGTTCCTTTGTGTTACTCTTGATCAGTACCTACTGATTTTCTTGTATTTTGAAATAAACGTGAAGTTGGAACGTGTAGTCTTCGCCGGTACTCTTAACCTTTATCTGCAGGGAAGTTGGAAGAACTTTTTTCCGCCCCCTATTTGTAATTGCTTTCTTTTTCCTTTTTCTTTCTTTTTTTTTTTCGTTAGCGCCAACGAGCTGTATGCGGAAGCAAGTTGATGAGGGGCAGCCATGTTAACGGTTGTCAAAACAAAGCTAATTGACGCGAGAACATTATGCTGAGGTGACAGGGAAATTATGCATGCCAATTTAATTTCCTAAGTTTTCGTAAGTTTTAAGAAGTGAAAAGATAGATTCTCGCTTTCAAGAATGCCAGCCGTATGCTCAACGTACGGTTATACTAATCGGAGTAATAAAGCCAAGGATATATTTAAAATATTACTGAATTATAGCCGAGATTCCTTTTTGTAATTTTTGTTTGTAATTAAACGTATTTTATTGTTTACAGCGGAAGTACGGGAAGCTACGGTAATTATTTGTCGGATTATGTTTCAGATGTCCCTTAAAGAACAATGAATTAACGGAACAATGCGTTGTGAGGACAAAAAGAGACAAATGGTATCTCACTCAATACAGTCGCTTATGCTCTGTACATTTCGGAGAAAAGTGCATGTATGAAACAAATGACCAACGGTAATTACTGGCAAATAGAGATGGGCACTATCGACTGATAACTATCGAACTAGTCGATAGTTTAAACTATCGTAACAGTCGACTACTTTAAAAAACAAGTCGACTGAATTCAGTCGCAGTCCGCGTCACGGATCTCTCCACGCTTTGCTCTCCAGTCAGCACAAAATAAGTCGACTGAATTCAGTCGTACTCCCGTCACAGCGACGCGGAAGCGAATGGAACTATCGGTTTATGGTCATTTCGGATATGAAATATATAATATGTTAATTTTATACGTACATATAGTACGCGAACTTTTTCTTGAGCCCTAGTTCCCATTATGCACTATGGAGTTCAGGGCTCAAGAAAAGGTTCGCGTACTATACTTAATGTGGCGATTTTCTCTTGTCGTTTATGTGCTCTTTATTTCGTTGCATATTCGTTTATATACGTTATTCATAAATAAGGCATAACTATAAAATAATCTGCATAAGTATAATAATAATCTAGAAAATACAGTAGTAGTGTGTTTGGCTATTCTCATATATATATCTTGACTAGCTGATGTACCCGTGCTTCGCTACGGAATTCTAAATTTTATACAGAATTCTAGGTTAGGTAGTGAACACGTTATGAGCAAGATTATATTAAGTTGCATGGCTCTTAATGTTGCCCTAGATACACGACGGGGAAGTCACCAACGTCTTTTCTCATATGAAGACCGGGTTAGGGAATTTTCATTGCAATGGTAGGCCAGCTTGCCTACCGTCAGTCACAATCAGGTTGGGGAGTTTTCATTATAATGGCAGACACTCTCAGCCTGCCTTTATAGATTCTCAGAAAGACTCTAATGCACATGGGTCATTACAATGACGTTAGTAGGAATGGCGCGATTAAAAGCAATGCTTTCATATGAAATACTCGATCAAATGAGAAACCACACATTTTCTCACTTTTAACGAACAGTACTATGCTTCAAACTAACAGTCCAAAGCTACTGAGCTGGAATGACCAAGACGCAGACATCCGTGATCCGTGAACAACCTTCATCCTTTTTTCGGCGGGGGGTTCAAATAGTGGACAGTCCCAAGGCAAAAACTATGCCCGTTTACTTATCTGTTTCCTGGGAGTACCCGATGAGTCGGAAAATCTCAATTCACTACACTGGCGGGGGAAAGAACTATCTGACGTGGAGGCAATTTTTCCTCCAAGCCAGAGAAGAAACCACATCTTCGCTGCTAATTTGGAATAAAATTAATGTAGATTTAATAAAAGTGAAGAGAAAGAAGCATTTCTTAAGAAACGGCCCTTTTCAGGGTTGAATTTTCAGTTATTTAGTGAACTGTGGTACTATAATTTGGAATAGGCCTAAATTGTAATTCTAGACCAGTTCATACTACTACTAACTGAGCCTCTGACGTAAGTGCGCACACTGCTCATTCAAAACAGCGCGTCAGGGTAGGTATCGAATAACTGGCATACTATGATGAACCAGTGTGTTACGTACCAGCAGTATCAGAAAATGTATGAACCAGAGGAATGGCATGCTAAAGAAGAAAGTTATCTTAACTCCTCAGCTATTCCCACCAATATTCAGTTAGGCTGTTATACTCGGTACGCAGCAGTAATCCCATCTATCGGAGTTGAATGTCCGCATAAGAGATAAAGAACATTACAACAAACAACGGTCAGTGTAATGTTATTGTTGATCAATGTTACACGCTTTCAATATTGTAGGCCTTCACATTATTAATTGTCTTCCGGTTCTGAAATACCACTCTTATCATAGTCGGTACGGTAAAACTGAATAAAACATAAATGATCGGAAATTGTATTCTCTATAACTTTTGTTATGTAAAACTTTTCCATAGGACCAAGAACATAGGTATTTAAAAATTAAATTTTAGGTGCCTTCCCCTAAACTACCATTTCACCCAGGGTGAATAACATTGTTTATAGCTTAAACTGTAGTTTCTTATTCCCCGACTCTATATACCGATTTTCATTCAATTCTGTTTACCCATTTTGTCGGGGCTCGGCGTTGATATGGACTTAGCAACAAAAATCCAAATTCATGAATATCTGTGTTATCATAGCCGGTACAGTAAAAATGTATAAAACGTAAATGACCAGAAATTTAATTCTATATAACTTTAGTTATGTAGTGTTTATCGATATGACCACTAATAATATAAATATTTGAGAACTGAATTTCAGGCCTTCCCCTAAACTACCATTTCACTCAGTGTGAATAAAATGATTTATAGCATAGATTGTAGCGGCTCACCCCCCGACTTTACATACCGATTTTTATTAAATTCTCTTCAGCCGTTTTCTCGTGATGCGTGTACATACATACATACAGACAGACAGACAGACAGAAATGACGGAAAAGTAAAAACTGCATTTTCTTGTTACTGTGGACATGATCGATACAGAAATACCATTCTTTTCAAATTTTGAGCAATGTACAGACAAAACTCTTATTTTATATATATAGATTGTGTACTACAGCAACAAATTTTACATATTATTATTGCTAGCATTGTTCGGGAATAGAGCCTCATTGTCGTCTTTCTATGTTTAACTGTCCATTTAGCACCAAGAAAGGACATTCCTATGATGCTGATTCGTATTAAGGGCGTCTCCCTATTTATTAGGCCCGTGTACGGACGAGTACGTAAATCGGATTTTAACCTGCGCAACTGTGAATTCCTCGATAGTGTGATTATATAAGTTTGGGATTTGGGTATGCGCCCAAGGTACAGTAATGCTGTGGCAATTGCCAGGAATGAATGTAGAAAACCCCATGGAAAACTGCATTAAGGATATGGTATCCGCTGTCAGTGAATGGAATACGGTCCTGGGATATCCAGCTGGTGCATCTTGTTATTCCTAATGTGGAGTGATGTAATTTGTAAGTCACTCAATATAACATTAATTTTGTTCTAATGGGTGTCTATACAAGTGATTTCTAATTATTGGTAAATTGCATTAAAATCAGCCGAATTCGTAAAAGTACGACTCTCCACTTTTGATACGGAGAGTTTCGACTGGAAACATTCGAATGTTTTTCATGGACTGACTGCTTGCGTTATATGAATACTTTCTTTCGACTGAAATCATTCGACTGTTCAGTCTTCTCAACAGGAAGTAATGAATACTTTTGTTCGACTGAAAACATTCGAATTCAGTCGATAGTTTGAAGGGACTCTCGCCCGACTAGTCGATAGTGGTTTTCAGTCGATAGTGCCCATCTCTACTGGCAAATGTCATTCCAACCCTATTTTATTTTCATTTACAAACAAAGAAAATGGAGCGCCCGCCACTAAGGAAACTTAACTACGAAAAGTCACCTATTTCGCTCAAACGTACACCAAGTATGGTAAATACAGTATTTTACTGCCATTTGTGACATTTATGCGGCCTGTATTGTAGATGTCAGTAGCATTGGTATTTAAAACTAGGCTAGGCCTACACTTCATAATGGACAACTTTCAAGGTTACCTTTCAGCTAGTAATCCCAGTATGATATGGTAATGGGAAAAACAAGATATGCCCCCTATATTATAATAAATAATTACATTAAACAATTATAGTGGTACAGTACTCATGTACTGGGCGAGTTGGCCGTGCGGTTAAGAACGCGAGCTGTGAGCTTGCATCCGGGAGATAGTGGGTTCGAACCCCACTGTCGGCGGCCCTGAAGATGGTTTTCCGTGGTTTTCCATTTTTACACCAGGCAAATACTAGGACTCTACCTTAATGAAGGCCACGGCCGCTTCCTTTCCATTCCCAGGCCCTTCCTATCCCATCGTCACCGTAAGATCTATCTGTGTCGGTGCGACGCAAAAAAAAAAACCAGTACTCATGGGCAACCTCTGTGGTGTAGTGGTTAGCGTGAGTAGCTGCAACCCCCGGAAGCCCGGGTTCGATTCCCGGCTATGTCACGAAATTTGAAAAAGGGTACGAGGGCTGGAGCAGGGTCCACTCAGCCTCGTGAAGTCAGCTGAGTAGAGGTGTGTTCGATTCCCACCTCAGCCATCCTAGAAGTGGTTTTCCGTGGTTTCCCACTTCTCTTCCAAGCAAATGCCGTTATGGTACCTCACTTAAGGCCACGGCCGCTCCTTCCCTCTTCCTTGTCTCTCCCTCCCAATCTTCCCATCCCCCCCACAAGGCCCCTGTTCAGCATAGCAGGTGCAGGCGCCTGGGCGAGGTACTGGCCCTCCTTCCTAGTTGTATCCCCCGACCAAAGGTCTCACGCTCCAGAGCACTGCCCTTGAGGTGTAAGAGGTCGAATCCCTCGCTGAGTCCGTGGGAAAAACCAACTCTGGAGAGTAAATAGATTAAGAAAGACAGTACTCATGGAAATGCAATACTTTTAGGAATACGATCAGAATAAGGTTGTAACCTATTGCAGGTCTGTATTATTTTAAGGCTTTCTGTCATAAATATTTATGTCCACGGTTTTTATTGTAATTTACGCTTAACCACCACAGACAAGCAAGGTAACGCTCTTGTTCCGATTTCGAGGCCTATTCGTATGTCACTGTGCGATGATTTCGAAATACCTTACAATCAACTGATCGTTATGTTGGCCCTCGTGCCGCAATATGATGAAGTGGCGGTATTCGCAGTCTATGATTTTTAATGCTTTCGGCAACGGTCTTTAATTCTTCCCCGGTGACTATAAAATGTGTATTTTCTACACTTTTCTTCATTTAAGGGCCATGCCCCCTTGCTTGTGTGACCACAGGAAACATGGCGGACGTTCGTTCTATTAGCTTCACCCAGGCAGTGCTTCCGCCTCTCTATGTTATTCTAGCTCGTTGGTTAGCGCCCTTGATTGGTCGTGGTTTTTGTCATATTCATTAGCCTCAGCTAATCGTATATTCGTCTTACTGATTGCTTACCTTTAACTAAAGTCTGACATTTCATTCACTTCAGTTTCTTAAATAACTTGTTTATTAGAGTGGACTTAACCTATACCTGCCGTGAAACCCGTATTATTCGTCAAGACGTACGCATTACTGTTGTTTTGCAATATCCGTAATACAATATCGTTATGAAACCACACCCTAATAAAAATTAACCTACTCCTTTAATACTGGTATTCTGACTACAAATGAAGTACCGGTACTTGAAATTTACTGGTATGACTAACCTGACCCCAAACAAGACTTTAGAAGAAAAGTTACCTCACTTCTGTTGCTGAAATTTTCCTGATCAATTCTGAATAAAGGAGTATTTTCTGCCGCTTAAATTATGTGCGGAGGAAGCAAAGTCCTTTTTGGAAACTTCGTTACGTACGAAGTGATAGGCCTATTAAATAAACTACCCTGCTGATGCGGTCTATAAGTGGCCATTTCGTGATAAACCTTCTTGGGTTTTTAACATTCAGGAGAAGTGCTTTTATCTCCTTTATTAGTCTTAGTACTCCTTAATGTAACTAAATTTGACTTCAGTGGGGGTGTAGGGGCCTTGGTAGGTCATGGCCGTTTGGGGCTCTTGCGCCATGCGTGGGGGGGGGGGGAGTTAAGTGCGCATTGCATTCTATATGTTCCAGAAAGTGCAAGCGCCGAACGAGTGAGCCGTGCGGTTAGGAGTGCGCAGCTGAGAGCTTGCATTCGTATTATAGTGGGTTTGAACCCCACTGTTGGCAGCCCTGAAGATTTTCCGTGGTTACCCAGTTTTTCATCAGGCAAATGCTAGGGTTGTACCTTTTTAAGGCCACGGCCGCTTTCTTCCCACTCCTATCCCTTTCCTATCCCATCGTCGTAAAGCAAGTTTAAAAAAAAGGGAAGTGCAACCAAAAAGGAATTTGACAGTTGTAACAGATCGAATCTATCTAAATGTTGCATTGACATAACCTCAGACCAAAGACATTAGGTCTGTTCTTTTGATCCTCAGAATTCTTTCATTGACTTAAGTAGTTATGTTGCAGCAAGAGAAGCGGTTGACATATCGGCAGGGAGAAGAGACCCTCCACATCCCTGCACCTGTAACAGGAGTTTGGGTAGTATTAATTTATGCCAGTTAGGTAGCATTGAGTGAAGGGTAGTTTGATGAAAGGAAACTTTTTTTTATGGAGTGAGTTTTAAGTGGCATGTTCATGTATTGCAGTGCTATGAGAATGTTTGATTTTCTGAGGATTTTGTTTAAACATCTGCTTGTGCATTCATGAAATACTCGTTTATGTAGTGTTGTCATTGTGTTCACTAGTCGGTTATACATAGGGCACTAGGAAAGTTTTGCAATACGCAAAAACAGTTGGCTGGACACCCCTGTTATGGTGAGGGATGAAAAGATGGGTAAAAAGCAGTCTAGAAGGCAGCAAGGTGCGACCTTCACACCAGTTGTTGCCAAGTAGTGGGATTGAAAACAAGTTAAGATGTCAGTGTGGTCTAAAGGTAAATATCGTGCAATTAACTGCTACACTTTTGCTCGTGGATTAACTGTTGACCAGTGCCTGGAGGGAATGACTCCTGTGCTGGGGAAAGACTGTCCACATTGGACAACAATTTTCCGCTGATACAAAGAGTTCCAGAGGGGAAATTTTGGGGTTGAAGACGATCCTCGTTCTGGGCGACCGTCTGAATCAATGACTGAGGAAAACATTGAAGCTGTGAGGAACATGTTACAGCAAGAGAAGCGGTTGACATATCGGCAGGTAGAAGAGACCGCCCACATCCCTGCACCAGCTACTCATTCAGTTCTACACCACCATCTCCATGTTAGAAAGGTTTGTTCCCTTTGGGTACCCGATTCACTTTCAGAGGAATAAAGGGCACATCGAGTGAAACGGTGCCAAAAAATGCTAAAACCGTTTGAAAATGGGACTTCGCGTAACGTCAATAGCATCGTTACAGGTGATGAAACTTGGCTTTATTATTACGATGTCCCAACAAAATCCCAGAACAAGATGTGGCTGTTTGAATGTGAGGGAACTCCTGTGAGTGTGCGAAAGTCAAGGTCAGTGAAGAAAAGGATGATTCCAGTATTCTTCACTAAACAGGCTATCCTGACTCGGGTTATGCTAGAAACACAAAGGACAGTTACTACGAAGTGGCACAGCGAGACTTGTCTGCCTCAGGTCATCCATGCTCTCAAGCAGCTCCGCCCAAGGTCACGGCTCAACACTTGGCTCTTGCATCACGAGAATGCTCCAGCACATCGTGCTAATGTAACACTGGATTTTCTTGCCAGATGAGGGTTGACTGTGCTTGATCACCCTCCATACAGCCCTGATCTTGCCCCATATGACTTCGCACTCTTCCCAGAAGTGACGATGAAGCTGAAAGGGCGGCGTTTTGCATCCAATGAGGAGCTTCTGCCAGCATGGGATCAAGAGTGTGAAAATGTAACTGAAGAAAAGTGGCAAAGTTGGTTCAGTGACTGGTTTCCACGTATGAAGAAGTGTATTGAGTGTGGTGGAAATTATTTTGAAAAAGTCTAAAGCGTTCACTCACATTGCAAAACTTCTCTAGTGCCCTTTGGATTTGGTTTTCTTATCCCTCTATCATTTTCTGTAACAACCGTACATATGTTCGAATTTTGGGGATTTTCATCGTCATATATTTTTGCTTTTGAATGTCCACCCGTTGCTGTAATAATGCTGTACACATGGGCGCCCGCAAGGGGGGGCGCTTGCCCCCCCTGGAATTCTAAAAAGTTGATATTCAATTGTTTAATATCATACCAGATTATTTCATAAACTGAACTTACTGACAGTCATCTAGCATCTGTTATATTCGCAAATTTCTGTAAAAAATTTAATGTTGCTGACGTTATATTGGTATTTATATTCAAGAAAATTGTTAATGTGCCCCCCCCTTGGAAAAGATCCTGCGGGCGCCCATGGCTGTACATATTACTTTCACTTTACTGGAGATGGTTTAAGAGATGCTGACTTGATAGAAGTGTATTCTGAAATAGGTTTTTTAAATATACTTGTTCATCCATTGACTTGGGCCTCATATATTTAAGGAGGTTCAGTATGGAACTGTTCGCTATGCTACTATTGAAGCATACAGTCGTGAACATAGGAGAAAGTTGCTAACTGAATGTGCCAAACTATCGACCTTTATGTTTTGTGTACTGGATCAGAAAATTTGTTGATCCATCCTACGTGTCTTTCCATGTCAATACATCTAAATTTTACGTTTCAATTGGTGCTCCATGGATCAGATAATATATTATCTTGATGAGCAAGTTCATCTACTTCCTTGCCAGCTTGTTTGTTCAAAATGCTGCATCTAGGACTAGATTCTCTTTGTGGTATCCAAAATAATGAAAGTATTTTAGCTTGTTGCTGTATCTTGATGGATGCAGTACTTTTGCATCCGTCCCTTGGCACAGGGCAGAGTTACATATAGTTTCCACCAAAGTCTCTGTTTCATATATGGCTACAACTGTATTGAATCTGCTGAAGTACAAGTGGTGCTGTGTAATGACATTTGGAGCAGTTAAAAGTGTCTGGGTATTATGAAAGGTGCTACTTACTGGGCAGGTTGTGCTGCAATAGCACTTTCTGGCCCATTGAGGAAAGCAGTGGCAAACTACTTTATTACTCATTATGCCTTGTATACCTCGCCATGGCACTGCCATGGGTTTTTGCGGTTTCGCAATAATTGCATTAAAACCTTTGATGGTGCTATTGATCTAACCATCTTCTGGGCTGAAGACTTAGCTGACAACGTGCTCTTCTAGATTGGCTATAATGTATTGTGATGTGTTACCGAACACAGACAGTGGAGGACTGAAGAATTAAAAATGTCACAATACATGCTGATCTAATAGTCTGTTTCAGTTTGCAAAATAAGTAACAAATTAAAAGCTTGTTGCATGAAACAAAAAATAATTTTAAAATGTTTGGCTAATTCTAACCTGGTGCAGCCCTTGTAAGGCAGACCCTCCTATGAGGTTGGGCGGCATCTGCCGTGTATAGGATGCTGTGTGTTATTGTGTTGTGTGTGGTGTGTCAGTTGAAGGGATGTTGAGGATAACACAAACACCCAGTCTCCAAGCCAAGGGAATTAATCATTTAGGTTAAAATCTCTGACCTGGCCAGGAATCAAACCCGAGGCCCTCTGAACCGAAGAGCACTACGCTGACCATTCAGCCAAGGAGACTGACAAAAAATAACGTATTCCATGCATGGTCTTAAAAAGTGAGACACAAAAAGTTCTAATTAACTTTGTGGGGAAAGAATTATAATACCGTAGTACAGCTAATACACTATATTTGTTACAAATATTCTGCAGATTTATTACTTCTGCAAAATATTTCCAGGGGCCAGTGACTTAGATATTAGGCCACCGAGCTCGATAACTGCAGTCGCTTAAGTGGGTCCAGTATTCGGAAGATAGAGGCAGACGTGCCAAATCTCCCGATTTGAGCGGGAGACTCCCGATTTTTCATCGTTCCTTCCGATCTCCCGATTTTTGGAGCAGTATCAGTAATTTTCGTATTATTTTAAACTCCCGCGGAATTCCTCGTTCTATCAATATATGGATGACTATGACCAAATACAGTAGAGACAATACACGACACTTACGGATTTCGCCTTGCTAAAATGGGAGACAATTCGACGGTGGCGCTCCTAGTGACTTGACCTGAACAAATCGCGCTAAATTCAAATATCAATGGAAATGTATATACGGAAATGGATAAATAAATTACGTCTAGAAAGAAAGTGGTATTGAGATATTAACTTCGAAGTTGCTAAAGCAATTCTGGATAAATGAATGAAGAATTATATAAAAGGTTATTATTCAAAGACTGAAATTAGACATATAAACAAGGTGTGAAATGGACTGCTGTGAAATAGCTTGATATTTCATTTATGCATTACTTTTTTAGCTTTAGCATACCTGCCTGAAATCTTATGGTTGGATTTGTCTCTTTTCCTCATTTAAAAACAATGTATCATCACATTAAGACATTTGTCAATAAAAATATCGGCACATTCCTTACACATACGATGCAATGAATTAACATTTAATAGCTGGACAATTTTCCTCTTAACATGAAGCCTATTAACAGAAAGAAAATCTATAAAATCCCGGCTTTAATTTGAGAAGAGGGATAAAAGAAAGAAAAGTTTGGAAATGTTGTCGATAGTGATGCTTTGAGGAATATTTACGTACAATTAGAGTAAAAATGTAACATACCCTTGGCTGTATAGTCGAGGATTTTTAAAGTCGCTGGCCTGGAAATGATCTGAACAGATCTTATAATTCTTATACAAGCGTAACGTCCCTTCTTTCTTGTACACTTTATCCAAATCGCTTCTGTGACATTTCAAAACCCACAGATCACACCTACAACAACACATCGGTATTGAAGGTTAACTGCTGCACTATACAATAAAATATGCGTATTATATTTTAAGCCCGTTAAAACATGGGTCGAGCAGGTCAGAAGATTATGAAGTACTATAAAAATCTCTGTCACTGGAAGAATATATATGCAAACACAATATTACTTCCATGTTCTTGTCACGAGGGAA
The DNA here is from genome assembly GCF_040414725.1 of Anabrus simplex. Taxonomy (NCBI): domain Eukaryota; kingdom Metazoa; phylum Arthropoda; class Insecta; order Orthoptera; family Tettigoniidae; genus Anabrus; species Anabrus simplex. The sequence continues at coordinate 1,222,932,989 of NC_090265.1, read as the reverse complement.
CCTGAAGAACGAGCGCGCATTTTTTTCTACTTCGTAATTACTGCAGCCAAACACAGCACATACCTTTCCCCTCATGTTGAGAGGAGATATCAAGGAATGACACACGCTACTATTTAATTATGTCAACTCACTGAAAACGCATAAATAACACCAAAAACTTCACACAAAAATACACGTGCTCTTATGACAGAATCAGTACCGTTCAGGTCTATCCGCTAGGGTGTGCTCCAATAGCTGTCCCTCGATATCTCGCTCAGTGTCGTGTATTGTCTCTACTGTATTTGCTATGACTGGTCGACAGTAGTTCTAATAATGATACCACATGGCAGTACAGGGCACGGTTGTCAGTCATGTGCTCTTCTTTGGTCAAGCGAGTAACCTAACCTCAGAAGTAGCACGCCATAGTCTACGCGGGCCGGGACCTGCAGAAGTGCTCGTGTTATGTCTTAATATTTGTTTTGGCCAAAATGTTAAAAAAGAAATATGATGCAGTGTTTAAAATTGCTGTTGCTTATATTGTAGAGTTTGAGTGAATCCAGGAAGGAACCAACGTTCACATTCTGTACTATATGTATAGGTGTGATTTTTAATTTGAGCGCGGCGGACAGTGCGATATACTCAAGCATATGCAAACGAAAAAACATGAGAAGAGTGTCCAGTGTGTGGAAAGAAAACAGAAACTGAACTTTTCATGTAAAAACCAAGATGTAAATCCTGTGACGAATGCCGAGGCGTAATTTAAGTCATTTATTGTAGAACATACCGGTAACCTGCCTGTAAAGTGGGTCGATCAGGCGGGACCTTTGTTTCACAAAATGTTTCCAGATTTGGAAAGAGCTAAACGATATGGGTGTGCTAGAACGAAAACAGGGGCCATCATTACAGAAATGTGCATGGAAGAAACGGCAAAATTGCATCACATTTGCAGGTGAATGCATTTTCGGTTGCTGCTGATGGTAGCAATAAAAGCGACTTGAAAATATATCCCATTCTAGTAATATTTTTTAGGCCTGAACTCAATGAAATTCAGAGTTGTCTACTCCCTGTGCCTAATTCAGAAGGGGATGCTACTAGAGCTAACACTGCCAATCTTTTGCTCTCAACTTTTCGGGAATTCCGCATTCCATTAAAAAACTGCCTAGCTCTTGGTGCTGTTAATGCTCCAGTAATGGTAGGATTAAAGAATGGTGTGGCAGGATGTTTGAAGCGGGAAAATAGTAACATTATTATTGCAGGCTGCTCTTGTCACTTGATTAATCATGCTGCAGAGAAGGGTGCGGCGCGCTTGCCCGTAAATGTAGATGAATGTATAATTGATATATTTTATTATCAGAAAAGGAGCGCAATGAGGAAAGAAAAGTTCAGAGAATTTCAGACTTTACACAACACAGAGATCAGGAAAATTCTGGAGCATGTGCCTACTTGATTATTATCACTAAGAAGGTGTTTAGATAGGATTATGCTGCAGTGGAACCCTTTGGTTATACTTTATTCAGGAGCATTTTTTTTTTCAATTTGCTTTACGTCGCACCGACACAGATAAGTCTTATGACGACGATAGGATAGGAAGGGGCTAGGAGTGTGAAGGAAGCGTCCGTGGCCTTCATTAAGGTACAGCCCCAGCATTTGCCTGGTGTGAAAATGGGAAACCACGGAAAACCATCTTCAGGGGTGCGACAGCGGGATTCGAACCAACTATCTGCCGATTACTGGATACTGGTGGCACTTAAGCGACTGCAGCTATCGAGCTCGGTAGGAACGAAATTGTGAGTAAGGATTCTCAGATGGGAAATTTGAAAACTTAACAAAATTCCTAAGCACAGTTTAAGTGCAGGTGTGTCTTGTTCATTGTGAAAAGGTGAAAGATTGTCATAACATTTCACCACACTCCTCAGTTAAAAGGAAAACCCAGTCATCAGTTTCAGTAAAAAATGAAACTACTGATGACACTAAGAGCCATGCATTGTCACGTGAAGAACGACGGTTCATGTTCCTTTCATCAAATTTACATAAATCTTTGTGCCTTTTTCTCTCAACTTTTATAGATATCTGTGTTAATCCAAACGTAGCTCTTCAGTCAAGTAAGCCGCACATCCACTTAATGAGGTCAGTTTTGGAGGAACTATTGAAGAATGTGATGGCAATATTTGTGAAACCACACGTTATTAAAAGCTCCTCCTCTCTCCTTAATGTAGATTATCATACTCCAGCAAATCGAAAGGATGATTGTGATCTGATGATAGGGAACTAGTGAAACGGAACATTTAGATAAAGAAACTGATATTCTACACTCCCAATTCTGTAACTTTTAGCTCGAAGAAACAGACCTGACAAAAGGAAGAATTGATATTCAATGGGCATTGGTAGGTCAGATGAAATCAGCTGATGGCGTACTTAAATATGACAGACTCTCTAAGGCGATGGTTGCTATTTTATCAATTTCACATAGCAATGCAGAATGTAAGAGAAATTTTAGCAGAGTCACAAAAACAAAAACACAGTTCAGATCCTTTCTGTCTGAACAAACTTTGGAGAAACTTTTAACCTTGAAATCTGTCAGCAAGACAAGTGCTTTCAGCAAAAATGTAGTTCCGAGTTTCTGAAGAGGGGCAAGTCAGCTACGGGTGTGTTGAACAACAATTATACGTGACGTGATCTCCATGTTGAAGGATGAGAAGTCACATGTTCCTACAGTTCAGTATTTAGTATTCACATATAAATGATGAAAAATATATATGTAGGCCAAATAGAATTGTTAATGTATTGAATTATTATGAATTAGTACATGTTCTGCCATCAGTGATGTGTCGTAATATGTCGCGATTCGCTGTCAAATTTCTCCTGATTTTTTAGTTTTGAAAGTTGGCATGTCTGTAGAGAGTTCGAACCCTACTGTCGGCAGCCCTGAAGATGGTTTTCCATGGTTTCTCACTTTCACACCAGGCAAATGCTACGGCTGAACCTTAATTAAGAGCATGGCCACCGCCTTCCCATTCCTAGCCCTTTTTCCTGTCCCATCGTCGCTATCTATCTGTGTCGGTGCGACGTAAAGCCGTGTTTGTTAGGTCATTAGCCCAGAGGCTGGTTGGATCCTCAGATAGCACCACCAAAGGTTATGCAGTTATACGGAAACCGCAAAAACCAATGGCAACACCTAAATGAGGCGTACTAGGCAAGACGAGGAGTGAGGTAGTTTGCCATTGCTTTCTTCACTGGGTCAGAAAGTGCTATTGCAGCACGACTGACCCTATGAGCAACACCTTTCATAACACTCAGATGCACTAGTCGTGCTCTGAATGCCATTACTCAGCACCACCCATACCCCAGCAGCTTCCATATTGTCACAGCCATGGATGAGACTGGGCCTTCGGTGAAAGCCACACTTTACTCTAGCCTGTGCCAAGAGATGGATACAAAAGTACTGTATCCATCAAGAAATGGCAGCAGGCAAGACGTAAAGCCACTTGTAAAAAATATGTTAGGCCCCTTTAAACAACAAAACATCATCACAAAATAATTCTTAAGTTTACTAGTGCATAGTCCTTGATGCAACATACTGTAGACGTGATAGCAGGTAGCCAGAATATCAAAGCTATTACACCAAGTTAGTCAGCCAATACAACAGCTTCTTCAGTAACTGTATGTAACTCTTGAATGGTTCCACCTAATCTTAGCTATGTGCAGTGACAGCTGGTGCAGAAAATTAGTTATGTGCTGTAACCCATCCCCCCTCCAAACAATGTAAATATTTAGAAACAAATGCAGTTTTCAAGAGGCTCTCCACTGAGTTTTCAATACTGAACAAATACGCAAACAACCCCAACACATATGCACATTCCTCATACAAAACTAAATAAACACACAATAACACCTGCAATGACAAAACATTCATGAACTCAGAAACACTTGGTGTGAGCACGCAAAAACAGAACTTCTCAATGTTGCCAAAATAATTGAAATAAAACCAGCAACGTTGTAATGCAAAGTTACATGTCATGTTGTTATAGTAAAATTTATATGCTAGACATTTTGTAATTAAAGAAAATCACAATATCTTGTCCTTATTTTGACAACTTAATAGTACAATTTTAGTTTGTCGATTTACAAATGTGACTATGGAATAGGCAAGTTGATAGTATAAAAGGAACTAGCGGGACCAGCTGATGGCTTCCTCTACAGTATTTTGTTTTCCCGTTTGCTTTGAGTGATCCGCTCGTAAATACTACCGCTGAGTAAAGAGGGTGCCACCTGGCACATTCTCATTTTGGTCGAAATGCAAGTGTGACCAGTGCTGCCTCTCTGTGGTTGAACGAAAACTCGCTGTGAAGTGGTATCCTTGGCTGTTGCTTCCACAGCACATCGGAAAAGTTGGGCACGCATGTGAAAAAGGCAGAGCCCCTGCTTTCTGTCAAAAGGCTTAGAAATTCTCGCTGAGCTATGATATGCACAGCACCCGGTGTGGAACGGATGACTAGTTACCTGGTTGTGAGGGGAGTTGAATGACTTCCTATTTTTTGGTTGACGTCTTTTTCAATGCACTGTATATGATGGTCGATAATATTATTAACGTAATTTATTTTTCAAATAGACAATATGCTGCAGCACTTCAGCACAAAATATATGGCCGCCCCTGGCTATGTGATGGATTGTTTGAGGTGTATCACTGCAATCACAATAATGACTTGACTTTTGCCCATTTATGCTGTCAGAACTAGCACCTCGCATGGTGGTTGGTGACTTTTGTTTAACAAGCAGGATTCAGGCAGAGGTGAAGTTGTGATCAGGCAATGGAATAATCCATCCATTCTGAGACAGGATTTCAAGACAGAAATAAGACTGTTGTAGTATTTGTGGATCTAACATCAGCATACGCCCAATCTGGCAACTGAAATTATATGTAGTAGTAGCAGCAGCAGCAACAACAAAAATGTCTAATAAATATTTGTCTTCTCTGTAAGGCCTTTGGAATCCACAGAATAAAGTAAGTGGAACTGTTATCAATGCAAGCCATGAAGTTTAGGGAGGAATCTACACAAGTTTTAAAACCATGTGATCAACCCTCTGTAGTTGGTGGCAACATTGCACATTGTTGTGGAGATGCATACATTCATATCTAGACATCTGTCCTTACTTTTTCTTCCTGATTAAGTATTCACTCCAGCAAGAGTTCTGTTTCTCCCATGTGTAAACTGTCCAAGGTTTGAAGGTAATGGGATTATCAGAAAGATATTGGGGGTATACCAAGTAGCCTCACAGTCAACACAGACTGAAGTGTTTACACATATTTAAATAAAAAAGTGAAGGGTGAAAGACTGGTTCTCAAAGTACAACCTGAAATGTCTGAAATTTACTGTGGCTCTTGAACTTTTTATTCATATCAGAAATTCTCTCGTAACATTTGGACTCCCTTCTTTGCAAGTTGATAGAAGATACCTGTAAAATGAGAAAGATTTGGATGGAAAGGAAAGAGATATCTCTTGTTGCTAGATGGTATCAAAACATCAGAAGAGGAGCAGAAAGCGGTACAGTACTTCATAGAATACATTGCATTAAGATAACGGCATTTTCTCTTTAACAAATATTACAGTACAGGAAGAAAGAGCAAATATATATGAAAGAAATAACTGTTGTTGTTCTTTGCCGGACTGACTAGCCCTACTTGGCAGGTACGATTCTGGCTCAGTCTGGTGGTATTTTAAGGTGCTCAAATAGACCAGCCTTATGTTGCTGGATTTCTGGCACTTGAAAGATTTCCTGCGGAACAAAATTCCGGCACCTGTGCGTCTCTGAAAGCTGCAAAAGTAATTAGTTGGACATAAATCCAAGAACATTATTATTATTATTTGCTAAGAAAAGAACAATGAAAAGAATATATAAACTCTTAACTGATTTTTTACGTGTAAACATTAAACTGCAACAGATATTTGCATATCGGGAGTTTATTTTGAAATTTGATTAAAACTGGAATTGGAATATCAAACCTTGTGATGATAATTATATTTATGGAAAGGTATTTAAACTGAGTATGTACATAAATACTTTACAATATTTCTCTTATTTATACTGGAATAGACAGTACTTGTGAATTACATTATGTTGCTATTGATGACCAGATACTGGCTTAACTGGAGCTACTATGGTGTCAGTATCACATAGATCTGCCCGTCACTGCTATCACATTCTCAATCCTTCTTGGAAGACTTCCCAGAAAATTTCAGTGGACATCTGCTTATATTTTCTCCCATTCCCTTTGCAATATGGCAAACAGTTCTGTAGGAATTTTGGGGTGGTCTGGTCTGGCTGTCTACTGGTGCTGTAACTCATCCCAGAGATGCCCAGTTGGATTTAGATCAGGGCTTTGGGCTGGCTATTTGATTTCATTCACTCCCATTTCAACAAACTACTTTATGAACGGGTGCACTGTCTTGTTGCAAATGAAAAGGGCCAGTTTCAAATTGTTGCTACAGGGCGAGTAGCATAGAATTGTCCAATATTGCCCTACGTGTTTTGGCATTCGTGGTTTGATAAACTAAAACCACTAGTCCAAGACCAAAACACGAAAAATAGGCCCACACCATAATATCTCCTCATGGTGGGAACAGTGCACTCCGATAAATAACACTCGCTCGACATTCACCCGAATACCACAACGTGTAACATAAGTCACTTCACATGAAGCTCTTCCATTCTTCTAGAGTCCAAAGGTCATGTGTTTTACACCACTCTAATCTGCAGCAAGCTTTCACTTTAGTGATCCTTGGTTTCTGTTGCAGCTCGCCCATGGAATCCAAGTGAAAACCCCTCTCGACGAATGGTACGAGTACTGGCATCACTTCAAGATGCCCATCACATGTCTGTAGTCAATATTTCAAATGAAACTTGCCAGTTTGACTTCTCCACACATCAAAGTCAACGATGACCCCTACTTGTTAAATGTTTTGGCTGCCTCGGTTGAGATGGGCGTTTTAAAACTCCTTGGTGTTTCCATTTCACCATTAAGTCACTCACTGTTGAACTTACTAGAAATCTCTCGGATGAATGACCGAATCGGTGGGGACCGATAATCATAGTCATTTCAGCCTCGCTGAGCTCTCACTATATTTCTTTCAACAGCTGTAGCTATTAAACATTTATACTGCGCACTCGCAACTGTATATAGTCTCATGACATACTTGAGCGAGGTATGAAATCAGTCTATTTTCATTTCACTGGATGTCCGGTCCTTAATGGAAATGTAGTGTATCTCCAGCTATGTTATTTGACTTGCCAATGCTTGAACTTTTCAACACCATAGCTTCCTCCTCTTCTGTACCTTTCAGAGTCTTTTTCATTCGACTCTCCCTCAAGCGCTGTTGGGATACAAGTTCAATTCTGTTTTCTCTTCCGATACATTTGGTATTCTCAAATACCAGTATGTTGGCTGGAGATACACTACCTTGCCATTAATGACTGGACACCCACTGAAAGGAAAGTAGAATGATCTCGCACATCGCTCAAGCATGTCGTGAGCCTATATACGGCAAGGTTGTGAGCGCTTCAGTAGCTAGGAGCTTTGTTTAAAAGGATTATAGGGAGGTAGATTTGGGGAAACAAGGTTGGCTATGGAGTGGTAATAATCAGTACTGGAAGTCAAGTAAGGATGACATAAAATTGTTAGTGTTAAACTGTGGAAGTGCCATATAATCCTGAATACCACCAGCCACCGAATAAGACCCGCACCCTAAATTTGAGACGGCAAAATAAGGAAAAAAATAACTTGCATACCTATTTAATTTTCTTCAAATATACCACAAATATAAATTCAAACAGCTTACGATTAATAAAATTATCACAAAAATCTTAAATAAAATCGGTCCCATACTCGGATCATTCACAATACACTGTCGTCACCTGAAGTTTCACCATAGGAACTTTCGTCGCTGGCACCTTTCCACAAATAGTCGTCCTCACTACCGTCCACTGAATTTGAAATTCCACATTTCTTAAAGATTTTGGACACTATATCGTTGGGAATGCGCGCCCATGCGGTCTACTTCCAACAGCATATTAGTTCCACTTCAGGCCTCTTCACTCGTCCGGTTGGTGTTAACGCATGATCACAATCAGACATCCATTCGGTGTATAACTGTTTCATTGCAGTTTTGAAAGGCCAGTTCACGCACACATCCAACGGCTGTAGAATAGAAGTGAGTCCTCCGGGAATTATCACAAGATCAGTTTTTCCTTTCCTCATCATATCTTTTACGGCTTCAGTTGTATGTCCTCGGTAACTGTCCAACACAAACATGTTTCGTTTTTGTAACAAAGCTCCCAGGCGACGTTGCCAAACGTACTTCACCTAGTCCTCAACTAACACACTGTTCATCCAGCCGGACTCGTGTTCTAACAACAACACCGGATGGCAAGTTTCCTTTCGGAAGTGTTTTCCTTTTCAGAACCACATATGGAGGGAGTTTGGTTCCATCCGCTAATACGCACAACATTACCGTGCATTGTATCTTTTCGTTACCACCTGTTCTGATGGTTACACTTTTAGAACCCTTCGTATCCTCTGTATTTTTCAACGTCATTTCAAAATAGACAGGTGTCTGGTCAGCATTCCCAATTTGCGACAGCAAATAAGAATTTTGCTTCCTCAAATGAATAATATGATGCTGAAAGGCCGTTAATTTTTCTTCATACGCCCCAGGGAGACGTTGTGAAATAGACGCACGTCTACGAATGCACAATCTCTTTCTCCGATAAAAGTTTAGGATCCATCCGCTGCTTGCAGTAAAACCCTGTGTTTTGAGTTCTTTTGAGATCTCTAGTGCTTTCAGTTGACACATTTCACTAGAAACACCATATTCTAACTCACATTAAAATATCACAAATTTGTGGAGTCGTTCTTCAATTACTGGAAACATTGCACTCCGCCCACGGAACGCTCTGCGATCGCCATTACTTTTTAGTTTTTCCTTCTTCCGCCAATCACGAATACACGATTCATCAATATCATACTTTCTGCCAATGACACGATTTCCGTATATTTGAGCTTCGCTTACAATTTTAAGTTTCTCACGCACAGTAAATGACCGCAAACGCTGTTTTGAATCCATCTCTTACTATCAAGACAGCACTTTCACGGGACAGATATGGAACTCAAATGTGAGCGAGGTGGACTTCCGTAACCAACAGTCTTGACTCTCGCAAAGTAAGATATCCCGTGAGATCAGCCATTCGTGCACCCAGCATGCCAGCAACACTTGTGAAGCAAATTACTATCGAGCATCCGCAGCAGCAGCTTTCATATTTACCGCATATTTACCCATATTCTTTGATTTACCGTATTTAATTACCTTACATTTCGTATTTACATGCCACTGTAACTGTACTGAGAAAAATATCAATCTTGTTTTCTAGAAAGTAATTAAAACACAATAAGACCTGAATGCTCGTTTACATGTGGTCTATTGAGTATAGTAACTGTATTCAAATCTATTTCAATATTCCATGTAAACGTAGTTAAATATTTACGAGAATGAACAGCTTGAATACAAACCGCACCCAAGATTTAGAACCAATATTTTGGGGAAAAAAGTGCGGGCGGTATTCGGGATTATATGGTATTGTAAGGAAAGGAATAGAATTAATTTAATATATGGCCCATGTCCTGGTATCGTACCCGTATAGTGACATACTGAGAAATCATTGGCACCATCGAGAAAGACTTTTTATTGCAGATGAACTTCGGAAGAAAGTTTATACCGTTTATGAATAAGTTCATGGCATATCATCAGATGGTAGCACTAGACGCGTAGGCATGATTGCTCTTGAAAATAGCAAGAAAAAGGGCTATATAATAGACCCAACCATCAGGCCAACCAGAGGAAGTGGATCCTGAGAAAAAGAATATTTACATTTCAACAGTCCCCTTCTACAAAAATAAATACCATCTACCAGATATTGAAGTGATTGGGCTGATGCTTGGAGCACGTGATACGGTACCATCATTCTTCATGCAGTTCTGGAAGAAGTTTGGCATGCCAAAAACTGGAATACAAGACATTGTGCTTAATGTCATCCGTAGTACATTGGAATCATAGAAATATAAATAACCAGTGCTATACAATGTATTTACACAGACTATGAACTTACAGCAATGTAGGCCTATATTGTATTAGTTCACTTCATCCACAGTGACAACCTGTAAATTCAGAAAGTTGACGGTTCCACAATAAATCATCTTTCTGTCTCTGATAGGAACTGAATCATGGCTGAGAAGTGATGGTATGGATGTGAAAATCTTCTCATGGAACTGGAGTGTTTATTGTAGAGACAGGATAGGAACAGAAGAGGAGGGAGTATTCATACCGGTGAAAGAAGAATTTGTAAGCTACGAAACAGTTAAGGGTGAGAAACATGAAATTCTAGGTGTAAGACTTGTTTCTAAAGATAATCACCTATATGGAGAACGACACAGAAAGTAACATTATTTTAGCAGGTGATGTCAATTAGAAAGGTAGTGTGAATGACAGGAAGTAAATGGTAAATTAGGGAAGGAGAGCTGAATCAGAAGTGGCAGAACCAACTAGAGGGGAAAATATTCTAGATGTGGTGCTGATACAACCAGAAGAGAAACTGAAGTGTTAGATGGTATAAGTGATCACGAAGCTGTTCTTACCGTAGTTAAAAATAAATGCAGTACAAAGAAAGGTTGTAAAAGTAGGATTATTAGGCAGTAGCATATGGTTGATAAGATAGGCATAAGGGAGTTCTTGAAAACTAATTACGAGTAGTGGAAAATGGTAGATCAAAATGTAAACCATCTATGGGATGGGTTTGAAGCAATAGTTATGGAATGTGAAAATATGTATGTACCTTTAAAGGTGGTAAGGAATGCAGACGTGCCAAGTCTCCCGATTTGAGCGGGAGACTCCCGATTTTTCATCGTTCCTCCCGATCTTCCGATTTTCAGAGAAATATCCGTAATTTTCGTATTATTTTAAACTCCCGCGGATTTCCTCGTTCTTTCGATATATGGCTGAGTATGGCTGGTCGATAGTAGTTCTAATAATGATACCAGATGGCAGTATGGGGCACGGTGGCCAGTCATGTGCTGCTCTTTGGTCTATAATACAGTCATTCTCTTTGCAAGAGAGTCAAGCAAGTAACATTCTCTTTGGAGTAACCTAACCTCAGAAACATAGTCGTTCTACCCGGGGCAAGACCTGCAGAAGTGCTCGTGTTGTGCCTTAATATTTGTTTTGGCCAAAATGTCAAAAAAAAAAAAAAAAATATGAAGCAGTGTTTAAAAGTGCTTATAGGGAAGAGTTTCCGTGTTTGAGTGAATCCAGAAAGGGACCAATGTTCACATTCTGTACTATATGTAGGTTTGATTTTGCAGTTGTACATGGCGAGAAATGCGATATACTCGAGCACATGCAAACGAAAAAACATAAGGAGAGTGTTCAGTGTGAAGAAAGAAACCAGAAACTGAACTTTTCATGTAAAAACCAAGATGTAAATCCTGTGACGAATGCCGAGGCTTTATTTACATCATTTATACCAGAAAATAACCTGCCTGTAAATTGTGCCGATCTCGCACGACCTTTGTTTCGCAAAATGTTTCCTGATTCGGAAATTGCTAAACGATATGGCTGTGCTAGAACGAAAACAGCTATCATTACAGAAATGTGCATGGAAGAAAGGGCGAAAATTGTATCACATTTGCAAGTGAATGCATTTTCTGTTGCTACTAATGGTAGCAATAAAAGCGACTTAAAGATATAGGCCTATCCCATTCTAGTAATATTTTTTAGGCCTGAACTCAATGAAATTCAGAGTTGTCTACTCCCTGTGCCTAATTCAGAAGGGGATGCTACTGGAGCTAACACTGCTAATCTTTTGCTCTCAATTTTTCGGGAATTCTGCATTCCATTTAAAAACTGCCTAGCTCTTGGTGCTGATAATGCTCCAGTAATGGTAGGATTAAAGAATGGTGTGGCAAGATGTTTGAAGCGGGAAAATAGTAACATAATCATCGTAGGCTGCTCTTGTCACCTAATTAATCTTGCTGCCGAGAAGGGTGCGGCATGCTTGCCCGTAAATGTAGATGAAAGTATAATTTATATATTTTATTATCTGGAAAGGTGTGCAAAGAGGAAAGAAAAGTTCAGAGAATTTCAGACTTTAAACAACACAGAAATCAGGAAAATTCTGAAGTATTTGCCTACTCGATTGTTATCACTAAGAAGGTGTTTAGATAGGATTTTGCTTCAGTCGGACCCTTTGGTTACATTATTCAAGAGCGAAATTGTGAGTAAGGATTCTCAGATGGGAACTTTGAAGACTTACAAAATTCCTAAGCACAGTTTAAGTGCAGATGTGTCTTGTTTGTCTGAAAACGTTAAGGATTATCATAACATTTCACCTCACTCCTCAGTTAATAGGAAAAGACAGTCATCATTTTCACTAAAAAAAATGAAACTACTTATGACACGTGAAGAACGACTTTTCATGTTCCTTTCATCAAATTTACATAAATCTTTTTGCCTTATTCTCTCAAGTTATATCGATATCTTTGAGAATCCAAACGTAGCTCTTCAGTCAAGTATGCTGCACATCCACTTATTGGGTCAGTTTTGGAGGAACTATTGAAGAATGTGATGGCAAGTTTTGTGAAACCAGACGTTATTAAAATATCCTCCTCTCTCCTTGATATAGATTATCAGACTCCAGCAAATTAAAAGGATGATTGTGATCTGATGATAGGGAACTCTGCGTTTGTTTTAGTGAACACCTTGAAGTCTGAGGAAAAGTGCATATTCTTTAAGTCCGTTAGAAAGTGTTTCTCTTCATCGTGTGACTACATGGTACACTAATTTCCATTCAAAGATGAAGTTTTAATTAATGCAGAAGTTGCAAATATTTCTGCTATATGTAAGGCATCATTTTCTAGCCTTAGATTTTTCATAAACAATTGTCCGAACATTTTGACTAGTGAAACGGAACATTTGGATAAAGAAACTGATATTCTGCACTCCCAGTTCTGTAACTTTCAGCTCGAAGAAACAGACCTGGCAAAAGGAAGAATTGATGTTCAATGGGCATTGGTAGGTCAGATGAAATCAGCTGATGGTGTACTTAAATATGACAGACTCTCTAAGGTGATGCTTGCTATTTTATCAATTCCACATGGCAATGCAGAATGTGAAAGGAATTTTAGCAGAGCCACAAAGACAAAAACACAGTTCAGATCCTTGCTGTCTGAACAAACTTTGGAGAAACTTTTAACCTTGAAATCAGTTCAGCAAGGCAAGTGCTTTGAGCAAAAATTTAGTTCCGAGTTTCTGAAGAAGGCTAATACTGGACATACCTGAACTGTAGGAATATGTGACTTCTCATCCTTCAACATGGTGATCACATTACGACTAACTGTTGTTCAACGCACCAGTAGCTGACTTAGTATTCACATGTAAATGATGGAAAATATATATATGAGCAAACAGAATTGTTAATGTATTGAATTATTATGAATTAGTACATGTTCTGCCATCAGTGATGTGTCGTAATACGTCGCTATTCGCTGCGAAATTTCTCCTGATTTTTCACTTTTGAAAGTTGGCATGTCTGGGAATGGTAACGAATTGCTATATTATAACTAGACCTGGGATTTTAGGCTCTAAAAAAATTAGTTTTAGGTGCCTAAAATAGGCTTTTAAAAGAAGTAAATAGGGTTCTAAAAGAGACAATAGGCACTTAAAATATGTTTTAAAAATGTGTGGATAGGCAGGAAATAGTCTTCAAAATATTACAATATACACTTAAACTGTAACGTGATAATTTTTTCTTTAACAAATGTGGTATCCCTATTGTTAACCGAAATAACTGCAAAATTAAAACAGAATAAAAAAGACATTTATCAAAAACAATATTTAAAAAGTCATGTGTCAAAAAAGTTATGGTTTATATATCAGTATCAGTACTGATCTAAAACCTTAATACTAAAATCACTGTACACAATTACAGCACTGTAGGCATCCAGTAATGGTGTAAACGCAAATGGAGTATGTGTTTATTATTTGTGAGGAACATTCCTACAGTACTTTCATTCGTAGTTTGCTTTACAGTACATAATAATCTTCTCCAAATTTTCCACAGTCAGGCTGTGTCTTTTGTCTGTTGAAATCATTTTGAAAGCAGAAAAAGGAACGCTCCACACTCACAGATGTTAGTGGGGCATAGGAAAATTTACCTACATTTTTCAATTCAATTTCACTTGATAATGAATAATGATAATGAATTTCACTTGGTAAGTCTAACTTTTTCCCATCCATTACCTGATGTACCCTTTTCAGTACTGAATAACCTGGGTTCTTCTGCAGTACACTAGACCACCTGTCTCTTATTTTATCCCCTACCTTACCCCTAGCACTTTTTATGTTATCCTCAGCTTCCTCAATTACAGAAAATTGCTGTTTCCTGTTTCCTCCATTTTTTGTAATGGTGACTGGAAGAAATGAAAAATTTGCCTGAATATACACAATGTCCCTCTGAACACTGGAACAATCATTTAACAGCTTTTTGACAGACGACACACATGCAAAGTTGTCCGTTAAAGGCAAATTGTCTATCACAGTCATGATTTCCTCAAGATGTTCTGCATAATACAGGGCAGCTTCCATCCAGGAATCCCAGCGGGTGATGATTGGCTGGTTCTCTCGAAAGATGGCTATTTTGATGGAGCCTTACAGAACACTTTCTTCATTGTTGAAATGAGAGTATTTACTGCAGGAAACTCGACCCTAACTGTTTCTGCGAGTCTATGCAAGGCATGGGCCATGCAAGTAACATGAATTAAAGAAGGATAGAAAGTTTTGAGGAGATGCATAGGAAGCAGCATCGGAGACAAGAAGGACATTAGAATCATCAACACTCCCAGGATACAACAATTGCAACCCCTTGTTGATGAAGTATGCAATGCTTTGAGTATTGACTTTCTCAAGCTGTTTAGAGCAAAGAAGGTAAGTGGTAGATGCATGATTGGGTTCCAGCTTTCCTACCATACGGTTGGCAATGTACCTGCCCACAGAGTCAGTGGTTTCGTCCACACACAACCATATGCAAGACTCTCCAATATCCTCCCTGATTGACAAAATGACCTCATTGTAACAAATATCTAAGTAGTTTTTCTTTAATGTAGATGCTGATGGGATGTGCTGCTTGGTGTATTTCTGTAAAAAATCTCTGAAAACCGGATTATGCACAGCATTCCAGGGGATATTTACTGCAACTAGGGCTCTACACATATCAGCATAGAAACCATTATGGGTTGTAGGAGATATAGTTTGTGTGAGCAGAGTCTGTCTAATGTTACTTTTCATGGCTGCTTTTGCTTTGTGACTGGCAGTATCTGCATGCTGCTGAAGGTGGCATTTTTTCTCATGTGAAATCTAAAACACAATAAAGTGATGTCAATTAGAGACTAAGATGAGGAATAGAAAAGGTGAGCTATTGAATAAAATTTGTAATTTTGAACTATTTAAATTAAGCCATTATTACTCTAAAGTTAATTAAGAACAAGAACACTAGTCTCCGAAGGGCCTTGGCTTTCAATAACGGATGCGGCCCAGCTCATGACCTGCAGATATTGGGTGGCGTGTGGTCAGCATGATACATCCCTCAGCCGTATTGCCTTGCCTTCGTCACGTCTGCCCACTGTAGCTTCTCAATTTTCCTCACAGTGCTGGGTCAACACCGTTCCAGACCGCATAGATTTCTAAATTACTGCCGGTACTGGAAATCGAACCCAGGTCGCCTGGACTGGGTCTCTACAATTAATTAGAGTAGCCAATATCAAAACCTTAGTTTTAGATTAATATGAAATTTAAGATATATGTACATACCTGTTTATTGCAGTACTGGCAGAAAATAATCTTGCCATCAAAAGTCATCCCTGGAAATTGTACAAGCCATTGCTGTATAAGAGCACTCTTAGATGATTTCGTTTTAGGCATGATGAACTATATTCACTTAAACAGATGCTCCTTCACTGGCGACTTGACACAGTATGTCCCTTCTTACTACCTGCTCCTTGTTCTTCCTAGATAATCCTCCCCGTCACTCGACACAGCACGTCCTTTACTACCCGCTCGTTGTTCTTCTGAGCTATCCTCCACCTCTACCCTTCACTCAGCATTCCTTTGGTGACAGCTGTCTGGGAAGAGCACATTTCTGTGAAAAACCCATCCTCTGCTGTTCTGCTCGTTCCAGGGATGTCCATTGTGTGATTGTAAAAATTACAGTTGAATTTTATTTTAAATGTAGAAAATAGGCATTTTAGGCAATAAAATAGTAAAATAGGCTCTAAAGGTCCAAATAGGCATTTTAGGGCACTATAAAACTCTATTAATGTAAGGGATTTATCATGAAAAGTCAACATATTTAAAAAAAAATCATTTTATTCCGTAAGGAACGAAATAGGCATTTGCCTTAAAATCCCAGGTCTAATTATAACAGAGAAATTAGAGATTAAGGAGGTGGTGTCGGTTGGAAAGAAATAGTCAGGAATGGTTTTGGCAGTAAGAAGAAATTGAAGGAACCTACTAGGAAATTGAATCTAGCGAAAAAGGATAACATCATGGCAAGCATAATTAGCAGTCATATGAATTTTTTAAAAAAGAAATAAAAATGGAAGGGTATATATGGGTACTCTGTATATAAAGCATTGCGTAACCCCACCTCCTCACTTAACGCATTGCTGCAGACCGCTACGAGACTTTGCTGTGATTGGAATGGGCACAGTGACGGATATACAGCAATACACACACTGTACCTTCAGCACTACCCCTTCACTCCCTTCCCCTATTTTTGGCACTGGTTAGGCCTTCAACACTACCCCTTCACTCCCTCCCCTCCTTTACAGAACTGGAGTGGGGTAGTGTTGATTGTTTATATCGGGACACCATTTCTGTGCATATATTGTACCAGGAAGGCCTAGGTCCTGGGACATATCAATTGAACAACTTTATTTCAGCATACAATTTCCGTCCGACATACGAACAGCCGAGCGAAGGAACATTCCAGTACGTACCAGACTCCACGACCGACCAGGCGAGGCCAAGTGACGTCACCTACCGCTTGAAACTTGCCTCCCCTAGAGATATTTCTCGAAATAATTTTTCTTTCGTGAACTTTTTAACGCCTCAAACAATTTGAACAGGACCAACGCCAATTTGTAGCAGACATCGTAAAAGTAAAATCCTGTAAATTTCAAAGCAATCTGTCCAGTAGTTTTTAAGTTATAACAATATGAAAAGTTTAAGAAGATTGAGCACTCTTGGTCACATGACTCAGAACACCACCCCTCCTGGCGCAGATATATATGCCACTAGGTCAAGGCTAACAAGCAGTTCAGTTCAGCAGTAGTACAGTGTGGAGTACCGTACAGTCTGGCAGTGCAGCAGTACAGAGCAGTGCAGTATGTGTGTGTGAGTGAGACAGAGAGGAGACTGACCCTCGTACAGTATGTCAGTGCAGTCTCGAAGATAGTACTTCCCGTCGCGTTTCTCGGAGACGAAATTATGGGATAATCAATCGCCGTCGCACTTGTAAAAGACGTCGCACCGTAATTAGTTTATCGTGCCGCAACTTCGATATAATTCACAGACATTTCGAAGTATAACACGTGTGAAATCATTGAAGTACGAAGTTAAATATTTGACATTCACAAACTAGAACATGACGCGTGGACTTAATTAATTTCACATAATATTAAATTAATACAATAAACAGAAACTGTCGTGTACAATAACTCTAACTACTCTAGAACTCATTTCTTCTAATACAGTACATCCTTGAACTGTGTCTCTTTATTTACGTAATGTTCATGCCATATTAGGACACGACTTACTACAGTGATAAAGGTGAATATTAAGAACTTTTTCTGAAGTGAAATGAAATGTCGTATGGCTTTTAGTGCCGGGATATCCCAGGACGGGTTCGGCTCGCCAGGTGCAGGTCTTTCTAGTTGACTCCCGTAGGCGACCTGCGCGTCATGATGATGAAGACAACACATACACCCAGCCCCCGTGCCATTGGAATTAACCAATTAAGGTTAAAATCCCCGACCCGGCCGGGAGTCGAACCCGGGACCCTCTGAACCGAAGGCCAGTACGCTGACCGTTCAGCCAACGAGTCGGACTTTTCTGAAGTAATATAATAGTATCACCACCAGAAAGTCAGTGATATCTGCTAGGATAACGTTTCAAAGACTGTGATCAGAGACTGTAATGAGAAATATTACACGTAACTTTTTCAAGTGTTTGAACTGTGTATTTATGGACGTTCTCAGTGACGATTTTAAATAGTGTTTTATGCAGCAAGGGCTGTAATCACTCATTTAACGTCATAAAATGAACATACGAACTGAACTGTGTTTAACAGTGAATGATAGCATCTTTAAATACTATTTGCGCCAAATGAACTTTCTATGTGCTAAAATCACTTCCACGAGCACCGGAAATCTTGGTGAAATTCTACAAGATCCAGCAACCTTCAACATCATCTCATCTATGGTACCCATCGAGGGACGTCAACGTGGTTTCTTCGTGGAACATCGAGTTCGAGTCTTCGTCCGCACCCCGCGGAATGTTCCAGACTCCCATTCTCCACATCAACATTTGTAAGCCAAATTTCCTTTATTAAGTGAGTAGTCACAAACTGACTGATTTTTTCTTATCAATCTTGAACAGTAATTTACTCAGTGCTGCGTGTGACGATATTTCGTAGTTTTCATCATTTCTCAAAAATTCATCTTTAATGATAAATTTATTGTTCAAAATTTAATATTCATATTACATAGAAGAACTCTAGGATTTTCAAGTGTTCTATATTTCAAGGCTAACAAACTGAGAAACTTTCAACAGAAATTTAAATTCTTATTTCAATTTTCAATTATAAGTGTGTGTTCATTTCATGAATTAATACTTAGAAAGACTTTAAGTGAAGAACTGACACTTCGTGTTTTCACAAAAGACTATAGGATCTGTTATATTTATTTTCACGAACTGAATTCAAGAAGATTTACGTTAACATTTTTGATTTCAACAAAATATCTGAGTCCTATATTGATATTGCAGGGTGATAAATCATTTAACATTATTAATAAATTGTTTGGAAAAAGTATAACCATCTATTATTCGCCCTGCGATTCTATCCTGCTCTGTATCGGCTCCAAAATCAACTTCCACTACCTGAGATCCTTCTCATGCCCTAAACCCACGAAATTTTCCTGGTACAATATGTATTTTAAGGCAGAAACAGATTCCAAGGAGAACATTCCAGGAATCATTAATGAACAAGGGGAGTGTATTTTTGAGGATTTACATAAGGCAGAAGTATTCATTTAGTAGGATGTAAAGATTATTGTTCACAAGGATAATGTCCAGGTAGAGGAGGTGACTAATATTAACAAAGTATTGATATTTACCTAGTGATAACAAGGACATTTACAATAAGATACAAAAGTTGAGCTACAAGACCTATCTGTGTCAGTGCAGCATAAAGCAGATTGTAAAACAAAAACAAAAGTTGAAAACTAGGAAAGCAGTTGATACTGATAAGATTTTTGGGGAGATACTAAAGGCAAATGTGTTGGGCTATAGTATGATATATGAAGTACTTATTTGATCACTGTTTGCATGAAGTAGCTATAACAAATGAATGGATAGTTGCTCGTGTGTACAAAGGAAACTGTGATAAACATTAACACCTAGCGAGTTGGCCGTGCAGTTATGGTCGCACAGTTGTGAGCGTTCATTCGGGAGATAATGGGCTCGAACCCCACTGTCGGCAGCTCTGAAGATGGTTTTGTGTAGTTTCCCATTTTTATATCAGGCAAATGCCGGGGCTACATCTTAATAGGCCACGGCCACTTCCTTCCCATTCCCAGCCCTTTCCTATCCCCCTATCCCATCGTCGCCGTAAGACCTATATGTGCCGGTACATCATAAAGCAGATTAAAAAGAAAAGATAAACATAAAGCTGATAATTACACGCCAGTCAACCTATGTGTTGCATGTAAGCTTTGGGAAAATATTATTTCAGATTAGGCCTATATTAGACATGTTACACTAAAGGTGAATGGCTATTAGATCATGTATTTATGGATAAACTGGCAAGATACCCGTGCTTCGATACGGTATTATAATGAAATTTATAATTGAATGCTTAACGTTTTATATAATAATCTGCCAAAATTTACGATCTAACTCGTTTTCTGAGAGAATCCGCCAAAATTCGTGATCTGAATAGTTTTCTGAGAGATTACGGCAAAGTTCTCCCATTTTTCAATCTTTCTTTCCAGCAATCAGTTTCGTACTTTCTGGGCTAGGTCCAGGTATTCCACCCGGTCAGTTGGGACCCTAAATCTTTGCCATCTTTTCTCATAAGCATTTTTAATATGGATCAAATCCTTGAGGAGATCCGGCGTGGTGTCGTCTTGAGTGCCTTGGCAGTACTGAACGCGCGGCCAGACTGCAATCATAGTCATTACCCGGCCAGGACCCGTTTCCAGCGCGGTCCGCGCATTTTGACGATGACGGTCCAGAACGTTATTATTATTATTATTATTATATATTAGTTTACGGCCATTAGAGACCTCGTTAGATAACAATTACATGTTTCTGGAAGCCTTCCTCACAGCCCAGAACTTTAGCATCCTCTCTCTGGCAGCCTGTCTTCTTTCTTCCGTCCACCCACGGTTAAGTTTTGGTTCGTCATGGAATCCCTGAAATTTGTCGATCACTGACCTAAACTTTGTTCGGTTTGAGATGTCTTCTGAACTTAGTCCCACCTGTCTGAGATACTTTCTCACCTCCCTGAACCATTTGTCCGACACTTTAGGTCTGCTGTCTAGTATTGTGAAAATCCTTTTCGTTAGTATATTATTATTATTATTATTATTATTATAATTGATGGTCTGGAACCCACAGCAAAATGCAAGACTGCTACTTGGTGGTAAATTACATCTGCTGCCATTGTAATTGCTGATAATGTGACCAGCACCATCGTCGCGCGTAGGCAAGTGCGCGAGATTTCTGGCGACCCAAATTATATACTTCCGTACATTACTGATCTTATTATAGAGGTGAACAATTGCAAGATCACTATCATTCCTATCATTTATTTCAAATGTGTTTAAATTTTTATTTATATGCCAGGAGAATCTACTGTAATCTAACTTTATATTCTCCAAAGGAAAAGATGGTTCTTGAAAACGAACCCAGGAAAGATTAAAAATGATCAGTTTATGATCAGAATAAGTACATTATGAACAGTAAAATCAATTGGTCTCAACTTCTTTTTCACCTCACCATCGTTAAGTTGATTTACCCCCCCCCCCCCTTGGGCCGATGGCCTAGATGTTAGGCCCCTCTAAGCAACAAGCAAGATTTACCCCCCCCCCCAAAAAAAGGCGTGTTTCCTTATGTTTAAAGGAGATTCCATACATCAATGTTCACGTCTGTTATCTTCAGTTCTGAGATATAAGTATCCCCATAAAAAGAATTCACTTTTTCCACTTCCTTTCACCCCCCGCCTTCCTTAAGTGAATTTCCCGTTAAAAATACTTGTTTGCTTAATAGTAAAGGATCTTCTAAATACCAATTATCACGACTCAAACATCTTCAGTTTTTGAGATATGTGTCCTCATAAAAGGAATTCATCTTCTTCTCCCCCCCTCCCCCCCCCCGGATGATGTCCCTCCTTCTTTGTTATTAAGGGAGATCCAAATACCAATTTTCACATCTGTAATATCTTTGGTTTTTATTAGATGAAAGTATCCTCGTACAATTCAATTAATTTTTCAATTCTTTCACCTCCCCCACCCCCCTTCATTGCATTTTCCGAGAATACATGTTTCTTTATTTTTTTTATTAAAAAAATTGTTTTTGCTAATTGCTTTATGTCGCACCGACACAGATAGGTCTTATGGCGACGATGGGACAGGAAAGGGCTAGCAGTGGGAAGGAAGCGGCTGTGGCCTTAATTAAGGTACAGCCCCAGCATTTGCTTGGTGTGAAAATGGGAAACCACGGAAAAACCATTTTCAGGGATGCCGACAGTTGGTTTTGAACCTACTATCTCCCGAATAGTAGATACTGGCCGCACTTCAGCGACAGCAGCTATCGAGCTCAGTTATTTAATTTTAAACCAAATTCCAAATACCAATTTTCACGTCTGCAAAATCTTTCATTTTTGAGATAACAGTATCATCATACAAATAATTCAACTAATTTCTCAATTCCACCCCGCTTTAGGTGGATTTCCAAAAACAAAGAATACGTATTCCTTTATTTTTAAAGGAGATTCCAAATACCAAATTTCACGTCTGTAACATTTTCAGCTTTTGAGATATCAGGATCCTAATTAAAAGAATTGAACCCCATTTTCAGTCACTTTTACCTCTCCACCCAAGTAGTTTTTCAGAAAACAAAAAATACATGTCGCTTTATTTTTAATACAGATAAAAAAATACTATTTTTCACTTTGGAAACATGTTAAGTTTTTGAGATATACTGTATAAATGCTCATTTTAAAATTTCACCCACTTTTTAGTTCCCCTTAAGTGGAGTTTCCAAAAACAAATTCACCTATGTTTCTTTACTTTTACAGGAGATTTCAAATACCAATTTCTATGTCTGTAACATTTTAAGTTTCTGATATATACTGTAGATATAGTCTTTCTAAAAATTCACCCCAAGTTGTCACTCCTGTTTAACCCCCATTAATTGGATTTTCCAAAAACAAATATGTGTTTCTTATTTTCTAAGGAGATCCAAATACCAATTTTCAGGTCAGTATTATCTTCTGTTTCTGAGATGTTTATATCCCCATTTAGGGCATTCAACCCCTTTATCACCCTTTTTCATCCCTCCTGTTTGGATTTTCTGAAAACGAAAAAATATATGTTTCTTTATTTTTAAAGGAGATTCTAAAAACCAATTTTTACATCTGTACACTTTCAAAGTTTTGAGATATAGATACATTCATTTTAAAAATTCCCCCCCACTTTTAACCCTCCCATTAATAGGATTTTCCAACAACAACAAAATATGTGTTTCTTTATTTTTAAAGAAGATCCCAAATGCCAATTTTCAGGTCTGTAATATCTTCAGTTTATGAGATATAAGTATCCTCGTTAAAGGCATTCAACCCCTTTTTTCACCCTTTTCCACCTCTCCTATTGGGATTTTCGGAAAATAAAAAATACGAGTTTCCTTATTTTTAAAGAAGATTCTAAATACCAATTTTTAAATCTGTAAACTTTTAAAGATTTGAGATACAGATACACTCATGTAAAAATGTCACCCCCCTTTTCACCCCCTTAGCAATGGAATATTCAAAAATACTCTCTTAGCGAGCATCTACATGTTAATATGAATGTATCCCCAAAATTTCATTTCTTTATGTCCAGTAGTTTTGGCTCGGTGATGATGAATCAGTCAGTCAGGACAAGTTATTTTATATAAGCGGCTTCGCTCGCATGGATTTCGTTATTTGATCAAAGTAATCGTTCCTCGGCATTGTACTAAGAGACTATCTGAAAATTCCTAAAGTATAAAAACACACCCAAAAACTGAGTTTCATTTACCCCAGAAATTCTTTGTAAACCAAGTTTGTGGTATTACCTTTTGGGGCTAGAACTTTACATGCGAGAAACTGTCTTCTCTCAAGTCAAAAAATTAATACACGTTTCTATATTTTTAAAGGAGATTACAAATACCTACTCCCACATCTGTAACATATCCAGTTTTTGAGATATACATAAGTATCCCCATAAAAAGAATTCAACCCCTTGATCAGTCCTTCCCCTACCCTCATCTAAGTGTATTTTCCAAAAACAAAAGTACATGTTTCCTTATTTTTAAAGGAGATTCCAAATATCAATTTTCACATCTGTAAAATTTTCAGTTTTTAAGATATGAGTATCCTCATTAAAAATATTCCAACTATTTTTCACTACCTTTCACCCCCTGTTAAGTGCCCTCTCCAAAAACAAAAATTTGCAGGTTCCTGTATTTTTAAAGGACTTTCCAAATACCAAGTTTCTTGTCTCTAACATGTTAAGTTTTTGACATATAATGTAAAATGAAATGGCGTATGGCTTTTAGTGCCGGGTGATCCCAGGAGGGGTTCGGCTGGCCATGTGCAGGTCTTCTGATTTGGCGCCCGTAGGAGACCTGCAAAAGTATCCTCACAAACGTATTTCAACTCTTTATTTGCTTATTTTCAATCCCACATCCCTTACGTCATTTTCCGAAAAAAAATGCGTGTTTCTTTATTTTTAAAGGAGATTCCAAATACTAATTTTCACGTCTGTAACATCTTCAGTTTTTGAGATATAATTATACTCATGAACGTAATTCAACTCCTTTTTCACCCCCCTTCCTACCCGTTAAGTTGATTCCCCCTCCCCAAAAGTGTGTGTGTCTTTATTTTTAAATGAGATTCCAAATACCAATGTTCACGTCTTTAACATTTTTATTTGAAATGAAATAGCGTATGGCTTTTAGTGCCAGGAGATCCCAGGACGGGTTCGGCTCGCCAGGTGCAGGTCTTTATATTTTGACGCCGGTAGGCGACCTGCGCGTTGTGATGAGGATGAAATGGTGATGAGGACAACACATACACCCAGCCCCCGTGCCATGGAAATTAACCAATGATGGTTAAAATTCCCGACCCTGCCAGGAATTAAACCCTTGTCCCCTGTGATCAGAGGCCAGCACGCTAACCATTTAGCCACGGAGCTGGACAACATTTTTTATTTTTTGAGATATAAGTATCCTCACACAAAGAAATCAACTAATTTTTCAATTCATTTACCCCCTTAAGTGTATTTTCCATAGACGAAAGAACACGTGTTTCTTTACTTTGAAAGAAGATTCCAAACATAAATGTTCATGCGTCTAACATCTTCAGTTTTTGAGATATAAGTTGTTGTTGTTTGTCCAACACTTTCCCCGTTTCCCTACAGGGTCGGGTATGAGGTGAGATGAATCTGTCGTGGCGCGTTTTTAAGACCGGATGCCCTACCTGACGTCAACCTCATCAGAGGAGTTAACGAGATGAAATGAATGACGTGATATATGATAGTAGGGAGAGGGTGAAACCCGGTGCCGGCATATAGCCTACTCCCGTCAAATAGCACCAAGGGGTCTGCTCAAGGCTAAACGTCACCATCCGACGGACGAATCACCATAAACAGCGTCATGTCCACACTCCATATGAGCACTGCAGAGAGGTTTGGAATTTAATCCTGGTTATTAGCACGCAATCTAGTGATTAGAAATTGTATACCACCACCTCCCCTACCGTGCCGGCCAACATTCTGAAGGTGAACATTTTCTCGACCAGTGGGACTCGAACCGGCTAACCTCGGTGTCAGACCGTTTAGACTTCAGCGCCTTAACGATCATGGCCACCAGTTGAGCTAAAGGTTTTGAGATATAAGTATCCTCATAAAAAGAATTCAACTCCTTCATCACTCAACCCCCGTCCGTTAAGTTGATTCCCCCCACCAAAAAATGCGTGTTTCTTTATTTTTAAAGGAGATTCGAAATACCTATTTCCACGCCTGTAACCTTCAGTTTTGAGATATAAGTTTCTCCAGAAAAAGTATTCAATTTTTTACTTCCTTTCACACTCCCCACTCAAGTGAATTTTCCAAAAACAAACAGTACTCGTTTCTTTAAGAGAGCTTCCAAATACCAATTATCACTTCTGTAACCTTCAGTTTTGATATATATGTATCCTCGTAAAAAGGAACTCGCCTCCTTTTAATCCCCCCTACCAAGTTGATTCCCCCACCACCAGAAAAAATGCGTGTTTTTTTATTTTTAAAGGAGATTCCAAATACCAGTTTTCACGTTTGTAACATATTTAGATTTTTGGTATATCTATTCATACAAATAATTCAAGTAATTTTTCAATTATTTCACCCCCTTCCCCCCGTTAAGTTTTTTTTTTCTGAAAACAAAAGAATACATGTTTCCTTAGTTTTAAAGGAGATTCCAAATACCAATTTTCACGTCTGCAACATGTTAGGTTTTTGAGATATACTGTAGATACGCTAATTTTAAAAATACGCGCTCTTTTTTCAGTTCTTAACTGGATTTTCCGAAAAAATATTTAGGTTTTTACAGGAAATTGCAAATACCAGTTTTCAAATCTGTAATGTGTTACGCAGATATGGTCTTTTTAAAAATTCACCTCGTTTGTCACTCCTGTTCACCCCCTATTCATTGGATTATCCCAAAACACAAAAATATGTGTTTCTTTATTTTCAAAGGAGATTCCAAATTTCAATTTTCATGTCTGTAACATCTTCACATTTTGAGATATAAGTCTCCTCATAAAAGTTGTTCAACCACTTTTCCCCCATTTTTCACCCCACTTAATGGGATTTTTCGAAAACAAAAATACATATTTCTTTATTTTTAAAGGAGATTCCAAATACCTATTTTCATGTCTGTTACATCTTCAGTTTTTAAGATATAAGTATCCTCATAAAAAATAATTCAACTACTTTTTACTTCTTTTCACCCCCCATTAAGTGTCTTCTCTGAAAACAAAAAGGTGCATGTTCCTGTATTTTTAAAGGACTTTTCAAATACCAAGTTTCTTGTCTATAATATGTTAAGTTTTTGACATATAATGTAGATATAACAGTACTCATTTTAAAAATTCACCCACTTTTCCAATTCTTTTCCCCCCTTAACTGGATTTTTCAAAAACAAAAAAAATATGTTTCATTATTTTTAAGGGAGATTCCAAATACCAGTTTTCATGTCTGTACATCTGTAACACCTTCAGTTTTTGAGATAAATTTGTACTCATAAGAAAAATTCAACTTCTTCCTGACTTCTTTCCACCCCTCCCTCGACTTAAGTGGACTTTCCGAAAACAAAAAATACAAGTTTCTTTATTTTGAAAGGAAATTCAAAATACCAACTTTCACGTCAGTAAAAGCTTCAGTTTTTAAGATAAAGTATCCTCATAAACATATTTCAACTCCTTATTTACTTATTTTCAACCCCATACACCTGACGTCGATTTTCCGAAGAAAACAAATGCGTGTTTTTTTAATCTTAAAGGAGATTCCAAATACTAATTTTCACGTCTGTAACACCTTCAGTTTTTGAGATATAGGTATCCTCATAAAAGTAATTTAACTCCTTTTTCACCCCCACCCCCCCTTTCCCTATCCATTAAGTTGATTCCCCCCTCCCCAAAAGTGCATGTTCTTTTATTTTTAAAGGAGATTCCAAATAACAATTTCCACATCTTTAGTTTTTGAGATACAAGTATCCTCATACAAATAATTAAACTAATTTTTCAATTCATTCACCCCCCCTTAAGTGGATTTTCCGAAGACACAAGAACATGTGTTTGTTTACTTTGAAAGAAGATTCCAAATACAAATGTTCACCCTCTAACATCTTCCGTTTTTGAGATATAAGTATCCTCATAAAAAGAATTCAACTCCTTTTTCACCCCAGCCCGTTAAGTTGATCCCCCCCCGCCTCCAAAATTGCGTGTTTCTTTTTTAAAGGAGATTCCAAATACAAATTTTCATGCCTATAACCTTAAGTTTTTGAGATCTAAGTTTCTCCATAAAATTAATTAAAATTTTTCTTTCACCCTCCTCCTTAAGTGAATTTTCCAAAAACCAAAACTTCTTGTTTTTTATGTATAAAGGAGCTTCCAAATGACAATTATCACGACTGTAAAATCTTCAGTTTTGAGATACCGGTATATGTATCCTAATAAAAAGGAATTAAACTCCCTTTTCACCGCCCCTGCCCCAAGTAGATTTCCCCCAGAAAATGCATGTTTCTTTATTATTAAAGGAGATTCCAAAACTAATTTTCCATGTCTATAACATCTTTAGTTTTTGAGGTATGAGTATCCTCATAAAGAATTCAAATAATTTTTCAATTAAGTGGATTTTCCAAAGTCAAAAGATTACGTCTTTCTTTACTTTGAAGGAAAATTCCAAATACAAATTTTCATGTCTGTAACATCTTCAGTTTTTGAGATAAAAGTGTCCTCATGAAAAGAATTCATTTTTTTTACTTCCTTTCACACTCCCCACTCAAGTGAATTTTCTATAAACAAACAGTACCCGTTTCTTTAAAAGAGCTTCCTAAGACCAATTATCACAACTGTAACTTCTTCAGTTTTTTATTTAAATGTATCCTCGTAAATGGTATTCTTCTCAGTTTTCATCCATCCCCCTACCAAGTTGATTCCCCCCTCCAAATGCGTGTTCCTTTATTTTTAAAGGAGATTCCAAATACCAGTTTTCACGTTTGTAACATCGTTAGATTTTTTGGTATATATACATACATACATTCTCATACAAATAATTCAACTAATTTTCCAATTCATTCAACCCTCCCCCCCCCCCCATTTTTTAAAGGAGTTTCCAAATACCAATTTTCACGTCTGCAACATGTTAAGTTTTTGAAATATACTGTAGGTAGACAAATTTTCAAAATTCACCCTCGTTTTCAGTTCCCCTTAAGTGGAATTTCCCAAAAAATATTTATGTTTCTTTAATTTTACGGGTAATTCTAAATATCAGTTTTCAAATCTGCAATATGTTACATGTCTGAGATAATTTGCAGATATAGTCTTTTTAAAATTTCACCCCGATTGTCACTCCTGTTCACCCGTATTTATCAGATTATCGAAAAACACAACAATACGCATTTCCTTATTTTCAAAGGAGATTCCAAATACCAATTTTCATGTCTGTAACATCTTCAGTTTTTTATATATAAGTCTCCTCATAATAGGTGTTCAACCCATTTTCCCCCTTTTTTCATTCCCCTAAAGAGATTTTTGTGAAATAAAAAAATAGGGGTTTCTTTATTTTTAAAGGAGATTCCAAATACCAGATTTTACATCTGTAAACTTTTAAGTTTTTGAGATATAAATATCCTCATTTTAAAAATTCACCCCCCCCTTTAACCCCCTTAGCGACGGGATATCCAAAAATCCTCCCTTAGTGAGCAGCTACACCCTAACATAAATGTACCCCCAAAATTTCATTTCTTTATGTCCAGTAGTTTTGGCTCGGCGATGATGAATCAGTCAGTCAGTCAGGACATGTTATTTTATATAGACTAGCAAGATACCCGTGCTTCGCTACGGTATTATAATGAAATTTATAATTGAATGGTTAACGTTTTATATATATTCCGCCGAAATTCGCGATGTGACTCATTTTCTGAGAGATTACGGCAAAGTTCCACTCATTTTTTCAATCTTTCTTTCCAGCAATCGATTTCGTTCTTCCCGGGCTAATTCCAGGAATTCCACTCGGTCAGTTGGGTCCCTATATCTTTGCCATCTTTTCATATAAGCATTTTTAACATGGTTCAAATCCTTGAGGAGATCCGGCGTGGTGTCGTCTTGGGTGCCTTGACGGTACTGAACCCGCGGCCGGACTGCATTCGTAGTCTCTACCCGGCCAGTACCCGTTTCTAGCGCGGTCCGCACATTTGGACGACGGTCCAGAACATTAACATTATTATTATTATTATTATTCATGTTCTGGACCCCAAAGATGCAAGACCGCTATTTGGCGGTAAATTACATCTGCTGCCATTGTCATTGCTGAAAATGTGACCAGCACCATCGTCGCGCGTAGACAAGTGCGCGAGATTTCTGGCGACACGAATGACATACTTCCGTGCATTATTGACCTTATTATAGAGGTGAACAGTTGCACGGTCAATATCATTCCTATCGTTTATTTCAAATATGTTTAAGTTTTTATTTATATGCCAGGAGAATCCACTGTAATGTAACTTTATGTTCTCCAAAGGAAGAATGGCTCTTGAAAACGAACCCAGGAAAGATTTAAAATGATCAGTTTATGATCAGAATAAATACATTATGAACAGTAAAATCAATTGGTCTCAACCGCATTTTTCACCCCACCGCCGTTAAGTTGATTTAACTCCCGCCCCTTCCCCGCCCCAAAGAGGCGCGTTTCTTTTTGTTTAATGGAGATTCCAAATACCAATGTTCACGTCTGTTACTTTCAATTTTGAGATATAAGTATCCCCATAAACATAATTACCTTTTTTTCATTTCCTTTCACACTACCCCCCTTAAGTGAAATTTCCGGCAAAAATATTTGTTTCTTTAATAGTAAAGGATATTCTAAATACCAATTATCACGACTGTTAACATCTTCAGTTTTTGAGATATGTGTCTTCATGAAAGGAGTTTAACTCCTTTTCACCCCTGCCCCTCAAGATGATTCTCCCCCACCCCTCCCCCCCCAAAAGCGTTTTCTCTTTGTTTTTGAAGGAGAACCAAATTTCAATTTTCACGTCTGTAACAACTTTAGTTTTTATTAGATGTATGTATTCTCATACAATTTATTTTTCAAATCTTCACCCCCCCCCCCCCCACTTCATTGGATTTTCCGAGAATACGTGTTTCTTTACTTTTTAAGCAGATTCCAAATATCAAATTTTACGCCCTTAACGTCTTCATTTTTCAGATATCAGTAGCTTAATTAAAAGAAATCAACACCATTTTCAGTCACTTTTACCCCCGTTCCTCCACCCAAGTGGTATTTCCGAAAACTAAAAATACACGTTTCTTTATTTTTAATAGAGATAAAAATACCATTTTTCACTTCTGTAACATGTTATGTTTTTTTTAGATATACTGTAGAAATTCTCATTTTAAAATTTCACCCCTTTTTATTTCCCCTTAAGTGGACTTTCCAAAAACAAATCACCTATGTTTCTTTACACTTACAGGAGATTCCACCTGCCCACATTTTACGTCTGTAACATTTTACGTTTCTCAGATATTCTGTAGATATAGTCTTTCAAAAAATTCACCCCATTTGTCACTCCTGTTTAACTGCCATTAATTGGATTTTCCAAAAACAAAAAAATACGTGTTGCTTTATATTTAAAGGAGATCCCATATACAAATTTTCAGTTCTGTAATCTCTTCAGTTTCCGAGATATAAGTATCCTCATTAAAGGCATTCAACCCATTATTCGCTTTTACACCCCTCCTGTGGGAATTTACAGAATACAAAAAAATACGTGTTCCTTTATTTTTAAAGGAGATTCTAAATACCAATTTTTACATCTGTAACTTATAGTTTTAAGATGTAGACACACACATTTTAAAAATTCACCCCATTTTCAACCCCCATTATTTGGATTTTCCAAAAACGAAAAAACACCTGTTTCTTTATTTTTAAAGTAGATCCCAGATACCAATTTTCAGGTCTGTAATATCTTCAGGTTCTGAAATATAAGTAGCCTCATTAAAGGCATTCAACCCCTTTTTCACCCTTTTCCACCCTTCCTATTGGGATTTTCCGAAAACAAAAAATACATGTTTCTTTATATTTAAAGGAGATTCTAAATACTAATTTTTACATCTATAAACTTTAAAAGTTTTGAAATTTTAAAAATTCGTCCCCTTTTCACCCCCCCATTATTTGGATTTTCCAAAAACTAAAAATATGTGTTGCTTTATTTTTAAAGGAGATCCCAAACAGCAATTTTCAGGTCCGTCATATCTTCAGGTTCTGAAATATAAGTAGCCACATTAAAGGCATTCAACCACTTTTTCACCCTTTTCTACCCCTCCTATTGCGATTTTCCAAAAACAGAAAAATGTGTGTTTCTTTATTTTAAAGGAGATTCTAAATACCAATTTTTACATCTATAAAGTTTAAAAGTTTTGAGATATAGATACACTCATTTAAAAAATTCACTCCCTTTCACCCCCCCCCCCCCCCATTAATTGGATTTTCCAAAAACTAAAAATACATGTTTCTTTATTTTAAAGGGAATCCCAAACACCAATTTTCAGGTCTGTAATATCTTCAGTTTCTGAGATATCAGTATTCACTTTAAAGGCATTCAACCCGTTTTTCACCCCTCCTATTGGGATTTTCTGAAAACAAAAATACGTGTTTCCTTATTTTTAAGAAGATTCTAAATACCAATTTTTACATGAGTAAACTTTAAAAGTTTTGAGATATAGATGCACTCATTTTAAAAATTCACCCCCCCCCCTTTTTACCCTCCAATTAATTGGATTTTCTAAAAACAAAAAATACGTGTTTCTTTATTTTTAAAAGCGGTCAAAAGTACCAATTTTCAGGTCTGTAATATCTTCAATTTCTGAGATATAAGTACCGGTATCCTGATAAAAGGCATTCGACCCCTTTTCGCCCTTTTTCACCCCTCCTATTGGGATTTTCTGAAAACAAAAAAATTTGTGTTTCCTTATTTTTAAAGAAGATTCTAAATACCAATTTTCACATCTATAAACGTTTTAAGTTTTGAGATATAGATACACTCATTTTAAAATTTCACCCCCCTTTTCACCCCCTTACCGAAGGAATATCCAAAAATCCTCTCTTAGCGAGCACCTACATAATAATATGAATATATCCCCAAAATTTCATTTCTTTATGTCCAGTAGTTTTGGCTCGGCAATGATGAATCAGTCAGTCAGGCAGTCAGGACAAGCTATTTTATATATATAGATTATATCACCAAAAAATTTTTAATGTCAGGGTTCTTCAAGGAATAGACACAGGCTCAGATCATTAAGTGATTCAAATTAAAATCAAATTAACTTCCCAAAAGAGACTACAACAACAAGCCTATAAACCAAAAAGGAAAACGATCCTACACTGCTAATTAAAAATGAAAATTATCAAAAAGCAACAGAAAATTAAAATCACAGATAACATAGATGACCTAGTTAGTAACCTTCAGCAAATTGCAGAAGAACTGGCCCCAATATACTCTCATAAAAAACATCAGTGGCGGAATAATGAATGTAATGATTTGATTGAGAAAAGACACAAAGCGTGGTTATTGCACCAGTCCCAAAAATTTGAAGCATCTTTCCAAAATTTAGTTAAACAGCAGAAAGATACAAGTAAAACCTTAAGAAGAATAAAAAGACAGAAACTCTGAACTCAACTGAAGAAGAAATCAAAATATCACATTCAGGGAATTATTACAAAATTTTTAAAAAACATTTGGCTAAGTATGAAGCCCCAACCTTATTAATACAAGATGGAAGTGGTGAATTAGCCCACAACAATCATAACAATGCACAAATACTGGCTAAATACTTCAAAACGCTCCTAAATTGTGAAGAGCCAACAGAATTCCTTCACTTAGATGTCAATCCACTGATAACAACCTCAACACGGAATATAAACCCTCCTACAATAAAGGAAGTTTACACAGCATTGAATGATGTAGAATTTTAGAGCACCTGGAGAAGATCAGACTTTTGCAGAAATTTGGAAATATGCTGGAAGTTCAGCAATAATTGCCCTTCATCAACAACGAGTCAACATCTGGATTACAGAAAAATTCCCAGAACATTGGACAACAGCCATCATTCATCCACTACATAAAAAGGGTACAAAACAGGCCCTAATAACTACGGAGGGATTTTACTCCTGGACGTTACATATAAAATTTTCTCTACCGGGCGAGTTGGCCGTGCGGTTAGGGGCGCACAGCTGTGAGCTCGCATCCGGGAGATAGTGGATTCGAATCCCACTGTCGGCAGCCCTCAAGATGGTTTTCCATGGTTTCCCATTTACACACCAGGAAAATTCTGGGGCTGTACCTTAAGTAAGGCCACGGCCGCTTCCTTCCCGTTCCTAGGCTGTTCCTGTCCCATCATCGCCATAAGACCTATCTGTGTCAGTGCAACGTAAAGCAAATAGAAAAAAATCTCTAGAATTATTCTCAATAGAATTAAATTACAGCTTGAATATCAAGCAGGTTTCAGGCCTTAGGACAAACAGTTGAAGTAATTTGAACAATTCCGCCTGCTGTAACACTTTTTTTTTTAATTGCCTTACCATACAAACTGAAAACAAAATCAAGTCGAATATAACGTGTATTATCTATTATAGGACAGATTCCTCTGAAAAGATTAAAACACCGCCAAATTCTTTGAGTTTCAAGAACTTATTGTTACTACTCAAGGAAACTTTTTACATCTGAAATAATAGGGTATCTAACCCTGGTTTATAATTCAAATTTCAAAGCTTCATATACCACTATTCAGACGAATAAAGGGGGTTTGATCTAATGATATTCCTGGGGCTCATATATTAATAGTTGTAGTAATAAAATTAACGGCACCTAAAATAGAAGAGACCCCCACCAAATGAAGTAAGAAAAATGCCAAATCTACAGAAGCCCCGGAGTGAGCAATCCCTGAGGAGAGTGGGGGGTACACGGTTCAACCAGTACGTGCACTGCTTTCCACCAAACTTCTTCTAGGAGGAATTGCCCTGACCAAATTATGAACCTCAAACTGATAATGGATTACAACAGAGAAATAGAGATATGATGATAACTTTTATCGACTTCCAGAAGGCCTGTGATTGTATTTGCAGGAAATCATTATTAAACATTTTACGACACATGGGATTATATCGTAAGTTAGTAAATATGATCACCGGGCGAGTTGGCCGTGCGCGTAGAGGCGCGCGGCTGTGAGCTTGCATCCGGGAGATAGTAGGTTCGAATCCCACTGTCGGCAGCCCTGAAGATGGTTTTCCGTGGTTTCCCATTTTCACACCAGGCAAATGCTGGGGCTGTACCTTAATTAAGGCCACGGCCGCTTCCTTCCAACTCCTAGGCCTTTCCCATCCCATCGTCGCCATAAGACCTATCTGTGTCGGTGCGACGTAAAGCCCCTAGCAAAAAAAAAGTAAATATGATCAAATTAATTCTTACAGAGACCAAATCGAAAGTGAAGTTCAGAGGCGAATTATCAGACCCATTCAAAGTAACTACTGGGTTACGGCAGGGTGATGGCTTATCACCATTACTATTTAATTGTGCACTAGAAATGGTAATGCGAGAATCGTATAGGAAATGCCCTCCAAATATTAAAATAAGTAGGAAAATCCAAGCAAATTGCCTTGGTTTCTGCAGATGACATGACATTACTAGCCAAAGATTTAGATGAAGCAAAAACTCAAATATCGGAGCTTCACACTGATGCAAATAGAATTGGCCTTAAAATATCATTTGAAAAAACAGAAATTATGCTTCAAAAACAAACACCATTAAAAGCAATACATATTGACGGTACTAAAATTAAAATTGTAACAGAATTCAAATATCTAGGTGAGTTAGTAACAAATAATTTAAACAAAAAACCTTCAATTCATATAAGAACAAACAAATTATCAAAGGCACAAAAATTAACATGGGAAACTTACAAAAAGAAATGCTTATCCATTAATATGAAAGTCAAACATTACAATACAGTCATAAAGCCAGAAGCCACATATGCCACAGAAACATTATTCCATCTAAACAAACAATCCAGAACTAACAGATTACAGAAGATTGAAAGATGAATTGGAAGAACTTGTATCAATAAAAGCTATCAAAAAGATGGGCAATGGTGAATAGTACCCAACAATGTTGTATATCAGAAATTAGAACCCATTACTGACACCATGCACAAGAAAGGACTAGCGTACTTTGGCCACATCCTGAGAATGCCAGATTTGCGACCTCTGAAACAGCTAGTGCAGTACAATCTTGCTTCAAAAAATACTACAACTGGATGCAGATGGATAAAAGAAATTAGAGAGGATTTGAAAGAAATTGGCCTTACACCTGATGACACTATGGATAAAAGAAAAGTAAACACAACAGTTAAAAATATGACTCCACTTTATACTCACAAAGAAGAAAATTCCAACTAGAATATTCTCTACACAAGAAAGAGCAAGAATATCAACACGTATGTAGAAGTACTGGAAGGACTGCAAGGCTTGGACAGTTCCAACCAAGAAATTGACAAACCAAGGGGTTGATTAAAGTGATCCAATGTGGTCTCAAAAGAAGAAGACATGTTTGCAAAATTACTGATTTGATAGACGGCAGTTCAAGTTGGTTTATGAAAAGTTATTCCACTAACGCTCAACTTATAGGATTCCAGCAAGATATTTTAGATTCAGGTCAAATGGACTGTATCACTATTGACCTGCCTAAGGCTTCTGATAGGGTTGATCATGGAAGAATACTGACAAAAATGAGGGCAGTCGGATTACACAAAATAAGTGACAAATGAGTGGTTACATTTCTAGAAAAAGAACTCTGTGAATTAGAGTAGGTGAACCATTATCTGATCCACTTAAAAGGACTGAAGGAATTGAACCATTAATTGAATTATTTGCATGAGGATACTTACATCAAAAAAAAAAAACTGGCCGGGCTGAGTAACTCAGACGGTTGAGGCGCTGACCTTCTGACCCCAACTTGGCAGTTTCGATCCTGGCTCAGTCCAGTGGTATTTGAAGGTGCTCAAATACGTCAGTCTCTTATTGGTAGATTTACTGGCATGTGAAAGAACTCCTTCTGGACTAAATTCCGGCACCTTGGTGTATCCGAAAACAAAGTAAAAGTTGTTAGTGGAATGTAAAGCCAATAACATTATTATTATCATTATTAAATAACTGAAGATGTTACAGACGTGAAAACTGGTATTTGGAATCTCCTTCAAGTATAAAGAACATGTATTTTTTGTTTTTGGAAAATCCACTTAAGGGGCTGAAAAGAATTGATAAAGCAGGTGAATTTTTAAAATGATTATCTACAGTACATGTAAAAAACTTAACATGTTACAGACATGAAACCTGGTATTTGAAAAGTCCTTTAAAAGTACAGGTAAGGTAAGGGTTATTCTGCCCGAAGGCAGGTCCAAACCTCCGCAGAGGTGTTCCTGAGCCGGAGTTTACGTGTGGTAGAGTGGCCACTTCCTTTCCACTCCTCCATTCCCTTACCCCCCACCTACAGCGCGTGGCAACCCATCCAACTCCTGACCATGCCCAATGTTGCTTAACTTCGGGGACCTCACGGGATCTGGTGTTTCAACACGGCTATGGCCATTGGCAAAAGTACAGGAAATTTATTTTTTTTCGGAAATGAAACGGCGTATGGCTTTAGTGCCCGGAGTGTCCGAGAACATGTTCGGCTCACCAGGTGCAGGTCTTCTGATTTGACCCCCGGAGGCGACCTGCGCGTCGTGATGAGGATGAAATGATGATGAAGAAGACATACACACCCAACCCCCCGTGCCAGCAAAATTATCCAATGGTAGTTAAAATTCCTGACCCTGCAGGGAATCGAATCCGGGACCCCTGTGACCAAAGGCCAGCACACAAACCATTTAGCCATGGAGCCAGACTTTGTTTTCAGAAAAAGCACTCAACGGGCGGTGAAAAGAAGTGATAAAAAAAGAGCTGATTTTTTTTAATGAGGATACTTAAATCTCAAAAACTGAAGATGTTACAGACGTAGAAATAGGTATTTGAAATCTCCTTTAAAAGTAAAGAAACTTTTTTTTTTATCAACTTGAGAGAAGACTCACGTGTACAGTTCTATGTCGCATGGTCATCTTGGCCACAAAAGGCAATACGACTTACGTTGTTTACAAAGAGTTTTTCGGGTAAATGAAACACAATTTTTCGATGAGGTTTTGTACTTTAGGGATTTTCAGATAACATCTTAGTTCAGTACCAAGGAACGATAACTTTGATCAAATTACGAAATCCACGTGAGCAAAGCCATGGTTAACTGCTAGTAAGTAGATATTTAGATGGAAGTCTTATGTATAGAGTTATCAAAAATAACCACAAGTAAACGGAAAAGGTAGAATGTGCTTCACAAATACATTTTCTGAATAAATGTCCTATTACTGTGTATTGTTCATTTCATGATATGAAATGTGAAAAGCTCTATCACCAGATGTACCGCTTTAACAATCTCCATTACCAAATATAGTTCTCTGAAGGAATGTCTGCTTCCTAATCTCATTTCTTGATATAAAATCATCTGCCAACTTCTCCAGATCTAACACGTTAGCAGTCTCCTTGTGTATATGCTGAACTCCACATTTCATTGTAAGGGAGCTTAACATCTAGGAGGAGAATATTTTGGGGAGAGCAAAAGGACACACTGCCCACCTAAGATCATTTTTGTTCTTCATTTCGAAATGAAAAAACTTGCAGTTTTGGTCATGTCGGGTAATTTCCTTTACACCTGGTCACACAACGTCTGTAGGGCATTTTATCTGTTACTAATACAAATTTGAACTGTGCATCGCATAAATAATGTTAAAAACAACTCAATAACACTCAGTTTCCATCTTTATTCTTCTAAAACAGTCACACTGTAAAACATTAATGTATTTTCAACCTCAGCATGATGCTACACAACACTAGTCACTTGCTGTTGTTATGACTACTCTTGGTATACACATCATGCTGTTTGCAGAGAACGCACATGGCTTCTTAATCTAGGCGATGCTGGTGAAACCTGGTGTCGGCACGTAGCGTACTGATAACAACAAGGGATCTGCTCAAGGCTTAATGGCTCCATCTGACAGACAAATTGCCGTCAACAGCGTCATATGCCCTCACTCCATATGAACCCTGCAGAGAGGTTTGTAATTGAATCCAGGCTTTTGGCATGCAATCTGGTGATTAGAAATTTTATACCACCCACCTCTCCTACCTTGCCAGCCAACATTCTGATGGTGAAATTTTTTTTCCACTAACAGCACTTGAACCAGTTAACCAGGGTAGCGGGGTAACAGAACACTTCTCTCCCTGATTTGTCTCCTGTTATATTCTCTTCTTCTCTATATCTTTCAGAACCCAGCACAGCTTAGTAGGCCTATAACTGCTAACATTGTTGAGTGCATGTTATTTATATGTTGGAGGCCTGGTCCAAAAAAAAATATTCTTCAAGATTACTTTGTTCTGTTAAAGAAAATAAACTGGTATCTACTACACAATCTTGCATAAACTTGAAATCTGCATCACTGGATTGTGAAGCAGTAACTCATATGGATACATCATTATTATAAAACAAAAATAAAATCAGTTTAATATCATATGTATAGGTTCCAGGTGATGAAATGTGGGGTGGGGGGGTGCAGGAAAATCTGTTTCTTTTGGCTTTCAAATTCATAAGCAGCAGATGGGGCTTTGTGAATTTTTTTAAATTTGCAATGAAAGAAGTTTGAATGAACACATTGCTTGAAAAATGTTGCTTTTAAGCATCAGAAATCATAAACATTCCTTTATTCCAACTCATCCCAGTGGATTCCTTGTGTGATTGCATATGATCTGTAGCAGTTAAGACATCTTATCATAGCCCTCCCCGGGTAAAAGTCCTGGCTGTGCCACTAGTGCCATATCCATGTCTTTATTACATAAAGTGCATGACGGATTTTGCCTTATTTCCAATTGGGACTTTATTCTAGTATATCTCCATTATCCACTTATTTAAATTCAATTAATATTTTGAGCTTTTTTTTTTTGGTTTAATTTCATTTTATAGTATTCTGTTTGTTTTCGCTTGCTATTACATCCTTCCTTGATCACTTTTTGATATCCTTCACTCTCTGGACCACTTTCTTGCACAGTCTTTTATTTAAATCTCTTTCCCAATAATGTGCTATTCCCGTGCTATCTAGTATTTTTGTGTAACTGTCCGCTCAGTTTCTCTTCTTTCAGTGTTTCATTTGATATTGATACTCTGTCGGTAGAATTTCACCTTTTCACTTTTAGTCTTGGCTTGTGCTGTAATATTCTTTTAACAATATCTGCCTTTATATCCATATATTCAATTTATTCTCACTCCATTTTTTGCAGTACAGTATGATGATCTCACAATTACTTTGGAGCCATTATTTATGACTACAGTAATACAATTCCTTCATCTTCTTGCCAAATTTCTACTCCATATACAGAAATTACTTTGCTTGTACTATGTACTGAATTGAATTGCTTGTTGTTAAAAGGCACTAAGTTCAGTTTTTTTAAGTTTTGAGATAAACACCCAAAAAATTGTTTTACCACTCTTGTAATGTAGTATGAGCTGTAATTGTTCGTACATGCAAAGTGCATGTCCACGCCGTTATATTAAAACTAAAGAAGTGTTGTTTTGTTGTTACTAAGACTTTTACGGACAAAATATGTAAATGGGCTTAGTTCCTTTCAACATGGAATGAATGGAACAACCTGTAAGCGAGAATATCATTCACGCTCTTGGTTTATCACCTTTCTTCTGAAATGAATAGATGTATATGAAAGTATCATGCATGGAATAGCTGTTATTTTCTTCAAAGACAACTTTTCAATGACCCCAATATTAATAAATGGCTGCACTGAACTCAGAGATATTCAATAACAAAACTATAGTAGTCAAACAAGTCATAAGCCGCCTGTTAGAAGAGACATGTAATGCGTTTTCACTGACATAGCCATTGTAATACTTCATCAAAGAATGCTTTACTTGCCTCAGATGATCTGATATAACGATACACCATGAGATTTAAAGTTAAAAATGTCATTGTTCCGTATTGAAAAATATTACAGTTAAAATTGAAATAACTGATAAAGAGATTCAACCTATTCAATACAAAAGAATAAGAAATGTAGTGAATTACATTCCCATTTAATAATAAGTAGAAATGGTACCGGTTTCGACCCTAGTCCAGGTCATCATCAGCCGATTAAAACATGAAAAACAATGCATAGGAAAAGGAAATGAAAGATCAAGTACACTCCGGATCAGTAGAAGAGGCGATATAAAAATGAACGGGGGTAGACACTGTAAAACTCAGAAGAAGTAAAATGCAAGTCACTCAAAAGAAAACAGTGCGCAATTCTCTGAGCGGCAGGATGGCACACGCAGCGCTAGGCAAAGTCTCACAATGTTTACGAATAGTGGAGAACGGTTAAATGAGCCAGTTTTTGAACACTGTCAGGCACAAAGTCACATCACAATTGAACACATACGAAGATCCATAATCATGCAGGAGTTGAAGACGAGTAGATCCACTGAAGCAACTTGCCAGCTCCCGGTGATCAGCGTAACACATTCAACATTAGGCACTGTGGTTTCAAACGCCAAAGTAAAATGGAGAATAGCTTGAAGATCCAGTAATTTTCCTCGGTTGCGGGAAAGTAATTATATACATATATAATACAATTCAATATAATTGAATAAGTAATTGTGCTCCTATAGAATACTTAGAACAGTTGACGTGAAGTTCTAAGTATTCTATAGGACCACAATTACTTATTCAATTATATTGAATTGTATTATATTTATCTATATAATTACTTTCCTGCGACCGAGGAAAATTACTGGATCTTCAAGCTATTCTCCATTTTACTTTGGCGTTTGAAACCACAGTGCCTAATGTTGAATGTGTCACGCTGATCACCGGGAGCTGGGAAGTTGCTTCAATGGATCTACTCGTCTTCAGCTCCTGCACAATTATGGATCTTCCTATGTGTTCGATTGTGATGTGACTTTGTGCCTGACAGTGTTTAAAAACTGGCTCATTTAACCCTTCTCCGCTATTCGTAAACATTGTGGGACTTTGCCTAGCGCTGCGTGTGCCATGCTGCCACTCAGAGAATTGCACACTGTTTTCTTTTGAGTGACTTGCATTTTACTTCTTCTGAGTTTTATAGTGTCTACCCCCGTTCATTTTCATACTGCCTCTTCTACTGATCCGGAGTGTCCTTGATCTTTCATTTCCTTTTCCTATGCATTGTTTTTCATATTTTAATCGGCTGATGATGACCTGGACTAGGGTCGAAACCGGTACCATTTCTACTTATTATTAAATGGGAATGTAATTCACTACATTTCTTATTCTTTGTATTGAATAGGTTGAATCTCTTTATCTATTATTTCAATTTTAACACCTTCATGAGATCATTCTGTTTTGTAGATTTGATTTGCTACTCATCCTTTCTCAACTGATTCATAAGAGGACCATTTCTTGGTCCTGGCTGAGACAAATGAAATGTGTGATGGACTAGGCTCCCAATGAAGGGATGAGCAGCCACTCTGCCAGGATGATCTGCAGAACACTGGAACTCAGAGAATGATGCAGGAGCAAATGCCACCTTCGTTTCTAGGAACATTTTTCCCTGTTAATTCATCACTCACAGTTGCTTTCCTGTAATGCATAGGCCACCACACATCCACATAAGTGATGTCAGTTCCTTCCGCCATTTTTATTGTAACATCCTTTTTTGCGTTACCAGCGATTGTAAAATATTATTTTGGAGTGTAGATTCAGTCGCAGCACTTAATTTGTTTCTTGCAAAATATCAAAATCCATATTGGTAGGCAAGAAGGAATGACCTCTAATAGGGCAACTGTGAATAATTTCCTTGAATCATTTATATTCAACCAAATCCATGCAGAGACGAATAAATGAATAGTTCCTATTTTGG
The DNA here is from genome assembly GCF_040414725.1 of Anabrus simplex. NCBI lineage: Eukaryota > Metazoa > Arthropoda > Insecta > Orthoptera > Tettigoniidae > Anabrus > Anabrus simplex. Next base: position 1,222,890,616 of record NC_090265.1, on the reverse strand, counting down.
CCAGGACATCCGTCTGAGTACACTTGTGCCTAGTTTAATCTGATTGGTGAGATAGTTCAGTATGAAGGTGCATACTTCATTGGCCTTCCCCTCATTATACATGCATATTTTTCAGCTATTTTCTTGGAGGTTGTGTGTAGTAAATATATGTACCCATAGCTGCATTAGATAGAATATTTCCTGAACATGAGGTAGAGGTAAATTTTGCATGTAGTCAAAGGCAACACAAACTGTTTCACCTCACCAGATTGGCAGGATTCTGAGCGTGATTTCATAGAAATAAAATCAGTTATTTCTGTGCTTGTGAATATTTAGCTCACATGCTGCTACTAATATAACATTTTGCGATAAGCATGGAGACTTCATTTTGACTTGAAGTATTTTGCAGATACTGCACACATCTATTTGTGGTCTACTGAATCTATAGCTTAACTTTTTATTGTAATAATGAACAGAAAATGTGTATTTTACTTCAAGATTAGGATGTTCCTCACAAAATAAATCATGTATATATTTTTAGATTAAGCCTTACATCCAAGTAATCTACTTCTTTACCACCATAATGAGATGTTTTGACAGGAAACTTGAGAATGTAGTCCTGAATTTCTATGCAGAATTCATGTGATACAGCATGTGTCTTCTTATTGTATCCTCTCTTGGCCAATAGACTTCGCCTTTCAACGACAGCTTAGCAATCCTGAATATATGCTTATGTGTTACTCCATCTAAACAAATGACTGAATTCCTACATAACTTGCAGATGCTCCTGATTTCTCATTACAAAATATGTATATTCTTATTTATTTATTTATTTATTTATTTATTTATTCACAAAGCACAAGATACAGCTACACTGAGCAAATTTCACTTGCACTGTCAACAGACTATTTAACAAACGTAAACTTTCATAATAAAATATAACAAACATAACAAAATATAACAAGATCAGGCACACAGCCTGCTAATAACAAATGTCCAAATCGAAAACCACGAGAATGTCCATGTTCATAGCCAAGTCGTCATGGGTCAAGATGACGGTATAATCCCTTCACATCAACTTATCTTTAAGAGACTATTTACTCCCCTCTCGAATATGCTTTTATTTGATGCTATATCAAGCTCTTGTCTCCTATTAATATTGAAGAGTGTTGGGAGGCGGATTAGGAAAGATCATTGAAGTATTGAATGCTGAGTGTGGGGAATGTGGAGAAGATCTTTGGTTCTGGTGGAGCGGGAAAGAACACGGAGAGAGAAGAGTGAGACAAGATGTTCCGAGCAGTAATGCCCATTTAAGATCCTGTGGAGGAAACTCAGGTCAGCTACCTGTCGCCTGATGTGCAGCGGTGACATATTAATTGCCATTAATACCTGCTGCGTAGACAGATTTCTGAGCTTGGAGTTTCTGTTCCTTACAATTGCAGCAAAGAAGGACACTGCTCTGTCTAACTGCTTGGTAGTGGAGGGGGAGGCTGTTGTCCAAATCGAAGAGCAGTAGGTTAAGAGAGGTTGAATGATCATGAGGAAGAAGTGACGAAGAGCAATGGGGTCAGAAATTTCTGTGAAGCTATAGAGAATGCCTAGTAATTTCGTAGCCTTGGTTGTATATGTTTCTATGTGGGTCTTAAATTGTAATTTTGTATCGAATGTTACACCTAGGTCACGCTGTTGCATAACTACGGTGATGGGCTTGTCGAGTAGGCAATATAATGTCGGTAGAGGAGATTTACGTAGTGTTATGGTCATGTGGCTGCATTTTTGTGGATTGGGGATAAGTTTCCAAGTACGACACCAGTTCGAGAGAGCATTAAGTGAGGACTGTAGCAGAACTTCATGTGATGGATTGCTGATCTCCCTAAATATCTTGCAGTCGTCAGCAAAGAGTAGGGTATTCGCTGTTTCGTTGAGTTTGGATGGCAGACCGTTCATAAACAAAGAAAACAGTAAGGGGCCAAGAGTACTGCCTTGTGGGACACCGGAAGTGACTGGTAATCATGAGGATGAAGTGCCTGATATCACCACTCTGTGCCAACGGTTATGTAGAAAGCCAGCAAGAAGGGTCAGAAGACTGCCATGTATATTAAATCGTTCAGAGAGTTTATGGAGCAACAGAGTATGGTCTACAGAATCGAAAGCTTTCGAAATGTCTACGTAGCAGATATCCAGGTGTGATTTAGCTGCAATGGCATGTGATGCAAAGCTATGCAGAGTGGCCAGGTTTGTTAGACAAGAGCCACCTGGTTAGAAAACCATGCTGCTTAGTTGAGATATACAGCAAAGTGAATGCGAGGAGACGCTGGTGTATAATTTTTTCAAAGATAAAGGATAGTGTGGGGAGAATAGAAATTGGTCGGTAAGATGAAACATTAAATTTGTTGCCTGATTTGAGAAGTGGAACAATATTTGGCTGTTTCCAGGTAATAGGAAAATAGCCCATGGCAAAACATCTGTTAAATAATTTAGAGAGAGGGACGCAAAGAGTGCTGGCAGTATTTTTTAAGAAAAGAGGACCTATAGTGAGGGCACCGGTAGCTTTGTTGGTGCAAAGAGTTTGAAGAAAGTTATGAACTTCACTTGGTGTGGTAGTTATGCTTGATAGGGTTCTGTTTGAAGCTGTACCTACGGGAGGGAGCGGTTGGTTTTGTAAGGGAGGGGAAAAGTTGGAGAAGAAATATCTGTTGAACAGTTCATTGCACTCGGCGCCGTCTGCTGTTGCATCATTGTGGTTCACGCTGACAGGAATCCACTTCGTCCTTCGTGTGTTGATTGCTGCGGACGTTTTCAGCGACTGTGTCTACATGTGTATTGTAGTCTCTTCTCACCATAAACCTCACGTGGCGGCGGATTTTAATGAAGGTATTGTGAGTGTGTGGGTTAAGGAAGTCTTTCCACAGGCGCCAAGCTCTCTTCTTATTAAATAGACCGAGCTCGATAGCTGCAGTCGCTTAAGTGCGGCCAGTATCCAGTATTCGGGAGATAGTAGGTTCGAACCCCATTGTCGGCAGCCCTGAAAATGGTTTTCCGTGGTTTCTCATTTTCACACCAGGCAAATGCTGGGGCTGTACCTTAATTAAGGCCACGGCCGCTTCCTTCCCACTCCTAGCCCTTTCCTGTCCCATCGTCGCCATAAGACCTATCTGTGTCGGTGCGACGTAAAGCAACTAGCAAAAAAAAAAAAAAAAACTTATTAAATAGTATCAGTCTGGTCTCTTGTGATATCCAGTGTTGATATTTGCTGGTAGTAGCCCGTTGTGCAGGTACAAAGTCTTTAATTGCAGCTTGCAGCCAGTCGTACAGCAGGTCAAGAGCCAATTCAATATCAGCTATTTCGAGCAGACTCCAGAGAAGGCATTCCAGGGCACGACACATTGCAGGCCAGTCGGCACGGAGCCAGATGTAGGTAGGGCGGTAAGATGTCCTGTTGTGAGGCTTTGAGGAGGGGTGGGGAAGGAGGAATATAGCATCGAGAGACTGGTGGTCACACAGGAAAAGGTTTCTGCCTGGGGTTATTGTTTTAAGTTCTAGTGAGGAGAGTATGAGGTCCAGGGTGTTGGGTCCACGGGTTGGGTACATATTAAACTGTTTCAGTCCGAGGCCATTAATAAAACTGTCTATAAAGTATGTGTCCCAGTTGTTAACTGACAGTCCGGTAGTTGGAGAAGACCACTTTATAGACAAGTCAAAGTCGCCCATTAAAATTACTTTACCATGAGGGAGAGCTGCAATGAGTGAGTCCAGGCACTGTTCAAAGGTCACAGAATGGGCTGTTTGGTGGTCTGTAGTAACATCCCACAAGTACAGGGCATCGATGAAAGAGTAGCTCTACCCACACTAACTCACAGTTCCGTTCGAGGTCTGTCCTTCGTTTACACGGTAATGCACTGTTCACTGCTAGCATCACTCCACCACCTAGAGTAGCGCGATCACGACGAAATATACTGTAATTAGCATTGAGTGGTAGTTCACTGTCACTAGCCCATGAGAGCCATGTTTCAGTGTAAGTCCAATCATGTCAACTTCTCAAGTCTGGCAGGGATAGTTCACAATCAGACAGCTTATTGTTTAGGCTTTGCACATTCTGACAATAGATGTTTGTCTCTTTTCATTTCACAAGTGGTGGGACCAGGGTTTGAGTGGACATCTCCAGCCAGTAGTAGGAGGCAAAGCAAGCCCATAATCGCTGAGCGACCAGGCCTAGGCTCGTTCAGCTCAGAGCTAGTTGGGAGGCACTTATAAGTCTGGAAAATGGCGCATCCAGTCAAAGAGAACGCCGGAATGTAGTAGTTTCTCTCTGCTAGTAGCCATGCAAAAGGAGAACTCGCTTTTTCACTTGCACACGTCGATTCCTTAACTCGAATAGACCCGTGCAGAGAACCGTAAAGTGCAACAACTCTGATTAATACCACACAAACAACACAAACTGCAGCAGCAGCGCTAAGCTTGCGTGTCTACTCTAGCCGCCATCTTGACTTTCTGTTGTTCTCCGTCTTGATGAACCGTCCTAGGTCTCCGCCATTTTATAGGATGCCATTCAATGAGTCTCTGTAAGTGGATATCCTGTTCATTTCTGGCTTCATAATTGTAAAAAGCATCTGTGGCCTCTCTTGTTCTTGCAATCTATTGAAACAGAGATGATTGCATCTAAAACACACAACTAACCTTGGTAAAATATTTGTCAGACATTCATTAAGCAATCATAACTTCATTCACAATAATAATTTATGAAAGTGAAATAGTTGAACAGGTAATATTTAAGTAAATAGATTCATTTCCACCATACCTGCAGGGAGGTTCAATACTTTTATGAGGGACTGCTTTACCTGCATAGCTTTATACGTGCAGTACCTTTTACACTTGATCGCTGTGTTTTATTAATGGCGTAATTTTCTTCTTTGCATTTGCATTCCTTTCCTTTCATAACTTCATTGTCCATTATTAAAATTAGTTTATAAATACAGAAAGAAAGAAAATTAATAATGTGCACAGCACAACGGCTACATAGGATGTATCCCCGCCGACAATCACTTAACACCCACTTATGAAACACAGCAGTGCCCTCTGCATAGGTTTGTTGGCAAACTAATGCAATGAAAGACATTCTGTGTTGAAACACACCAACTGCAGGACTAAGTACATTTCAACATGGAATAACTACACCCAACTGCTGTGGTAATGGCACAGGAGCTGCTAGGACATTGTTCATTTCAACATTAAAACATGCATTAAAACATACCTCTTAGAACAAAAGCATGGTAAAAGGAATTTGTCATCGTTGACTTTGTGCCTGCTGTTATATCCTGAATTGACACAACTGATAAAATTTTAGCCTACCAGCTCATTGAATCAAATTAATTTTCTTGATCGATTTTAGTGATGGATAGAAGTTTTAATTTTGGTGTGTGATTGAACATGAATACATGTAATAGACTTCATCAAATCTTAAAACTTAAAACATTTGATCATCAACATGTTGAGGAATTGCTTGTTGCCAACAACACACACACATTATGCCGACTCGGAAAGTTTGGGAAAAATAAAGAAAATGTCATTCTTTTCAATCAGTATATTTTTATTTGATCTTATCAAAAAAATAAGTTCCATCAACTTTTTAAAGTGTCATATTGAATCTGAAACTTATGGTAAAAATTACATCTATATATATAAAATAACATGGACTGACTGACTGACCGATGGACCGACCGACTGATCGATCGTTGAGCCAAAACTACTGGACATAAAGAAATTAAATTTTGACGATGCATTTATATTATAATGTATGTGCTCACTAAGGGAGAATTGCTTAATATTCCGTCGTTATGGGGGTGAAAATGAGGGTGAATTTTTAAAATGAGAGTATCTATATCTAAAACACTTTAACAGTTTAAAGATGTGAAAATCGGTATTTGGAATCTTCCTTAAAAGTAACGAAACACATATTTTTTTGTTTTTGGAAAATCTTAAGGGGAGTGGAAAAAGGTGAAAAAGGGGTTGAATACCTTTTATGAGAATAGTTATGGTAATTAAAATTGGTATTTGGAATCTGGTTTAAAAATAAAGAAACACGTATTTTTTTGTTTTCGGAAAATCTACGTAAGTGCGGTTAAACAGGAGTGACAAAGGGGGTGAATTTTTCAAATAGATATATCTACAATATATCTCAAAAACATAACATGTTACAGACGTGAAAATTGGTATTTGGAATCTCCTTTTAAAGTTTTTTTTTTTTTTTTTTTTTTTTTTCGGAGAATTCACTTAAGGACTGAAAAATGTGTTGAATATTTCTTATTAAGATACTTACATCTGAAAAACTGAAGATGTTACAGAACTGAAAATTTGTATTTGGAATCTTCTTTAAAAATAAAGAAAAACATTTTTGTTTTTTTGTTTTTGGAAAATCCACTTAAGGGGGTCAGGTGGGTGAAAAGAAGTGCAGAAAGTGATGAATTCCTTTTATGAGGATACTTATATATATCAAATACTGAAGATGTTACAGACGAGAAAATTGGTATTTGGTATCTCCTGTAAAGGTAAGGAACACACATAATTCATTTTCTGAAAATCCACTTGAAGGGAAATGTTTAAGGGGGAGAATTTTTAAAATGAGCATATGTACAGTATTTAAAAACGTAACATATTACACTTTACAAAGGTGAAAACCGTCAATACGGAATGATTCTAATATCTTGTAATAACATATTACAGACGTGAAAATTGGTATTTTTAATCTCTTTTAAAAATAAAGTAACACGTATTTATTGTCCCGGAAAAAACACCCAAATGTTGGGGGTTGTAGAAAGGACTGAGAAAGGGGTTGAATTATTTTTTTGAGGATACTTATATCTCAAAAACTGAAGATGTTACAGACATGAAAATTTGTATTTGGAATCTCCTTTTAAAATATACATGCATCCTTTTTATTTTTGGAAAGTCCAATTAAGGGGGGGATAAATGTATTGAAAAATTAGTTGAATTCTTTGTTTGAGGTTACTTATATCTCAGAAATGAAGGTTGTAATACCAACATAAATGATCCGTTATTGGACATTATAAATTTTCCAGCTAACTCATTCCTGGTTTCAGGGTTTCGCCCCCGTGTGCTAGGCTGGGCTCATCAGTTGGTACCTAGCACACCTACCAAGACACATAGCTAGTGCATACCGTGGAGGCCACTGCATAGGCTAATTGTAGCCACCAGCAGTGCCCATGCACTTTGAGAGACTTTGTCTCATTACCAAAAATTGATGCCTGCTTGGCCATCACATTACCTATGGGAATCAACATCTATATCAACGAAGGATGTTACTGACAAGAAAATTGGTATTTGAAATCTCCTTTAAAAATAAAGACGCATATTTTGTGGCGGGGGAGGGGGTGGAATCAACTTAAGGGGGAGGGTGTAAAAAAAGTTGAATTCTTTTTATGAGGATAAAAATAAAAAGTGGACTTAAAACAATACTCCTTTAAGGGGGTTCTGACTGGGGGTTGAGGAATGATGCCAAAAATATGCAATTATATGAAAACTTTTGAGTTATGATGTTCAAATTTCAAATGATATCCAAGGTGTTAAATAACAGAAGGTTTGAAACCAATTTAATCGCTCCGAGAGTCAAACGGGGATTAAGATCCGGAAACAAATATATTCATTTCTTCCTCCAAAACGGTTTAACATACGAAGACAAAATTCCAAATAGTGGTAATATTTTAAATCCTAGGTGTGAAGTAGGAAATATTGTTTTAACATTCCACCCCTAAAGTGTTAAATGAGGTTAGCTCCATAAAAAAATTATTCATACCTCCAAAAACGTTTGACGTACAAGTTGTAATTTTACGAGAAGAATCTTCTTTTATGTCCTGAGTGTAAAATATCATATCATATACTGTACTTCAAAATATTTCTCCCCTAAGGGGTTTAGATTACCAGGCGAGTTGGCCGTGAGGTTAGGGACGCGCGGCTGTGAGCTTGCATCCGGGAGATAGTGGGTTCGAATCCCACTGTCGGCAGCCCTGAAAATGTTTTTCCGTGGTTTCCCATTTTCACACCGGGCAAATGCTGGGGCTGTACCTTAATTAAGGCCATGGCCGCTTCCTTCCCACTCTTAGGCCTTTCCTATCCCATCGTCGCCAAAAGACCTATCTGTGTCAGTACGGTGTAAAGCCACTAGCAAAAAGAAAAAAAAGGGGGGGGTTAAGATTGTGATTGACTGTCGAAAACACAAACCGAAACCGTTTTGGGCACAAACTTAATTTTTTTTATGAAGGTTGGTCTTCTCTATCCTAGATGTTAACAAGTATTTAAAAGCATTCACTCCATAAAAAGTATTCATTCATCCATTACTGTTGGACATTACAAAATTAAAATTTCATAGGTTGGCTGCTTTTACATCAATATAGGGTTTAAAACATTCAATTTCTTCTGTATGGGATTCGAATGAGTGTTATATTAGAAAATAAATAATCACTTCCCCAAAACCGTTTGACGTACAAATTGAGGGCATATTTTACAGGCTTGGCTGACAGTGGACTCTCCAAAATGTAAAACTTTGAATAATAACTTTCGGTATAAAACCGTAACGAAGCATGTGTACCTTGCTAGTTGTATATAAAAATCATTAGCTGTGGGGAAGCAATAGTAGACTATACAGAATTAATTAAAACTGTTTTAGTAACAGTTAAAAGTATTTAGACTGAAAAAAATTAGTTGATGTACTGAGAGAGGCCAGCACAAAATTTACTTACTTAAAAGGAGCAGGGGAAAGAAGTGAAGAAAGACTTCAACAACAAAGTAAGATTAACATAAACATTTCATTTTACTCTGGTCTACACTTCGGTGTTTTGGAACACGTTTTCTTCAGATGTTGCCTGCAATTAGGCTTAGCACAAACCAGACAGTAAATATTTGTCATCCACCTCTAGGTAGATAGTAGTTGCATAAGTGACAGTGCTTCCGTTCTGCTGGGCTTGAGCTGCTTCTCACTCCATTTCCTCATCACAACCAATGACCTGTCCTAACATGGCATGACAAGCATTTCCCAGCAATTTTCTGTTTCTGCTAAGGCTCAACAAGTTACTTGTCGAGCTTTAGTATGAAATTCATTCAAGATATCACTTTACTGCCCGGATTTTGTCTCGCGTACTGATGGGTGAAAATTACATGTGAGGCAAATGCTGGGGCTGTACCTTAATTAAGGCCATGGCCGCTTCCTTCCCACTCTTAGGCCTTTCCTATCTAGCACATATGCCATCCCCTAGTTTCCATCTCAAAGTTTATATTCTGGCACATTTGATCAAATATGTCAACATCCCTTTTAGTATGGTTGTATGTAAGAACAATATCTGATTTTCTTGTGTCTCATAACTTTCCCTCTGTGCTTTTTGAAAGTAGAATTACAAGCTTGTAAGATACCAATGTGGCTTGCTCCATTTAATCATACAAGAACATTGACATTCCAGGAGCATTAACTGGGTCTACCAACAACATGTTATTCTTACGTTTTCTACAAATGTCCATAACACACAAAATTTACATAGCAACTTACCTTTTGAAGATAACCTTGGTAGACAGAACAGCACAGGAGGGCCCTCACACAAGCAGCCATTTTTGCTATGAAATGGCAAACCTGGATATGATGTGGGGAATCGCTCCTCCCTATGGGTGAGGAGCAGTTACCATTTTAGAACACATATATATACATGTCATTCTTACACTTAGTTGGTGTTGTAGAGTTAATGCCATGTTACATCAAATAAACCAAATTTTTATAGAAAGTACCCCACCCCCTAAAAAAAAAACATTAATATTTAAGATTATTTTTGTCATGAAGATAAAATTTATCACGAGAATAAAATGGAGTTACTAACAACCATTCTTTTGTTTTATTTATAAAACTGGATAATGAACACTGATGTACTTCTATTGGTAGTTATTAAAGAATCACTACAATTTATACCCTATCGCTAGAGTTCGTGGTTTATAGCATTTAAAAATCAGAGATTTAGCGTTTTGATTTTCAAATTTAGCGTTTTGTAGCATCTAAATTTCTCAAATTTAGCGTTTTGTAGCAAATTGGTTAAAAATAGGCATAATTTGCTAAAGTGCACACACAACAGTTGGGAGTAAAATCATACTGTTTAATCACACATTGCTCGTCTTGCAGTTTTGAATTCACTATGGAAAATAAGACAAACATCAACATAAGACTGCAAGTATTAACTCACATACAGGAATATGCTTCACAAACACAATTTCAAAGTGAAAAATATTATTCTGAACGTATTTATTTATCACAGTACAACACACCTACAAGGAAGAGGAATTCCAATGATGATTAAAGTACAACATGCCAATTGCTTAAAAGGTGTCCTCCTTCATTTGAGACCGCTCATCAGTTACAATTATGTTGTAGTTGCTAAAAACAACTCTACATCGACACTGTTCGTAGAGGCCCAAATGGACAGAAGTGCTGCCAAGGCAAAGGAAGGACTGCAAAACATTTTTTTTTCTACATGTCTTTGATTGCAGAGTCGGCACATCAATATAGGCCATCTGTATCGCTTACACAAAAATGTCCCGATTTGTGACTTTTGGCATGCTGTTTGATCGTCACTTCGCTTCTACCCATGGCTACCAGACAATAAAATAAATCGCTACCGTACCTTTAAATGGAACTACTACTCAACACCAATGTCAAGAATAACCGACTATGATCAAGGGTCAACACAAAGAGAATAAACGTGGTGCTTGAAAGTGTATTTGCTGTTTGATTGATTGTTCCTTGCAGTGCTCTTTACCCAGTGAAAGAAATTCCGCACATTGAATTATTTAACTCTTTGGCCTACCATTATTTGTGAAAGGAAATATTCCCTTACATACCATTTATTTTTTCGTCACTTTAACATAAATTTGATTAATCACATAAGAATACACAAAGCAAAGTGAGCTTTTAGCTCGTCTATAGTAACAGGAAACAAATGTTTTTGTTCGTAAGTATTACTGGTTTCAAGGGAAACAGATAAATTAGCAAGAAATGTAGAGGCATAGGCATTGGTTTGCTTAGTAACGTGATCCCAGAACTGTGGGGTTAGAAATTCATTCCCTACGTCAATTTTTTCGTATTATTACCCAACCCCCTCCCCACTATAGAGTGAATTTCAAAAACTGGTTTACATGTAACAGAAAGAGGCTTATTGTCAACAAGATCACATTTCTAAGTATCATTTTACTATACTTCTCACCGGCCGAGTTGGCCGTGCGGTTAGGAGCGCGCAGCTGTGAGCTCGCATCCGGGAGATAGTGGGTTCGAACCCCACTGTCGATAGCCCTGAAGATGGTTTTCCGCGGTTTCCCATTTTCACACTAGGCAAGTGCTGGGACTGTACCTTCATTAAGGCCACTTCCTTCCTATTCCTAGGCCTTTGCTGTCCCATCGTCGTCGTAAGACCTATCTGTGTCGGTGCGATGTAAAGCAACTAGCAAACAAATCTAGACTTCTCACTCGTTCTTGTTACATTCTGGTTTTGTCACGTAGTTTCAATTGGCACTATCATCTCAGAACTAAAATCGGAATCACTTTCATCACTGTCAGTTGAAGAAGAAGAAGTATTTTCACTCTCCAGAGAATCATTTCCACTTTCAACATCACTACTACTTTCAAACCAGTTACGGCAATAAACTCATCCATGCCGCGCTTGGATGCCGCCATGATTGTTTATGTTGTTGTTGTTGTTGTCGGAGAGGTTATGGGCTCTATTATTTCACCCAGCCACTACACTTATTATTGTGATATTACACTTATAATGCGAAATCACACGCAATTAGTCCACTACGAAGATCACACGCAATGAATTTCACTACGAAGGTCTCAAGAATAGTTGAGCATCGGGTCTATGTACACACCTTAAGTAACGCGAAACATAACAAAGGAAGTGCGTAGAAGCAAAAAACAGTGGAAGCAGGAGTATGTAACGGTGCGAACAATAAACAGACAGTAAATTACAAATGAAGATGAGAGTCATCCAAATATTGATTGATAGCATATATTAGAGCAGGAGACATATCGGTAAGCAAGCAGGAGACATTGGTGGGGAGAGCTTTCTGAAGACTGAGAAGACGAGAAATAAAAGCCGGACGAAAAGAATCATACACAGGGCATTGGAATAATAAATGATTTACATCAGCACTCAGAGTACCACATATACAAGAGGAGTGGGGGGAGAGGTTAAAACGATGTTTATACAGAGGAGTAAGAGCATGGTTAAAGCGAAGACGAATAATGTTGGTAATGTGACGGCGAGAATAGTGACCCTTCAAATACCAAGGATAGGGAGGAATACAAGGCTGAATATTGTAATAATAGCGACCTTTATAAGAAGCTGATCTAGTCCAATCTTCTTGCCACTGACCATAAGCATAATGTTTAAGAACTGGATAAAAATCGGGTAGAGGAACTGCAAGGTTAAGTAGGGATTTGCCATCACGAACAGCTCGCTTCGCGAATAAATCCGCCTGTTCATTCCCATAGATACCTATATGACTAGGGACCCAGACAAAAGTGAGAACCATCCCAGATTGATGCAAAGTATAAATGAGACTTTTAACATGATACAAATACCAGTTAAAAGAAAGATGAGATGACTTGAGCGACTGAACTGCACTGAGGGAATCCGTATAAATAGCTGCGTTAGGTATAGAATGATGCTTAATATACATAAGAGCTTGACGAATAGCAAAAATTTCCGCAGTGTAGATAGAAAAGTCACTGGGTAAACGATAGAGTTCAGCAACATTGGTATTGACAATATAGAACGCTGCTCCAACGCCAGAAGAGTTTTTTGAGCCGTCTGTATATATCTGGACGCCAGAATCACTTAGAGCAAAACGTAGCTTCTTAAAAGGTGGGCCAGTCAACAAAGAACCAGGAATAGAAGAAAAAGAAGATGTAGGGGAAATAATGATAGAAGGGACAAAAAATAAACAATCAAAATTTACTGAATAAACTGGGGAAGAAGCAGTGCGTAAGATAGTGTTTTTATAGGAAAGAAGAAATTGATATGCATACAACAAAGCAGGCATCTTACGACGGCGGGCCTGTGAAAGAAGAGAATATTCATCTAATAACTGCAATTTAGGAAGCAATGGGTGTTGAGCCAGAGCAAATCTTTTAAGTAGATATTTAGATGTTATCATTTTACGGCGAATGGGAAGAGGGAACTCACCGGTCTCGACAAGGAGAGCATTAGTAGGGGTAGACAACAATGCTCCAACACAAGTTCTCAGGGCTTTAAATTGTAAAGTATTTAAGTGGTTAAGAACAGAATCCGACGCAGTATCTATAACATGCGCACAGTAGTCGAGTCTAGAGCGAATAGTAGCGGAATATAACAACTGAGCTGTGCCAGGGTCAGCACCCCATGCTCGTCTAGTTACCACTTGGAGAATTTTAATATACATATCAGAAGAATTACGTAACTGAGTAATATGATGTTTCCAAGATAACGAGCGATCTAGCATAACACCAAGGTATTTATGGGAGGAACAAAAAGGAATGACATGAGAATCGAAAACAAGTGGCTCAGAGTTAAACCTACGCTTAGAGGTAAAAAACATTGCACAGCATTTGGAGGTAGAAAGTTGAAGACCATGGAAAGTAAGCCATGTAATGACTTGCTCCATTAACTGATATATATGGTGACGACACACATCGACATTACTATGAGAGTAATAAAGAACTATATCATCAGCATAAAAAAGAATGCGAGCTTTTTGGGTGACCAATTGTTCAAGATTACTCATATACAGGGCGAAAAGCAGACCACTTAAAATGTCTCCCTGAGGAACTCCGACAGATGACAGACGACAAGGAAGAGAAGAATAAGCGGATTTAAGTAAAAGTTTCCGATACGTAAACAAATTACGCAAGATGTGGAGAAAATGAGCAGGAAAACCTTTCTGTGCAAGATTAGTCCAGAGAAGATGCAGTGGTATGGAGTCAAAAGCTCCTCGTATGTCCAAAAAAATAGCAATAAGACAATCCTTACGAATCTGCGCTAATAAAATATCGATAAGTAAAATATTAATAGCATCTTGAGCACAACGACCTTTAAAGTAGGCGAATTGATATTTGGGAACCAAATTATAATATTCAAGAGACCACAGGAGTCGTTGAAGGAGAATTTTTAAAAACGTCTTGCGGATACACGAACCAAGGACAATCCCTCGAAAGCCAGTAGCGTCAGTTTGAAGTTGACCAGGTTTGGGGATAGGTACTAAAAAAAAATCATTCCAAGAGGTAGGAACAGAAGTAGTGAGAAGTATATTGTTATAGAGAGCTAATAAAGCTTGTTTAGCACGGAGAGGGAGAATCCGGAGCATATCGTATGATATATAATCAGGGCCCGGAGACGAACTCTTTGCATTACACAAGGTGGCCTCAAGTTCAGAAAGGTGTATAGGTTGGAGTAATACAGAAAAGCGGGAAGAGCATGGAGACAGGGGGATAGTAAAGTCGGGCACGACATAATCAGGAGTGAGGGAGTTGAGAAAGATAGATAGAATCTGTGGAGGGGTGACAGAGGGTGGAATGTATTGAGAAGCTCGGGTAAGGGAACGAATTGCACTCCATAAGTGAGAAGACGAAGTATGAGCGTTTAGGGAAGAAATAAAGGATCGCCATGCAGCACGGCGTTTAGAAAGAAAAATTCGTCTAGTATAAGCAATATGCTGTTTAAGACGGAAATAATGGTGGGGGGCTAATGTTTTCCTATATATCCGGAATAAACGGCGTCGTTTAAGAACCAGATTATGGCACTCTGAGTCCCACCATCGTATAAAGGAAGAGGGGCGAGCAGAGTGGGACGAAATAGGTTTATAGGGATGATAAAGATCGAGATAATCTTGTATAAATTGAAAGAGAGTAGAAAAGGGCAAAATATTATCCGAAATAAGCTCAATACGATGGGTAACATAAGTAATAAAAGAGACTCTATCAAAGTGACGGAGGGAGCGAACATTACTGGTACATGTAAGAGCAGAAGAAGAACTAGGAAACCTACCAAGACCATACGTAAGAATAATAGGGAAATGGTCGCTAGAATGTGTATCAGTAAGACGGTGCCAAGTTACAATCGAAGCCATTGCAGGACGACATAATGATAAATCCACAGCACTGGGAGGAGAGCCGGGGGGAGTGAGGCGCGTGGGAGAACCATCGTTTAAAATGACAAAGTCATGCGATTGGGAGGCAGTGAGGAAATAAGAACCCAGAGAAGTATCACTACTGCTTCCCCACATAGAATGATGAAGATTAAAGTCCCCTAAGAGGAGAAGCTCGTTATGAGAAGAAAATTGCTGCAAGAATCGACACCATTGAATGTGAGAAATAGAAAGATCTGGAGGGCAATAAAGGTTAATAATGGAAAGGCGATTATATGAGATACCAAGAGCAAATGTATGGGGTAGACAATACGAGATATCAAGACGTTGATAGGATAAACTATGGTGAATAAATAAAGCAACACCACCGTAACCAACACCATCACAGCGTTCAACATTAAAGCCATTTAAATAAAAATCAGAGGATGGGGAAAACCAAGTCTCCTGTAATGCTATAATGAATGGGGAAATTTCATTTATCAAAAATTGTAACTCATACCGTTTAGAAGGAATACTCCTAGCATTCCACTGCAGGATACGTAGCATCTAAAGAGAACATAGTGTGCACACAGTCACGAAGCTTATAAAGTGTATGTGCGACATGTGGCTGGTCCCCTAATAATTGAATAAGTTGCAGAAATAGTTGATGAATACCACTTTGGAGATACGCCTTTTGGCGTAGTACAGGGGAACTAGATGATTGAGAAGGAGCTGAAGGTAAACACTGAGAATTACGGGACGTAGACGGAATCGGGGACGGGGAGGATGAAGATGAAGTGGATGGAAGGACCGAGGTATGTGAAGACACTGGAGGGGGTCGGATGAGATTAAGATACCCAGACTTATCAAAACCAGGTGTTGGAATGGGACGGGGCTCATTCATAACCACCGGAGTAAATTTACGTTTCCTCGGGGTTTCCACAGGTGAAGTGGAACTAGTAGAAGGAAGAGGTGGAAAAAGATGGGTATTATTGGACGTGTCAAATTGGGTCGAGGGTATTCTAGCAGACGCCTCGGAAAAGGATAGATTTTCTGTACACATAAGCTTTTTAAGGGCAGTTTGCTGTTGATGAGTAGGGCAGTTTGATGAGCCAGTATAATGTGCCTGATGACAGTGAACACAGCGGCGAATATTTTCCTGACACTCTGATGTAAGGTGATGTAACGCACAATGCCCACATCGGGGTGACTTAGCTTGACAGTTTTTAATCGTGTGTCCATATCGCTGACATTTTGAACAGATAATCGGGGAAAAAATGAAAGGGGAAACTTCTAAATGCACTTGAAACAAAGAGACATATTGAGGAAGAGTTTGAGAGCGAAAAACAATCTTAACTGTGCCAGTTGGAACGTAGGTCACTCCACTGGGCTCCACAACCTTACGGTTAAGCCGCTTGACCGATTTGACCCGAACATCAGATTTAAGGTATTTAAGAATGTCAGAATCAGAAACATTCTTTTCCACACCGCGTATAAGTCCAACACGAAAGATATTGGAACTGGGAATATATGCTTTCAATGAGTGAGTTGCAAGTATTGAATGACGTAGAAAGGAATTAGCTTGGATCGCGGAACTAAATTCCACCAGTAATCTATTGCGTCCTTTGGGCGTTATACCTTTCACAAAAATGTCATTATCGTAAAACAAGCGCCCAAGCGCCATAGGATGTAGCCCACCAATATTTTTCGACTTAGTTGATTCAACAAATACAATAAATGGACCAAAATGAGCCTGTTGATAAACCTCCAACTCTTCAGGAGGTGGGGGAGGTGGAGGAGGCGGCTGAGCGGCATTAGACTGTTGAGGTTGTAAAGGCTGCTGTAATGAATTCATATTTGAAGTGATATTAATCAAATCGGTTTGCATCGGCACAGTTTCTTCACGAC
The DNA here is from genome assembly GCF_040414725.1 of Anabrus simplex. NCBI lineage: Eukaryota > Metazoa > Arthropoda > Insecta > Orthoptera > Tettigoniidae > Anabrus > Anabrus simplex. The sequence continues at coordinate 1,222,873,585 of NC_090265.1, read as the reverse complement.
CAACATTGGCATTAGATGAGGGATCCGGTGCCTCATCTCCTCCACTATCAGTATCCATCACCAAAGCGTACACAGACACACACTCGCCAAACAGTCACACACTACTTGTCACCGCAGGCAAACACCAGACTGCAACCAAAGAACGATCCACACCGTACGAGACACACGAACGGACTACAGATTGTTTATGGATTGTTTACAACGGGCGGCAAAATGAGGTGCTTTTTTATTTTCCGTATTTCAGCTCAGTTACTATTTACACAGAGAAAATAGCTTCAGGTATCATCTGACATCAATCGGGTAGGCTTCAAAGCAAAGAGAATAAATCTCTCCGACCAGCTAATTGCGATAATGAACTTATAAACGTTCCGTGCAGCAGGACGGAAGTGTCCGTTAAAGCAAGACCAACTACAACCTACCGTTAAAGCATGTTACCGCTTTACGATCGCAATGGGCGCCGTAATAATCATTTCTCCTGAAATAAATAACAACATATATCTCATTTTTAAGAAAAATGCATCGTTTTTACAAAGATATGTTTTTATTTCGTATAAAACTGCGAATTTCGCATCTATTTCGCATAAATTGTAGAATTTCGCATTTTATCGCTAATTCGAAATCGCTAAAAACCACTCGTACGGGTCATATAAGACGAAGGCACATACACTGACAAAGTTTCGACATATTTCCATTTATCGCAAATGCTAAAAATCACAAACTCTACCTATCGCCCATATAAAGAGCCTCTACAACTGAGCTACTACATCCCACTGTCAGAACAGTTTGCATAAACTCCACTTAACAATGAAGTATGTTATTACCAGATCTATTGGAAAGAAGCTGCTCCTTTACTTTTTAGAAGCAATTTCCTATGCTATTTGCTGTGTACGTGTTATACATCGATCTAGAAATCTGATGTCTGTGATGCATACTTACTATGTATGCTTCTCTTTCATGGCCAGTGCTGTACAGGTTTATCTTGATTGGTGGGTCTCAAATGTGGCAAATTCTTCAATTTTATCTAGTTGCCTAATTTTGTGCGATTGATTGAACATACACTATTAATATAGTATCAAATGCTTTACTCAAATCTATTAAAGTAGCTCCTGTTAAAACTTAATTTTCATATCCTCTGAGGATTGTTTCTACAACAGATTTCATTGTCTTAACTGTGGATAAACTATGTGTAAATCCAAATTAGGATGGTGGCAGTAGATTATTCTCATTGAAGTATTAATTTAGCTACTTCAACATTCATGCATTGACAATTTTTGTCACAGTAGGTATTAATGAAACTGGCCTGTAGTTAGAAGGGCCATATTAATCATCTTTCTTATAAATTGGTATTGTTTTACAGTAGTTATATTTACACTAGGAAAAAATCTTCCCTGAGAATCATATTAATTAAATATGCTAATGGTCTGGCAATAACATCAATGGTTGTTCTATTAATATTATTACAAAAGCCAAAATAATCCTCACTTCTGGAGTGATCTACTGTAATTTACTAACATTTGTAATACCCTCCCCTATGGTGAGACACTTCTCTGCTTAAATTTTCCTCCCATGTCTCTGATAGCTTTACTGTTAGCAATTTCCTTTCCTCTTTCCTTATCAGAAGCAATGTCAATTTAAAAGAACATTCACAACACTTGTCTTTTTCATTGGTAACTACCTCTTTGTTGTTAATTTAATCCCATTTTTTCTATTATTTGCCAGGTTGCTTTCCTTTTATTAAATGCCTCTTCTGTATAGGACTCATTAGCTTCAATTTTAGCTTGTGCAAATTGCAGCTGCTCATTGTGGGATTGATTCCACAAGTTGACAAAACACCTATCAAGAAATGTTGACCCATGTTGTCTAGATAGCTACCCACAGTTCCCTGCTATTTGTAGGTGCAGGATCTTGAGTGTGAATGAACCTCACCACCATGTCCCACAAATGCTCGATGGGGTTTATATCGGGTGGTGAATGAGGTGGTGATATCGATAATGGAAACGCTCCAGAATGCTCCTGGAACCAATATTTGAACCCAGTAACACAATGCATTACGGTATCCTGCTGGAATATTCCATCGTTGTGAGTATACTTGAATGCTGTGAATGGCTGCAAGAGGTCACCTAGCAGTTCAGCGTAGCTGTGAACGACCTGTTCCGGTGGACCAGTGGACCCAGCTCGTCCCATAAACACACCCCACACCATTACAAAGTCACCAGCAACCTGTATGATGCCTTGTTGACCGCTGGGGTCTATAGCTTTATGGGGCCTGTGCCACACCTGAAAACTTCCATCAGCCCAAAACAACTGAAACTATGACTCATCGGACCATGCCCCATGTTACTAGTCCTCCAAGGTTAAATTAGCAACTTCACACAGCCAGTTGAGATCTTGTACCTGGTAATGTGGTGTTACCTAGGGGACTGTGGTGACTGCTCCCATATCTTATGGATGCTAAAGAACACTGCGCTGACCTGATGGACATGCTTCTGGTACCTCCTGCATTGAATGCAGATGTAATTTGAGACAGTGTAGCTTGTCTGTTACCACAGAAAGTTCTTGCCACATGTCACTGATCATAGTAATTAAGCATCTGTGGTCGGCCACTGCATTGTCCATAGTAGGTGGTAATGCCTTCAGTGAGGTATTCCCGATACATGAATGTTGTACGTCCACACAATTTCAGCAGTGGAATGTACTATCTGTCTAGCCCCCAATATCATCCCCATTTGAAAACTGCCTTGCCATGACCAGCACAGGCGATGTTTACAGTCGCTTTCAAGATGTTGGATCACAGCTGATACAGGTCTGAGCACTTCCAAGATGTCACAGAATTTTGATGCCATAAGCCTTTTGCATACTGCTATCCCAACACTTTTGGCACAACAGTATGTGTTGAGCTATTGACCCAGCCCCTTAAAATAAAATAAATTTAATGTTAGTTCTTGTTTTGAATGAAAAGTTCAAGACTGAACAGAGTGAGTCTCTTTGCCATAATGAAAAATTGGGTGTTCTCGAAATCTCTTCGGTAGATGTTGGGAAATATTTTCTGACATACTACTACTTCTACTATTACTACTCAGTAGCTTTATATGCAAAAAACACACCACATTACAAATCACCACAGAAACAATCAGTAGTGAATACATCCCTCCACATTGTGTTGGCATCAGGAAGGGCATCTGGTTGTAAAACAAGGTCAAGTCTGCATGTGCAGTACAGCAATTTGCACCCAGGACCCCACAAGAGTGTGTGGGAAAAGTGTCAAAAGAAGGGTTTTTTCCTTTTTCTACTAGTTGCTTTACATCATACCGACCAACATAGGTCTTATGACAATGGGATAGGAAAGGGCTAGGAATGAAAAGGAAGCAGCTGTGGCCTTAAGGTAAAGCCCCAACATTTGCCTGGTGTGAAAATGGGAAACCAGAATACCATCTTCAGGGTTGTTGTGGACAGTGGCGAATATAGAATATATTTTTGGGGGGGGCCAAGATTGACGTAAGGTTAGATTAAGTAATTTTTAAGAGGTCAGACGATTTAAAACACTTTAGAACGGAAAAAGGAAACATTGATTTGGGTTGATACATACATACATACATACATACATACATACATACATACATACATATATACATACATACATACATACATACATACATACATACATACATACATACATACATACATACATACATACATACAGTACACCAATGGTTACAAAACGAAGTCCAGGTTTCTTGGGACACTTGCAAACTTATCAAGAACTTCTTCATCACTAACTATAATGTCTCTGTGGATAGAGAGTAAAGCAAGCCCGTTAAGCCTACTTTCAGATGTGCTGTTCCTTAAGTAAGTCTTCAGTCTCCTTAGGCTAGAGAAAGTTCTTTCTACGGTTGCGATAGAAACAGGAAGAACGGCGAGTAATTTGAGAAGGGTATAAATGTTGGGGAAGAAAGTCTTGTCACATTTTTCTAGAGAACTTACAGCAATTTTGGGAAGATTTGAAGGATTTTCCTGACTCCACTTTTCTTTCCACAACATAAACTCACTTTGCACAATCTCTTTATGTGACAGATCTTCTTCGTAGAAGCTAAAAGCAGCCTCCAGTGAACCGAAATCTGTTATGATACACAATTGTGGAAGGATGTTTTGTAAGGATGCAACTATTTCCTTGTGAGATTCAAAGCATTATTTTAGTGAGTTACAAAAATCGTCCAGGTATGGCACATAAACTGCTAACTGTTGGCTCGGAATCTCAACAACGATCGAAAATTCCCATCATTTTGGTCCGGTTCTTCAAGGCTTATACACTTTTTCGGGGGGGGCCCAGGCCCCCTGGGCCCCCCCCTTATATACGCCCCTGGTTGTGGAAACAGTGGACCCTGTGGGCTCACACTCTCTTGGAAAGTCTCTTTTCTATGGTCATAGTGCAAACTGTCCACATGACAAAAAATGTAACAGCACTAAAGTTAATCAAGGAATAAATGAGGATACTGGAACACCTGGCAATGAAGATCAAAATTCAAACAGATCCAGTAGTTTCACCTTCAGCATCAAAACAAGAGATCATTAGTTACAAATCAGCTATCCACTGAGAGACCATCTCTGAAAATTAAGCAAAGTCATCTTAGTCCCTTTGTTGTCCAAACTAGTGAAAATCAGAAAGAGGACTTAGATAAACAGGTTGCAAAATTCTGAGATAAACAGGTTGCAAAACTCTGTTATGCTACAAACTGTTCCTTCTGCTACATTAATAATTCAGAACTCAGAAGACTAGCAAGTATGTTGTAACCTCTCCATTTGCTGCACATTAAATGGACCCCTTCTTGATTCTTGAAGAAATTTATCACTGAGAGAGTGATAAGTGTTTGAAGTATTTATGTGAGAATACAGTTTTTATGATCTTAGATAGGTGATCAAATTCACATGAAGCCCACTGTGTGCAGTACAGTGACCAGTGAAAACAGGGGCGAACATATATTCAACACAGTTTATGCATCTGGGCATCCCCACATGCATACTACCTAATTGAACTTGCTACAAATTCTGTGAAAAGTTGAGCAAATTAATGTGTAATGTGAGAAGCTCTGTTACAGATAATGCAAGCGATACGGCAAATATGAGGAGTGATCTCAAAGAAAGGGAAGATATTGGTGTAATTACATAAGGCTACTCTACTCTTACTTTGAATCTTCTGTCCTAGGATCTTACCAAGGACACCTCAAACATACAGGAACATGTAGTAGAAATTGTGAAATACTTCCACAATAATCATTTTGCCAATGCAAAATTTAAGAGTGAAGGTGGGCAACGAGTAATCCTCCCTCAAGAAGTTGCTGGAATATGCTGTCTGAATGCCTTCAATTTTACATTAAAAATTAGACACTAGTTATGAAGATTTGTGAAGAAAAGAGACAAAGCTTCAAGATTCCATTAATATAAAGGTTAGTGACCTTTTAATAAAATGCAATGCTGAAGACCTTTTGAATGCATTAAAACCAATAGCACTGCCTCTTGATGTAACCCAGAGAAATAACTGTACCACGGGACAAGCAGTGAAAGTGTAGAAGAAACTAAAGTATGATTGGAGAAATTACAAGTGTTAAAGAAATCTTGAACTAATGATACAAAATCTAAGATGTTTGAAAATGTTATCATCATGCATTGACTACACCACTTTATTTTGCTTTCATTGTTCATCCAGTGTTAAACAGCAAATTAGAATATGTTGACTATTTTACCTGATAACTAGAGCCCTGCGCGGATATACAAAATATCATCCGTTCCGTATCCGCACTTCCTTCATCTGCATCTGCGAATGTTTGTCCACGGATATTATGAATATTTAATTATAATATGTTATGTGCCTTTGCTGGCAGGACCTAGTGTTTACAGTGCACTATGTCTTCTGGTATGGGCTAGAGCAATTTTGTTACTTTCATTGACCTGTCTCAGCTTTATCCTTAGCTTTGACAAAATGAAAGTGACTGAGGTATGAGTAATGCTAGTAATGCCATTCCTTCTGCAGCCAGTCCCTGCTATGAATGGTGTGAAAATATTGCTCATAGGGTCAGTTGGTGCATGCATTTCAGTGGGCTTGGCAGACTGATGTGTAATAGCAACCTGTGGCTCGGTGAGGAAAGCAACAGGAAACTACCTCACTCCTCATTTCCCTAGTACGCCTCTTCAGTGATGCCTAGGCCATCTATGACAGCTGATGGCGGAACTGTTGAGGATCCAACCAGCCTTCGGGCTGAGGACTAAACATACACATACACCCTAAGTATTGAAATGGATAGATATGATATAGATGTTGATTCCCATAGGGAATCTGAAATATTTGTCTCGAATGAGTAAATTTATAACACCAATATAAATGGTCCATTATTGAACATTATAAATTTTCCAGCTAACTCATTCCTGGTTGACCAATCTCAATAGCTGCAGTCGCTTAAATGCAGCCAGTATCCAGTAATCGTTAGATAGTGGGTTCGAGCCCCACTGTCGGCAGCCCTGAAGATGGTTTTCCATGGTTTCCCATTTCCACACCAGGCAAATGCCGGGGCTGTACCTTAATTAAGGCCACGGCCGCTTCCTTCCACTTCCTAGGCCTTTCCTATCCCATCATTTCCATAAGACATATCTGTGTCGGTGCAACGTAAAGCAAAAAAAAACATTCCTGGTTGCCAGCGTTTCACCCCTGTGTGCTAGGTTGGGCTCATCAGTTGGTACCTAGCACACCTACCAAGACGCATGGCTAGTGCATACCATGGAGGCTACTGCGTAGGCTACTTGAAGCCACCGGCAGTGCCAATGCACTATGAGAGACTTTGTCTCACTACCAAAAATTGATGCCTGCTTGGCCATCAGATGATATAGATGTTGAGTCTCATAGGGAATCTGAAATATTTGTCCCGAATGAGTAAATTTATAATACCAATATAAATGGTCTGTTTTTGGAAATTATAAATTTTCCACCTAACTCATTCCTGGTTGCCAGCGTTTCGCCCCCATGTGCTAGGTTGGGCTCATCAGTTGGTACCTAGCACACCTACCAAGACACATGGCTAGTGCATATCGTGGAGGCCATTGCATAGGCTATATGAAGCCACCGGCAGTGCCATTGCACTTCCGATAGCATATTTTCACTTGTTTGCATAAATTTATTTTTTACACCTGTACCCAGTCAGCAATACATGACTGGAACTTAGACATTATCTCTGCAAAATTTTGTGTTTGTCCGAGCGTATCTTACTGAAATCATATATTAATTAGTTTACTCTAGAAAGCCTACTGTGCCTTTATACTTCACTGTTAGTGGCTTTACTTCATCCTCTAATGCTGATTTATATAATACTGCAGTTAATATGTCTTTTTCTCCTCAACTATGATTCTACTCCCGTCGTGGTTCTCATCTCTCTGAATTCTACAATTGAAAACATTTCCATAAAAAGATATCTCTTTACTTCGAGGTGGTTTGAAAAGATTCGTTCTCTGTCAACACTTCCCTAGGATTTACAATGAGTTTGCCTGTTTGACCAAACCTCTTTTTATTTCACATCTATTTTACTCTATTATATTTCCTCTTTATACTACTCCCATCTGCCACATTTCTTGTATGGAGCCATTCTTAATACATGATATTACATTTATATGCTGCCCTAACCTTGTTATTCCACTAGAATAATTAATCTTAAGCTTGAAGAATGAATTTGCAACAGCTTAACACTATACTGGCACTTAAAGCTGGTAAACTCTTTCCATTGCTGTTGATTTGCTTTTCTTCAGCATCTCATGATATACATCTGCTTCTTTCTTAAATGCTCCTTCACTTGGTGTATACACAGACCTAGTCACAATTCCTTCAGTCACAAAATCTATCCACATCACTTGTCCTTTCATTCACTTCAAGTGTTTTATCCTGATGAAAAATCATATTCTGTGCACTCTTCCCTACCCCTTTCAATGCCTGCTAAGAACACTTATACTTCCTCCTCCTCTCCCCTTCAATTTCTTACTCATCTAATCTCATTCTGCTTGGTGAGTTAGCCAATTTTACTTTATTCTCCCATTAGAGCATTCGAGGCCTAGGGAGTCTTTCATTTTCACGCCCTTAGTGGCCCTTGCCTTTCTTCGTCCGTTACTTCATTTTTCAAAGTGACGGATCCCTATTTTTTTCTTCTTTTTTCTCATTTTCTACCCCCTGTGGGTGGGGGACGCAGACGAAGAATACACCCACGTACCCCCTGCCTGTCATAAGAAGTGACTAAAAGGGGGCGACCAAAGGATGATTGCATCAGAACCATGAAACTACTTGTGATTAGTACCATCAATAGTTTTATGATCCGTAGCAGTAGAGCGGGGTTCATTGTGGGTTTCCAGTACCTGTGATAGTACCACTAAATGCAGAACACCACGGTCTTACGTTGCCTGTAATTAGTACCATTAAGTGAAAAACACCACGGGTCTGGGCATTGCCTTTGGTTAATAACACATTATGAGCAACACCGTGGGTCTTTGTTGCCTATGATTAGTACCCACTATATGCGGAACACCACGGGAATACCAGCGCCCGCGATTAGTACACCTAGGTGAGGAACACTATGGGACTGCTTTGCCTATGAGATTCGCCATTATGTGAGAAACACCAGAGGTCTGCGTTACCTATACGACGTACAATACTTGTGAGTAGTACCATAATGTTTGGAACACCATGAGTTTACACTACCTTTGATTAGTACCGCAACCTGAGAAATACCATGGTTCTCCTTTACTAGCGATAAGTGCCATTATGAGGGACTGTTTACATGGATATTGAACTCCTTTAGACAACAAGCATCATTGATTCCGGATTGTGCTTCGGAAACAGTCCCTTGTTCCATAATATTGTTTCTGGTCAGGTGAGGCATTGTGCGTCAGATACACTGATTGTTTTAAATTCATATTCATTCCTTCATTATTCATCATCACGTTTTGAATTCTGGTCAGTGGATGAATTTTGTACTTTTAAATTGTCATTGCATTTCATCTCATTTCGTACCATTAGGGGCCGATGACCTAGATGTTAGGCCCCTCTAAACACCAAGCATCATCATCATCATCATCATCTTTCCAATCTTCAGCTTTGTTCTATTCTATCCTGGGTGTCTTTCGTTGCATTTATTTCTTTTACCACTTTCATGCACGATTCGTCTATGACCTCTGTGTTACATCTCATGCACGCACGGTGTGTTGGAACATCTTAACTGAAGCTTAACTTTGTTGTTAGCTCCCGCTTGGAACGCTAGTGCTATGCCAGGATACAGCGAGCCATCTGGTGACGAATGAGCGAACCACTACAGCAAACAATGGTAAAGCATTCTTAAATTCAAATCCTTATCATTGTAGAAGTCATCCTCGTGAACAGTGGAGATTTTCTTCTGAAGATGTGGAGCAAAGTTCTCTGTGAAACGTAAAGAGTTTGATCTTGTTTTCTTGACACGGCATAAGCACAAAAACCTGTATCAAGTATATAAGTATGGGCTGTGGAAGCATCAGTGTTATTATTAATATTTGTTACTATTTGCATCTCAAATAATAACAGGAAGTTATTTATAAATGTTGTATACATTACTCTAGCATCATCTTTAACAGTTTATCAGGACTACTTTGGTTATTTAGAAAGCACTGATAATCTTATGATTTCGGATTGCATTATCGTGGGTGATTTCATTCTTCCTGAAATTAATGGTACTGATTATTCATTTACAGAAGGAACTGTGACTAGTAAAAGATTGGGTTAATTGATATCATATTTAGGTTTAACGTTGTACAATAATATTCTTAATTACAATTTTAGGACGCTGGATCTTGTACTGGCCAATTTCATAGTTGACGTGAAACGTGAGGAATTTTCTCTTGTGTCTGAAGATTTACCTCATCCCCCACTCTGTTTATCATTACCTCCAGTAAAGAGGTGTTCATTACCAAAAAATATAAATCGAGAATACTATGATTTCAAGAAAGCGGATTTTCTACAACTGTATTATGAGTTAAGAGATATTGATTGGAACCCATTGTATATGTATCAGAATGTGGATGGGGCTGTGGATTTCCTTTACTCGTCAATATATAGATGCTTTGATAATTGCATACCTAAGGGTCAAGTCATTAAAAAAATCAAAATTTCCAGTCTGGTTTAATCACGATATCATTCAGATAATCAAAAAGAAAAGGAAGTGTGCCAAAAAGAGGAAATTCTCCAGGTACTATGACGAACGATTCAAACAACTCAGATCTGAATTGAATGTAAAAATAAATACTGCATATCGAGATTACATCAGTGAATTAGAGGTTACTTTAAAATGTGATAAACACATTTCTGGAGGCACATTAAAAATAAGCGACTCACGAGATCAGGAGGAACTACATTTGAGTATAATGGTGAGAGCTACGAGGGCGGTAATGTTGTTCATGGCTTTGCATGATATTTTTCGTCAGTTTACGTCAAATCAGATTTTAATTATATATTGGATGATTTGCTTTGGATGACATTCCTCTATTTCCCTCTGTTGATATATTATATGTCAGCGAGATATCTGTTGAAGAGGTAAAAAAACTATTAATTGTAAACTAAAGCCTAAAAGATCGAGTGGTCCTGATGGCATACCTCCATATATAATTAGGGCTTGTACCGATTTATTGGCTAATCAATTAACTTTCATTTTTAACCTTTCTATTCGCACTTCATCCTTTCCTGAAAAAATGGAAAGTCGCTAAAGTTATGCCCATTTTTAAGACAGGCAGTTTTGTAACGATATCTAATTATCGTCCAGTGTGTATTATCAATGCCATAGCCAAGGTATACGAACATGTATTGCACCATAAGATTTATAACCATGTTAAGATTGCTCTGTCAGAATTTCAACATGGATTTGTACCCAACAGATCAGTTATCACCAATCTTTTGGGCTATACTCAAAGTTTGTATGATACCATAAATACCAACGGAAGGACTGATGTTGTTTATATGGATTTGGAAAAAGCATTCGATAAAGTCGACCATAGAATTTTAATTACAAAAATGTATAAAGTTTGTTTTTATAAACAGTTGTTGCAGTTAATGTGTTCATATTTAAAAAACTGACAGCAGTTTGTTTATTTTAACAATGGAATTTCAGATAATTTTATCAGTCCTTCTGGTGTTCTGCAAGGTTCAAATCTTGGACCTCTCTTGTTTTTAATTCTAATTAATGATTTACCAGACAATATTTGCCACTCTAACTGTTTACTTTTTGCAGATGATTTGAAACTTTACAAATACATTAGCGACCACCACGACCAAGACGAGTTGCAAATGGACATTAATAATGTCATTTCTTGGTGTGAAATTAATAATTTGTCTTTGAATGTTAGTAAATGTAAATAAATGACATTTACCAGGAGGAAGAAACTTGAAGTCTCAGCCTATCATATACGGGGGGAAAAATTGGATAGGGTTTTAACGTTTAAGGATCTTGGTATAATTTTTGACGGTAAGCTAACGTTCAACAATCATATCAATACAATAACAAAGAATGCTAACCGAATGCTAGGAATTTTTTATAAGAACATAGAGACCATTTACTCAGCCCTCTGTACTGAATAAATTATATATTACCTTGGTACGGAGCATACTGGAATATTCTGTAATAATCTGGAGCCCGTATACAAAACAACAAGTGAATGCTATTGAAATTGTACAAAACAAATTCCTACGTTACCTTTATTTCAAAACTTTTAATACTTTTTGCCCTTTCGACACATAACCCAGTTATTAAGGAATATTTTTCAATTTACTTCGTTGAAAACCAGACGGTCCCTAGTTTTTATACAAATACTAAGAAAAATTGTAATAGGACGATTTGATTCCTTGGACCTGTTAAGACTCATTTCATTCCATGTTCCGCAGACAAGATCACGTCAGCACCAATTATTTCACGTTCAAACGTCAAGAACATTGCATCAGTCAAATTCACCTTTCGTAAAAATGACAACGCTTTATAACACTGTAACAAAAGAAGTCGACATATTCACCAAATCGGATAAAGAATTCGCTAAGAAACTAGAAGCCTGAATTTACAATTTGTAAATTTTTGATAATTCCTTCTTTCTGGTATTCTTCATATTTCCCAGTGTACTCATTCATGTTTTAAGTTTCTTTGTTTTTGCATTGTCTTTTGCTTTGTATTACCGTGTGATTTCTTAGTGAATTTTTCATTTATTATCAACTGTAAATGGTATCATATATAATGTTCATTTTGTTCTATTTTGTTTTTTGTTCATTTTTAACTTTGTTTTTGTTAAACTTTAACTTCATAGATACAGATTGTTACTGAATGTCAAGAAGGTACTTAATTGGGTGTAAAACCTGTGTACTTTCAGATAAATAAATAAATTATTATTATATCAAAATAATTAGTCACTAGACAATGTAGACTTTACAATTTGATATACAATGATATGGAACGCAGTACAGTATGTTAATTTATTTTGGATATTTTATGAAACGTATTATCTGTTTATTATTCTCTAAAGGAAGCAGTAAGAACTGTTTTGTACCAGGTAATTCAGTTTTGTAGTTTCCAAATGGGCGTGTTTTTTTTCCTTTCTTCAGCATAATTTATTCCATACTACTCTAGTTGTGTGCTCGGCCTGTTGGTCCTTGAACCATCAAAGGTAATACTAGGAACTTGGCTTCATGTATTTTTTCTCCAGACCTGCTTACCATGTTTTGAACTATCCTTGGACGTTTGAAAAATGAACTGATACCATTGACATTAGGAAGTAGAATGAATGTTATAGCAAGAAGCATGGATTTGGATGTATTGGGTATTAGTGATGTTAAAGTTAGTGGAAAAGTGAAGATAAATGCGATATAAGGCACTTTTATGAGATGCCATAAGCTGTTGGTGAGGAAATTCATGAATTGCATCATAGATGCCATTAGGTGTATGGATGAATAATTGAAATGAATTGATTTCTACACTCATGATCACTAGCAACTAATGGACATAAATATTCATTTCACGCAAGGAAATCTGTACAGCACTCAGAACTGCCCATTACCATCTCTCTCTCTCTCTCTCTCTCTCTCTCTCTCTCTCTCTCTCTCTCTTTCTGTCACACATAGAGAGAGAGAGAGAGAGAAAGATGTCAGAATAGAACCATGGATACTACTGAAGAACAAAGATAAATACGTCAACTCATTGAGGATCAAATACTCGTGCTTCTTTGTAATCCTTGTGTAACAGGATATGATAAGGCAATTTTAGAGGACATTCTTATAATATAGCCACCAATAAAAATGTAGCTTATGAACACTTTTCACACACAAAATCACTATGCCACAATGCACATTTTTGTTTTTGGATGGGGTTTAATTTTGCTTTCTTCTTCCTGTAAAATGTTGTGGAGAAGCATTCTCTATCAATGCAACAAGACTCTTGTGTGTATTGTATTTCCTTGGTATAGAAGACAGGGGACACATTCCATTGTCTACATAGTGTAGTCCATGGAATATCATAGGACTTCGATGTTTTTGAAAGTTTCAGTCAACCGGATCTTGCCGTATCTATTGCTTCCCACCTTCTTTCTATTTCCCAGCTGTAGCACTGCATTGTTCTGACTTTCATTTTAGACGTCTACAAATATTGTGCAGTAACTTAAATTAATTCTTTCAAAATGTATTCGAAAAGTTTAGAATTTTGCAGTGCATTTCAGTCTGATCAGAAAGTATGTATAAGCCTACAGAAGAAAAGCAAGAATAGAGGAATAATGAAAACATTTCAATTTTTACTATTTTACAAAATAAATTTTAAACTGCATGAAAGTATAACCATGTTCATAGGTCAGTGCAAATCAAACAGAAACACATTCGCCACCCTTAAAGGCCATGCTTTCACTAATGATATCCGTCTTTTGTAATATAAACATAGTAGTGATGTAATAAATTATGTTTCCCATGCTTTAAAAGAGAAAATGGCATCATCAGACTGACCTTTCAACATGGACTGTGTTATATTCCCTTATAAAAATACCCAAAACAAACAGAGATTGCTAGCACACAACTCAATGCACATAAAATAAATATAGCATTGAATTTTAAATAACTGTTGAGGTTATTTCCCAAATGGTGTATCATCATCATCATCATCATGGACCTCACCATCAGGAAGCACAAACACTGAACAAAAAGTTTATTATTTATCATCAAAAACCAAAGTAAAAATAACCTGGCATTAAATATTTATCATCATCAGTGATGTAAGGGTGTTCGAAAAATCGTTCCAGTACTGATCAAATACTTAAGTGCCGTATGTATTGGGGCAGGACTGCATCGTGCACATTTCTTCACAATGAAATTACAGTTAATTATTTGTTTTCCTTCATTAGGAAAAGCTAGCATAGCCAGAATATTTAATCATAGATACATCTTAATCAGTTCCTGTAAAAATCCCATTCTAGTAGGAGTAACTTGTAAGCATCTTGCGAGCGTGCGTTGTCATGAGCCACACCTCTTGGAAGATAATCACATGTGACATTGCCCTGCTTGTCTTTTGTCCATGCTCTGGGTTGGCCAAAATCTACACCCAAACTTTAACCTGATTCCCTCCTCGCCCAAAATCCTAATGATCATGAGTATACATAGCTGGAATCAAGCTTAAGGTATGTATAATGTGATGATATGGACCAGGATGAGAAATTTCAAAAGTCAATCATTCACTCACTACTGATCTGCATTTAGGGCAGTCATCCAGGTGGCAGATTCCCCATCTGTTGTTTTCTTAGCCTTTTCTCAAATGTTTTCAAAGAAATGGGAAATTTATTGAACATCTCCCTTGGTAAGTTATTCCAATCTTTAACTCCCCAAATTTGTCCTCTTGAATTCTAACTTTATCTTCATATTGTGATCTTTCTTACTTTTAAATACACCACTCAAACTTATTTGTCTACTAATATCATTCCATGCCATCTATCCACTGACAGCTCTGAACATACCACTTAGATGAGCAGCTCGTCTTCTTCCTGTCAAGTTTTCTCAGCCCAAACTTTGCAACATTTTTGTAACGCTACTCTTTTGTCGGAAATCACCCAGAACAAATTGAGCTGCTTTTCTTTGGATTCTCCAGTTCTTCAATCAAGTAATCCTGGTGAGGGTTTCATACACTGGAACCATACTGTATTTGGGATCTTACCATAGACTTATATTCCCCTCTCTCCTACATCCTTACTACAACCCCTAAACACCCTCATAACCATGTGGAGAGATCTGTACCTTTTATTTACAATCACATTTATGTGATTACTCCAAATGAATATCTTTCCTTATATTAACACCTAGGTACTTACAATAATTCCCATAAGAAACTTTCACCCCATCAACGCAGTAATTAAAACTGAGAGCTGAGAGGACTTTTCCTGTTTGTGACCCATTTTTACACCAGGCAAATGCTGTGGCTGTACCTTAATAAGGCCATGGCCACATTCTTCCCACTCCTAGCCCTTTACTGTCCCATCGTCGCCATAAGACCTATCTGTGTCAGTGCGACGTAAAGCAACTTGTAAAAAAATCCTATTTATGAAACTCACAACCTGATTTTTAACCCTGTTTATCATCATACTGCTGTCAATCTCACAACATTATTGAGGTCATTTTGCAGTTGCTCACAATCTTGTAACTTATTTATTACTTTATACTCTATACAGAATAACGTCGTCTGCAAAATGCCTTGATTTCACTTCTTTACTCATTTACACTGACTGACAGAGCAAATGCAACACCAAGAAGGAGTGGTCAGAACTTTATGCCAATTGCAGGGTAGACTGACGTCACTGAGGTATGCTCATGATGTGAAATGCACCGCTGTGCTGCGCACGTAGCGAACGATAAATGGGACACGGCGTTGGCGAATGGCCCACTTCGTACCGTGATTTCTCGGCCGACAGTCATTGTAGAACGTGTTGTCGTGTGCCACAGGACACGTGTATAGCTAAGAATGCCAGGCCGCCGTCAACGGAGGCATTTCCAGCAGACAGACGACTTTACGAGGGGTATGGTGATCGGGCTAAGAAGGGCAGGTTGGTCGCTTCGTCAGATCGCAGCCGATACCCATAGGGATGTGTCCACGGTGCAGCGCCTGTGGCGAAGATGGTTGGCGCAGGGACATGTGGCACGTGCGAGGGGTCCAGGCGCAGCCCGAGTGACGTCAGCATGCGAGGATCGGCGCATCCACCGCCAAGCGGTGGCAGCCCCGCACGCCACGTCAACCGCCATTCTTCAGCATGTGCAAGACACCCTGGCTGTTCCAATATCGACCAGAACAATTTCCCGTCGATTGGTTGAAGGAGGTCTGCACTCCTGGCGTCCGCTCAGAAGACTACCATTGACTCCACAGCATAGACGTGCACGCCTGGCATGGTGCCGGGCTAGAGCGACTTGGATGAGGGAATGGCGGAACGTCGTGTTCTCCGATGAGTCACGCTTCTGTTCTGTCAGTGATAGTCACCGCAGACGAGTGTGGCGTCGGCGTGGAGAAAGGTCAAATCCGGCAGTAACTGTGGAGCGCCCTACCGCTAGACAACGCGGCATCATGGTTTGGGGCGCTATTGCGTATGATTCCAAGTCACCTCTAGTGCGTATTCAAGGCACGTTAAATGCCCACCGCTACGTGCAGCATGTGCTGCGGCCGGTGGCACTCCCGTACCTTCAGGGGCTGCCCAATGCTCTGTTTCAGCAGGATAATGCCCGCCCACACACTGCTCGCATCTCCCAACAGGCCCTACGAGGTGTACAGATGCTTCCGTGGCCAGCGTACTCTCCGGATCTCTCACCAATCGAACACGTGTGGGATCTCATTGGACGCCATTTGCAAACTCTGCCCCAGCCTCGTACGGACGATCAACTGTGGCAAATGGTTGACAGAGAATGGAGAACCATCCCTCAGGACACCATCCACACTCTTATTGACTCTGTACCTCGACGTGTTTCTGCGTGCATCGCCGCTCGCGGTGGTCCTACATCCTACTGAGTCGATGCCGTGCGCATTGTGTAACTTGTATATCGGTTTGAAATAAACATCAATTATTCGTCCGTGCCTTCTCTGTTTTTTCCCCAACTTTCATCCCTTTCAAACCACTCCTTTTTGGTGTTGCATTTGCTCTGTCAGTCAGTATATATACAGGGTTATTCACCTTACATGGAAATAACATCTAAACCATATCTGTATTATGTTTTCATATTCGTAAATGATACCCAGGGGCTTGTAAAATAATGTGGTACTTATTCTCATAGGGTGATTAATAACCAAAACATTGATACCAACCCCATATTTCTAAATGGAACGGGATGAATAGATACAGCTGGCCTAAAAGTTCAACTGCGTACAAGTTCAAATATGTAAGTACAGTAGAGTCTCGCTCATCTGACCTTCGCTTATCTGACATTCCATGTTATCCGACACTGGTAGACTTAATTTGAACTTTTGGTGGAGACTAAATTCAGGGACACTCGGTGTGGAGGGTGCGACCGTGGGAGAAGCACTGGCCTGACCGCTGGCGGTAGGACCGTTTTTTTTTCTCAAGGACAGGTGCAGTGAGTCTTCAGTCATTGTTCATTGTAGTATTGGTTGGGTGCGGATGTTATAGTTTTCATATCCTCTGTGAGTATGGTGAGTAAACGGAAGAAAGTGATTGTTTCTATGGAGGACAAATTGACTGCATTAAAGGGACTGGACAAAGGGGAAACTCTTAAAAAAGTGGCTTCAGATTATGGTGTTGGACGTGTTACAGTGGGAGACTGGAAAAAAAAAAGAGGGAAGAAATTGAAAAGTGGTGATCTACCAGAGCAACAAGCGATGCACTGAAAATTAGAAAAACAGTGAAAAAATATGAGTACGAAAACGTAACTGAAGCACTATTTCCTTGGTTCACTCAAAACCGGGAAAAGGGCCTGCCAATATCTGGCCCCATTCTGCAAGAAAAGGCGGCGTATTTCCAGGAGGAGTTATTCAAGGGGACCCTAATTTTGCTGCCAGTGCTGGTTGTCTTGATCGGTGGAAAAAACAGTACGGCATTAGGCAGCTTAATATCTGTGGAGAAAAACTGTCAGCTAAATCCAATGAGGTTGTGAAATTTAAAAAGGAATTTCAAGAAATAATTCTTGCTGAAGGATTAACCGGTGATCAGATTTTTAATTGTGATGAGACTGGGCTAAATTTCAAGATGGTGCCATCAAAAACTCTTGCAGCCCAAGCTGAGACGTCTGAACCTGGCTACAAGCGTAGTAAGGAAAGAGTTACTCTTCTTGCATGTAGTAATGTCACTGAGAACTTAAAAGCAAAATTGCTTATGATCCATAAAGCAAAGAAGCCTGGGGCATTTTAAAACATTTCTGTTAATGCTCTTCCAGTCCATTACACGACTCAGAAGGCTGCCTGGATGTCTGCTGACATCTTTAAAGACTGTTTTTTCTTTGTTTTTTTTTACACAGTTTGTTCCAGATGTAGAAACATTTCTAGCTTTGAACAATCTCTCTAGAAAAGCTCTTCTACTAGACAATGCTTCATCACACCCAAATGAAGAGCAACTTAGAAGTGGTGACATCAAAGTCATGTTCCTCCCTCCTTTGCGACGTCATTATGCCAGCCAATGGACCATCGCATGCTGGAAACATTGAAGAGGAAATATTGGCGGAAACTCCTTTCATCCCTAGTGTGCACAAGATCAGCTGTTTGAACTAACTGACACTGATATTATTGATTTTGTGACTGCTAATCAAATTTTAGGATGATGAAGAATAAGAACGAAGAATTGCAGAACAAAAGGAGAAAACGATGACTCACAGTGAAGGATTAAGTGCATTGGAAATGGTATTAAACTACAGTACGTTAAGCAACAGCCGGAAGCAAGCGCAATGGAGGTGTTGATCTTTCGTCGATGGCAGCATCTCACAGCAAGAAAACGTGGATCAGCAGGCAAGCAGACATTGTTGACAAGTTTCTTTTCGTAAGACATTTGGAATGTTTTCATTCAATACTGCATATACTGTACAATTGAATTGATAATTGTCTAAATAAAGTACCATAAAACAATTGTTTTAGTAATACAGTGTAGCCTTCCTGTTTGTTTCAGTTCATTTTCAAAGTTATCCTGTATTATCCAACATTTTTGGTGATCCGACATACTCCAGGTCCCGTTTAGGTCGGATAATCGAGACTCTACTGTATTTTCAAAATAGGACAGTAACTTTTTGAGATATCGCGATACTGTCCATTTGATCTCCTGAATCCAAGATATCTGCTATATCTTGCTGGAATCCTACAAGTTCAGCTTCAGTGGAATAACCTTTCCTAAACCTGAACTGCCTTCTACTGAACCAGTTATTAATTTTGCAAACATGTTGAATCAGAAAGAATGCTTTCCCAAAGCTTACATGCAATGCATGACAAACTGACTGGCCTGTAATTTTCAGCTTTATGTCTATCACCCTTTCCTTTGTACATAGGGGGTATTATAGCAATTCTCCATTGATTTGGTATAGCTCTTTCATGCAAACAACAATCAGATAAGTACTTCAGATATGGTACTATATCCCAACTCATTGTCTTTAGTATATTCCAGAAATCTTATCAATTCCAGCCACTTTTCTAGTTTTCAATGTTCGTACCTTATTGTAAATATCATTATCATAGGTAAATTTTAATACTTCTCTAGTTTTAGCCACCTCCTCGGAGCATATCACTTAGTCAAGCACCCCCTGTGGGTGGAGCCGAAGATGAAGAATACAACCACGGTATGCCTTGCCTGTTTTAAGAGGCGACTAAAAGTGGTGACCTAGATGTGGAAATGTATTGTGGCTTTGGAACCATGGGAAGATTTGAATACATCTGCCTGTTGCTGCCTGTTGTAGAAGGTGATTAAAAAGGTCATGTGGCCATCAGTACCGTCTCGAGAGTTGTAGGCCAATTAAAATTTATGTGCGTGCTGCTTGGGGAAGGGCCTCTTACATGTGCGACTATGCTCAAAAGTCCAGAGAGTATCCCCAAACAACTGGGTGGGAGATTTATGAACCCTGCAGTAGTATCTGCCTGACAACACAGGTCCCTGCATAGCCAAATGCCAGAGCATTACTTTTTCAGTTTATTTCTATTTATTTTCATTTAATTTTAATTGATATCATGCTCTGTTATGGATGATATGGAGGATGGAACCCTGGTGCTCATTACCTCAGTCAGCCCATACTAGGAATTGTTCAACATTGGACCATGGGCAGTACCTGCTATGACCAGGTAGGTATTGCCTTGGCTGCTTGGTTCATCTACAGAGGTCACTGATCAGAGTGGGTGGCATTTCAGTGAGGATGTTTTGCAGACATGACAAATAAACATAAAAAGCCTAACCAGGGTGGTCCACCACCCAAATCTTTAACCTTTGATACCCTCAGGGGGGCAATCCCCTAGGAACAAGCGCAGAGTGAAAGCGTGAGATCCAGCTTCTCTAGGTTCCTGGTTGCTACCAGAACTGATGGGCCAGATTTCAAGCTGGTGAAGTCTATTTTGTTTAGTAGACACATTAGTGGTGTCAACAGTGAACATGAAGTCTTAAAGAAAATGCGCAGCAGTAGTTTGTTGTTGAAGACACACACTGCAGTTTAGACTGATCGGTTGCTTAAGTGTGACCACCTTGGTGAAATCCCCACCAAAGTGGAAGAACACAAATCCTTCAATCTGGTTTGTGTAATCATCTTCCACCGTGACCTCATTTTCAGCACTGACAAGGAGTTGATGGGAGACATGAAAAACCATGGCATGACATGTCCAGAACATTACTTGCAAAGTCAATGGTGAAAATGTTGCTATTGGTGCCTTGTCTCTTTCAGTGTTACTAGAAAAAGTCAGGGTAATAATGTATCATTGCAATGCGAGGCTGTACATCCCACCTCCCATGCGGTGTTATTAATGTCAAAGGTTCAGACATATGGTACTCGTTCAAATTAGCCTGTGTGTAGTACATGTGGAAGAACCTCATAACGCGGGAGAGTGTACACCTCCAGATAGGTGTACTAAGAGTCCTGGTCTTCATTCTCCTCGAAATATAAACTGTTCTGTCTATCTCAGCGAGAAGATGATCTAGGAGATCGAGACACTGGATGGTCTTTCCTACCAGGAAGCACCCCATAAGTTTAATTCCTTGAATGCACCAACAAAGCCACTAGCCTTAATGTGATAACACAGTCTACCAGGTCCGTTCGTTTCTTCCAGAAACACTTGTAAGAATCACTCTGCCTTATGTGGCAGTTGCTCCTATGAGCAACGCTGCAAAAAAAGTAAAAGCTCGAAGGTGGGGACCACCCAACCTTCCACCACAAAGAGCCTGTACCGGCTAGGAATCCTAATCTCATGTTTGTTCTGTATTGAAGATAATAATAAGTAAGATTCTATTAGATTAAAATAGGGTCAATAATAGTAATGTTTACTAAAGAGTTTATAGATTAATGTGCACACAATGTGTGTTCACGTATCTGGGTCATACTGGGAGAAGCTTTTATACAAGGTATTCAGACCACTACAATGCTTCCAAACACAAGTATTCAGCCATGAGCCAGCATATGAAACAAATGGGACACAAATTCACTTCAATTGAGAAAGATCTAACCATCGTTAGATAAGGGGAAATTATTGAATGAAATGGAGAACTTATAAGTTTTTTCGACCAAACCTATAATAAAGAAATGAATCTTAACAACGTCATTAACAACAAAAATCTGTTATATGAGATAACTCCAAAACTGATTCATACTGTAAATCATAATAAGGTCCCTATTATTTTTCAGCCACAGCACTCAAATGTTCCAATTACCATGCCTAATCTTAGACCCGCCCACACCAGTTCGGGCAACACCTCCTTAGCAATAACACATCCACACAAACCACAACCCACTCCCTTTCCCCCTCTATGCTCCATGCATCCGCTACCGCATCAGTATTTCACTAGAAGCAGAAAGGTTAGTCGTTCAGATGCAACCGGAACAAGTGGATCCAGCTAACATCAGACTGAAAGTGTAAGTTCAACCACAATCATGGGAATACATTATTATTATTAATGCGGGTTATAACATTCATAATTCGAAATTTATTTTTCTTCTATTTATTTACAGACAATATACATTAACAATCCCATGGCAGAATAATGAAACACTGATAACATTAGTCTAAAAAGCATCCAAGTAACACTTCATTGAGGAACACTTAACTACTGAATGACATTGGATAACGTACTCCAATATATACAAAGTTTAATCCACAAAAATTGCTTACCGGTAATTCCTTATAATAGTAACAACCTACTATGCTTCTTTCCTCATGGGATATTTCAAGCTTTGCAAGAAGGACAACAAACTATGGTTCCTATTATGCTGCTGCCAAACAAATGGCATAGGTGTACAAAAAGAACCTTCGATGAACATACTTTCTACAAACTACCAACCTAACGTTTCATCCAATGATGAAGAGATCCAACTGTTGCTTTGTACAGTTTGTAAATTGTTAGATAATTTTAAATGTATTCATGCAACACATTTTGTTTTAATTGAAGTTGCACATTTTTATAATTTTTGTACATATCATCTAAAGTAAGGCCCCTTTTTTTATTTTATAAAAACAGGAAGATTGTTAGTATAAGGTCATATTTGTATATAATAGTTCCAAATGTTTAACTTGGACAAGACCTGGGTCTTGACCTTAAGACTGACAATAGGCTGAAGATGCCCAAAAACAGGGTGAAACATGTAGTGTATACAAATCACTTAGAATTTAATCACCACAAACGGTGAATTGTATTGAATAGGTGGCTACAATAAATTTTATTCTAATAGAATCTTACTTATAGAAATCCTAAGCCGAAGTCTCCTTCCTCCCCCTCCAAGATGTCAGCAAAGCCGTGCCCAAGCTGGTGAAGGCGACATCATCGACCAGGGCTGGGAATTCACCTCCCAGCTCATCTAAACAAGAAAAAAAAGTAGGTAAGAAGGAAGACCTTACCAGGCACTTCTCCACCTATTCTGCAAATAGGGAAACATGCCCTCCATCCGGAGGGTACATGTCAGCACCAGCAGGTACACCTGCTGTAAAACCTGCGCACTTTCCTTGTAGGAGGAAACCCCGCCACCGAAAAGCATCGAAGAAGCACTCGGTGTACATCACCTCATTCATTGACAAGGGGATGGACGTTGAGCATTCATCTCCATCCTCGGATGGAGATGTTGAAGTGGATGTTTAGGTTCATAAGCATTTCACCGCTTACAATCTAAAACTCTTTTTTTAAAAGTCCACACTACGGCACTGTTACAGTGAAATTGTAATAGTTATGATAGGCATCTTACTGAGCTGTGCCAGCTAATTAGTCCATTCGCGGTGAGTATGGTTTGTATTCAAGAAACTAATCTCAGACCAGGTCATCATATGTATTGAGAAATTTTGGACAATACTCGACAGAACAGGATTATGCTAACCGGGCATCCCGTGGCATTGGTATTTTCACTTGTTCTGACACCTACAGCAAAGCAGTTTCACTACGAACCCAGCTGGAGGCAGTAGCGATACATGTCTCTTTGTTTGTCATATCTACAGTTTTTAATGTTTGTTTCTCTCCAAGCCAGCCTCTTAATATCAATGATGTGTTTTGTGTTCAAGTGTCGGTGATTGCAGAATCCGACATGAGTACAATTTCCAATAATACAGCTGGTGTTGGAGAATGGCATGCTCACTGCCTTTTGAGATGCCCATCTCCTGTGCAGTGTCTGTAATATGTACTCTGCTATTGCTGCAAACTATTGCATTGATTTCCAGAAAATTGTCTTCTATGATGGATGTTGATGGCCTTTCTGTCTAATCAGCATCACCTAGGTCTGTACATCCTTATTCAAATTGTTGACACCATTTCAAAATGTCTGACATTGCATTTGATTCACACACCGCCACAATTTCACTGCGAATCTCAGTGCAAGTATGATGTTCTGCCCACAAAAAGCATACTGTTCTGCATACTTCAACTTCAAAGTGCACTTTCCAGTTGGTACTCAATTTCACTTGCGCACTATGATGTTCCTCTTACCGGTACTACAGCACAAGTATTGCTCCAGCCAGCTGTGGACTTGTACTCTATTTGGACAATGTTTAATGCTTTCTGATTCAGATAACCTGTGAAACATATATTTAATGCCCCTCATATTACAAACACAGTTTCTGTTAAAGTGGTAGTGTCTCATGTGTGCTGAACATCGTTATTTATGAAGAAAGTGGCATTTAAATTTTATTCTGCTTAAATAAAGCTAATGTACACCATAAAAATAAAAGTTTCCACTCATTGTTTCAAATTAATAGTACATAGTGAAAGCTGTGTGCCCTAGCATATTCATCTGCACAGTGAAGTTGGCCTTTCTACCTCACTACGTGCGCTAGTAATTCGTAATGGCTGCTACTGGTAAATAAAACATGAGGTTGTCTGCTAGCATGATGGAATTCAAATATAAAGCATTCGTAAACAAAACCATGCTATATACTCTTTAGATAAGACTTTGGTGAATGCAGGACATACAGTATTGAAAGGGTGTCAGGACTGCACAGTAGTAAGCAAAGAGCTGTCAAGTGACATGAGATAAGTGGGGTGGGAGAAAAGTACAGCCTGAGTGCAGAAGATATTTTTCTCAGTTCTTGGTTTGATTTGCAGTGTATCACAGGTTCTTTTCTTTTCTGCATTAGAAAAAACCATAGCATGAAACATAGTTCCTCTAAGGCAGTGGTATTCAAAGTGTGGTACGCATACCACTAGGAGTACACATTGTTGTCTCAAGGGGTATCGTAGCTTCTAACGGTTTTCAGTGAGCAATTCAGGAAAAAAGTTGTCTCTCTTCTTTTTCAATCAAAACTTGCTTTTAGTGTTTTTTTCTATGACTACATAGAGTCCCCTTTCTGAACTATTCATTCTAAAGAATGTGTCACTTTGTACCTCTCATTGACTAGGTATGTAAAAATGATTGCTTCTGCTGCATTGCTCTGTATTTTTTTTTTTTTTTGAACTTTTTGTTTCAAAATCCACTAATTTTCTTCAATTTTTCCTACTAGCAGTGTGTATAGTACAAAAGTAATTATTGTTGAATTAATTACACGCGTGTACTGGGCGAGTTGGCCATGCGGTTAGGGCACACAGCTGTGAGCTTGCATCTGGGAGATATTGTGTGTGTGTGCGTGCATGCGTGCGTGCCATTCTTATGCAATGAAAACCTCGTAATTCCACTCATGATCAAACCACGTTTCTCCATCTGTCTTGTGAAGGCTTGCTGTGTTGCCTTAAAAGGGAACAGAAGACTTCAATGGTCGAATAACTGGGTTATCATTCAGTAATGATAATGCTAGGAACCATTCTCCCGCAATTGCTGACCGCTCAGTTTTGGACTTCTTCTGTAAACTTTACTCCAAAGGAGTTACGAGGTTTTCTTTGCCAAGCGATGATCATATCCAATACATTATTGTTATTGTTAGGGAACAGGGTGGTGTAGCAGCTTAGCTGTTCACCTGTCATCCCAGCAATCATGCTTTGATTTCTGGTGTTGCTGGGGTGGGATTTTCATTTGAAAATTCTGTGGTGTCAGGAAGGGCATGTGACCTTAAATCTGCGGCCACAACTCTTTCATGCATCAGTGCGTTCAGGGACCCTGAGCAAGCGGAGTAAGCTGCAGAAGGTGATGTTGATGATGATTATTACAGCTAATATTATTTGGCATCCAGCAACAATCATTTCTTATTTCTGGTATAATTGCAATGCTCATACTTTGGGGGTACGAAGGTAAAACAATTGGATTTTAGGGGTATGCCAACCAAAAAGTTTGAATACCATTGCTCTAAGGCATATAAATCAACCTGAAGTTGTTCAGGGGTTTCTTCATATGAAACATTTACGGAAAGATATAAAACGACAGTAGCAGGGATGAATTCAGTTGGGTGGGCATTTAGTTTATGCTGATGACATTGATGGCAGACTGTACTGAAAACTTGGAGCTTAATGAAAAATGCAGCAAGTATTACTGTATATGGAAATTAGCATTTCCAAAAGTAAAGTGATGTTGGTTGCAAGGAAATATAGGGAACTGAATGTCAAGTTAGATATACAAAACTGGAACAA
Organism: Anabrus simplex; assembly: GCF_040414725.1. Taxonomy (NCBI): domain Eukaryota; kingdom Metazoa; phylum Arthropoda; class Insecta; order Orthoptera; family Tettigoniidae; genus Anabrus; species Anabrus simplex. The sequence continues at coordinate 1,222,847,392 of NC_090265.1, read as the reverse complement.
GTGGATCATTTCAAGTACTATGGATGTGTGTTTCCCCAAGATAGTAGTTTAGCAAGTGAAATTCAGTCAATGTGTTGCGAAGGCACTGTAGTGAGTTCACAAATGAAATCAATGGTATTTGATAAGAAAGATGTGCTTTAGCAGACAAGGCTATCATTACTGTACCGTGCTCTGCTATCAGATCGACTTTGTGGATTGAAAAGGAAAACTGGGTGAATTAGGATATCTTAATTCTTTTGCTAAAGGTAACAGGCATGAAAGTATAAAGAATGATTGCTGTTCCAAACAATTGAGAACAATAACAGAAAGAAACTTGCAATGAAAAGATAATGTTAAGTTAGGGATGAATTCTTATGGTATTCATTTCTGGGGCTGCTACAGATCAAATCTTGATGTTACTTTTTGAATACAGAAACAATCTATCAGAATTATATCAGAGAGATTAGACCATCGCAGACAGTTATTTAAGAGACTAGGAATACTCCCAGTACCAAGCATTTTACATGTGAAACAAAATACTGATCACTTCAGAAAGATTAATTGTGACAGTCACAATTATGAAATGTGAACAAGAAATACAGTAACATCTTTATGAAGCACATGAGTAAATCCATTGCCTTGAGACTCTGTTCAAATCATATTATATAATAAGCTTCCAAATAAGGTTAAAGATATAGGTTCCATCAGCTCATTCATCCAGAATTTAAAAATCTCCTGTCGAGTAACTGCTTCTGTAGTACTGAAGAATACATGAGGAAATGCTGGTAATGATGCTGTTATTAACTTATAAATGTTCTTAATATCTTATAGGCCTAAATAGCTTATATGTATTTTTAATACTTTATTTACAGATTTTTGTGTTTATTATTATTATTATTATTATTATTATTATTATTATTATTATTATTATTATTATTATTATTATTATTATTATTATTATTACATGTTTTGAAAATGCAATCATACCTACATTGTTTCAAGTTTCTGTTGTTTGATTTTTTCTCAACTAAACGGCAGTCTCGTAAATATTACTCCTCAATATAGAAAACACCTTGTGCTCTCTCCTGTTTGAATGGTTGTCTATATTTGCTCTCCTGCTGGTGTCAATGGGCAACACGATATGCAGATTATATGGATGACTTGGTTAATTAGGAAATATGGTATCAAGTTTTTATTTCATGCTTTGCACAATTAAGAGTTTTGTGTTCAAGTATTTTAATGATAGTCTGTTTATTACACTTGCATGGACAGCACCTTTTATGTCAATCTTGGCAGACATTCATTCTTAATAATATTATTGCTGAATTGTTTGTAATCCTTATATGTTATTCAAGTTGTCATTATGGAATGTTGATTATATTTTTGTGGTTTATCTTTCAGGGCCAGTGGGTATTCTTCCCATTGTCTGCTAGTAGAAGACATTACCGACAGAAATGTTAGTCTGTGTAACCTGTTTATTGACAAAGGAAACTAGTTTTGTCATTGTCTGTTGACAAATGACAAAGCTTGCATAAATATTGACCACTGACATCCTATTTAGAGACGATGAAAACTTTCTGCAGAAAAGAATGGACTTCTAATTTGTCATTTACTCTACTGATTGTAGCGAAGATGTGTGTGAAACTACGGATTATGCTTTTTTCAAGCTGCAATATTTTCAAAATATTACTGACCCTCATTTTATTAAGATTTCTCTTGCACTGTCTCAATCCTGGTCGTTTTTCTTCATCATACCCATTCATTAATGAGGATGACATTTTAAATGAGCTGGAGCCATCTCCATTTGCTGTGGTATTGGCTGAAAAAACTAATAAGCCTTTGTGTGTATTAAAATTGAATAACCTGAGCAACTCTCTCCAATATCCTAGTAAAAGTGTGAGTGATTCTGATGTAACTGATTTGAGCTCTAAACTTGACATTAAAGCTGGTGGAAGTTGGGAACCCTCCCAGTGTGTATCCCAGTATCACATTGCTGTTGTTGTGCCCTTTCGAAATCGCTCATCTCAATTGCAGATATTTCTTTCATATATGCATCCATTTCTTCAGAATCAGTTGTTAAGTTACCGTATATTTGTTGTTGAGCAAAGTATGAAAAAACCTTTCAATCGTGCTAAACTTTTTAATATTGGGTATGTTGAAGCTTTGAAAATTTTACCTTTCCATTGCTTTATTTTTCATGATGTAGACCTAATACCTCAAAGATTACGTAATGTATATGCTTGTACTCATCACCCCCGCCACATGTCGTCTAGTCTGAACACATTTCGATATAACTTACCTTATCAAGGTCTATTTGGTGGTGGTGTAGCAATTTTACAAAAGCACTTTGATCTAGTCAATGGGTTCTCTAATATATTCTTTGGATGGGGTGGAGAGGATGATGACTTTTACAATCGTGTTCGTAACAGGGGCTTACAAATATGTCGATTTCCCCCACATATCGCAAGGTACATTATGCTGTCACATACCAAAGAATCTCCTAATAAGAGCCGTTTCATTAACCTTTATTCTGGAATGGATCGTTTTGACACAGATGGACTGAATAACTTAAAATATAATCTACGCAGTATTTCCTATCAACCTCTTTACACTTGGATTCTTGTTGACATATAATAAATCATCTGTAGAGATATAGAGATTTAACTCAGGGTTCTGATACCATTGATAATCATTGAAGTTAACAAAGTTCTAATACTCTTTTTTTTTATTCTAGTACATTAAATAGATTATTAATGAAATATGACGAATGAAATTATTTTCATACTTATAATGAAAGAACACTGCCATTGACTTGGGGAGCACGGTCCAACCTTGTCCTTCCAAAGGAACACACAGAATTATGTTTGCATGCAAACTGTTGTTGCCAACACACAATGTTGTTGTCTGGTATTTTTGGTATTTTGTACTGCTCAAATGGTGGACCTTGGTCCTGAGAGTCATTGCCCAAATTTGAAGGATAATGAATCATCTTGTGCAGTGTTCTGTTATCTTGCAGCATGAACTGCAGCATTTTCAAATAAGAACATTGATATATGACACTGTTCCATTTGTTTCACAATTCAGATGTAAAAATCACAAGCTAGTTAGAAAGTATGTAACTGGGCAATCAGACGATAATCAAGACAAATTATTTTTCACATTGGGCACTCAATTAAAAAAAAAATAATAATAATAATGCCAGTGTAGAATAGGATTCATCTTCACATGTTTCAGAAAAATAGTGTTCTGTGCAGTATTGTATCATGTGATACAGGTCATTTGGCAATACTCACTTTTATCAGATACCAAATCAGATTTTGGAATGATGGCACCAAAAACTTCAAGTGATCAAAGGATTGGACTGTGCTCTCTAAGTCAATGGCAGTGTTCTTTCATTATAGGCTAAGTATGAAAAAAATTTCATTCATCATATTTCATTAATAATCTATTTAATGTACTAGAATAAAAAAAAGAGTATTAGAACTTTGTTAACTTCAATGATTATCAATGGTATCAGAACCCTGAGTTAAATCTCTATATCTCTACAGATGATTTATTATATGTCAACAAGAATCCAATAATCTCAACATCAAAGGTAGATGTCTGATCCAAACATAACTGCATCCATAATAGAAGTCACCATATTTATGTCAGATGAAAAGAAAAAATCATCTGCAGGTTAAACAAGGCCAGTAGAGTTTAATGTCTGTTTGAATTTTTGAATTGAATAATTCATCATCCATTTTTAGTTTCCAAGAATTTAACAGAAGAAAGTCTTCAGTCCCTGCACATTTGACTATAGGACCTCATTCAGAAATATTTTCAGATCTGTCCTGGACATATTGGCTGACATACTGACAAATATCTTAAGTCAGAAACTGACCAGTGGGTTCTTCTACCAGAATGTACTTCAAAGTTAACACAGTTCCAGCCATATTTATAAAGCTTATTTCCAAAAGGTACCAACTCCAAAAAAACCAAAATTGAGATTATGATGAAAAACGTACGTTGGTAGGTAGCTCCATCGTATGAAAGAAGAAGAAATAGCCAAAACGACCTAAATCCATATCAAACAGGGCATTAAAAATCTCGTTTGATGCCAATAAGTACCAAATCCTGTGGCTTGAGTATGCCAATACGTACCGTATCCATGCAGCCAATGAGAGGCCATTTCTGGGTCACGTGAACAGCAGCAAAATGGCCGCGCTATATTTAAATGAATGAAGTGACAGTTTTCTTACGAAGTTAGTTTTGTTACTGTGTGCTATTTGTTTTTCAAAAGTATGGAATCAGATATCTCAGATGAGTACTGTGATACTCCTGAAGAAGTAAATAGAGCAAGGAAGAGGGTATTAGCTCCAGATAAATGGAAGAAGACGCGTGCTAAAGTGCAAAAATACGAGAGTAAAGCGAGTGTTAAACCAAAAATTGCTTGTTTCCACAATGTCGGTGAGTTTTGTAGAGCCCGTGATTTAACAGAACAAGAAATAGTAGAGTTTCATGGTGCCTTCTGGGAGAATAAAGACTCTGTTTCTCAAAAAAAAAAAAAAATATATATATAGCTTCATATATTGATGTTGTATTACCAGAAAGGCACAGGCCTAATCAAAAGACATAATGTACGTGTGTTTTGAAAAAAATGACGATTAAATATAAAGCTAGAAGTGATGGTGGTGTTGCCAGTGTGTGTAGGGATACATTTTTAAGCCTCCCGAATGTCAGTCGAAGGAAAATTGAGAATGCTGCTAAGGAGAAGAAGAGAATTCCTTTAGTTCAGTACTGGTACTTTGCATTATTTTCATTGTTTTGTTCAATTTTATTTAATATTATTTAAATAATCTATGCCTTCACTGTAAATACCTTAAATCTTACTATTTTATAACTAAATACAGTCAGTTTTGTCAAATATTCTGATGACTGCAGTGAAATTTATGTCTTTCAGGTGAAGATATCTAGAGTTTCAGTGCCAAAAGTACCAAATCCATCATTTTCTTTGAATATTTCCTAAACCGCAAAAGCTTCAACAGAAATAATTTGTATAACAATGCATTTATTCTATCTGAACATAATAAAAGTGCTCAAATGAATTTTCAGTTGAAATTTTACACTCTGAGCGTTTTGCCTCTCTCCTGTAAAATATTACTTTTTGGATTTGGTACCTTTTGGAAATAAGCTTCTCATTTATGAGTGGCAAGATAGTGTAAGAATGTGTCATTGCGGACATTGCAGCATGAACTCTCTTTGTTCGGCACCATTCCAGATACTTTCCAAATTGCATTCCTTTATCCAATTGTGATTGACCCAAGTTAATTATTTCTGCAAGGCTTAAATCACATTTGTCAATTAACTATCATATTTCCCTCCCCCCAAAAAAACGTGATTGCTTGTTGTTGAAAATATGTCTCTTCTTGGGAAGCCCTCTTCAGTAATTCGTGCATTACTTTCTGAGACACGATCTTATATCGAGTTTTGAATTTCTTCACACACAATGTTGTTGTCTGGTATTTTGTACTGTTCAAAGGGTGGACCTTGGTCCTGAGAGTCATTGCTCAAATTTGAAGGATACAGTCCTGAATCATCTTGTGCAGTGTTCTGTTATCTTTTAATTACAAAAATACACCAAGATTTATTTGTTATTGCCGTTCCATCACATTTCCTTTATGAGAAACCATAAGACATATTTCATTTTTGTACAGGTATTGTTGACTCTTGATCAATAATTCATTCTTCATAACCATTCTAATATTGAATAAACATAATTGATTGTCAATAGTGAACACCCTCTTAACTGGCAGGCTCGGGACTGGACTCTTGGTCAGATAACAAAATAGCCTGTTAAACCATCAATATTAAAATTAAGGGTCTACCTAGCAATTTATAGTAGATATTTTAAACAATATTTCAGAACATAATAGGCTCATAAACAGACTAAAAAACGGCATCCGCTATTGTAAGCAATAAGCAACAGGAAACAAGTTGCATCTTGTCCACAAGTGAGGTGAGGTGGGAGGCAGCGCAGACGTCTAGATCATGGGAAACCGGAAGTGACATTATACACCGGGTCAGCCAGTTAGTCTGAATGCTGCTTAACACGAGGCCAGAAGAGTGACCATAATTTATTTTCCTGGGGCACGAAGAATCGGAGGATTAGAATGCAGTATATTTTTCATATCGTTTTCTTTTCCATAACTTAAATGCATCTGCAAAATTACCTTCCAAAATTTTGATAGGAGCCTTTTTTTGACAATGATGGAGCATTTGCCAAACTATGGTATTACTTTGTACACCCACTTGATAATGCACAATCTACTGTGTTATCTTGAAATATAACTCATCCATTGTCATCAAATTCATTGCCTCCATCACTGTCACTAGCAGATGTGTTCTCTTCCATAAGGGTACCAATTTCATCAACAAAACTTCTTTCCTTAATAACTGTTCTTTGATTTATTCTGCAGTCAGATATTCATCAGTAATGTTTGTGTATCATCTACTCTCCTGAAATAATCTGCCAGCAGTTTAACAATGACTGCTTCCTTGGCTTCTTCACTCTACACAAACTATGAGAATGCTGTCACCATTCTAATACCGGTACCATATACCATAGTCACACTTTGCACCTCACAAATATGCCACGTTCCTCTTACAAAGGGTTTTTAAGAAAAACTAACCTTACATTCAAATACAAATCTGCTGTGTACCTGAAGTGCTTGTACTATAGTCTTTCTTATCAAATAAGGAATATTAGTGATCTGTAAAACAGTCAGACGAAACCTGTTATGGGGTTTATAGAAAAATGGCTGTAATGTAGCAAGTGTTGAACATTGCACCTTATGTTGTGTGAATCAATGTATATTTTTCAGGTTATTCTGATCAACCCTGTTTAATTGTGCTTCCTATCCCAATAAACTGTTTTTTTTTCTTATAACAGTTTTTTGTTGTTCTTTCTTTATATTCTTTACTTTTGTAAGTAACAATTTTAAGTATAGGTGCTAATTAACCTGAAACACAGAACTGCACAATTTTAGAAAGGCAGAGTTGTTTCTGCAATTGGAAGGAGAAGACAAATGCCTCAATGTTGTCTGCCGAGGAGCAATCTGAAAGTTTAACGTTTAGATTATAGCCTCTTGAAATAATACGGTACCGGTAATTGAATTCTGGGCTCAGTTATTTTAAGAGGGGGTTATTCTTTACAATAACTGTGGTCATCATCACATAGTATACATGGAGAGGTTTTTAAACATCTGAAATACAAAGTCACGACTAATGTAGAGTCATAAGTTATGAATTTCATTACGGTCCGTATTGATAATTGATCACTATCAAAGGATAGAGAAAGGTCCACATATTCAATACCATTAGATTAATGTTGTTTCTTATATTAATATTGGTGCCATGATCATGGCTGAAGATGACCTAATATAGCAAGGTCTATCCTTTGATAGTAATGTACAGTCACTCAGAAAAATAATTAGCACCTGGTATTGTATAGTGGTGAAAATATTTATTGCATCACCTTCTACAATGAACAATTTTTGTTCTAATCATTGATAACTGAGCTGAATTGGCCTGATTTCTCCCGTAATTGAATATATGCAATAATTTTTGTCAATTTTATTTTATTCTTAATGTTTGTTTCTATAAAAATGTTTGTGTTTTATAATTTAACACTTTCTTGAAAAATGGATGTTAGTGGATATGTGAGCTATTCTGTTTGCTCTTCTGTAATATTTTGAAAGAAACACTGCATATTAATGTTGTAACATAACAATGATCGATTTTAGTGTTTGTAATTGCTCTGTTCACTCATATGAATGCACTGTTGCCATTTAATACTTTATTGTTCCACCACGTACCTTAACCACCGCTTGGCATCGTCAAGGCATTGAAAAAATTAACTTTATAATGTAATCCCCCTCCACTGCGAACCATGTGACCTTGCTGCGGTGGGGAGGCTTGCTTGTCCCAATGAAGTAGATAGCCGAGCCGCAGGTGCAACCATATCGGATGGGTATCTGTTGAGAGACCAGACTAATGAATAGTTCTTCGAAATCGTAATCTATAATCTTCACATCCGTATTGACGAAATACACTATTATAAATAGGAAAGGAATTCCACCATATCAATACTTGTTTATTATAATTATTATACTACAGTACCGGTTTCATCCCCCCAATTTTGGGTCATCCTCAGCTGAACAATACACTCACATATAATACATCAAGCAGTGATTGATATTACTTTGTCTGGGGAATGCCATATGATAACAAATGTTTGAATACATCCAAGTGGGGCATGTCAAATCGGGAACCGACGTGTGTCACCATGTGTGATACTGTAAGTATATGTCTATAATAGCATACTTTTAACTTAGAATTGGTTTGTACAACACTACCTTAACTTAAAGTTCATTTTATAAGTATATATGGATTTTAAAAAATATATAAGAACACTTCATGCACATAAACGTTTGTTTCTTGCGAATATCCAGTTCATCAGTTGACTTCTGCGTTTGAGTCTTTTGTCATGGTTGTGCATTTGGTTGATGCTTTGAGCTTAAATAATATGATTTGCTTGTAAAATTGTCCTATTATTTATATAAAAGGTTTTTATCTTCATATTGAGCCGTATCCTGCCGGCCCATAATAATAATTAGAGTATTATTTGACACAATATGTAAAATTTATTCATAAAAGTTACAGTCTAACATGTTAAAGCATCGTATCCCAAGATAGTTGATACCGGATGTTGAGCAAGACAGTAAGTCGCTGGACATTGCTTCATATTTCCGTATGACCGTGAGAAAGGGTGGCGTAACCAAGCGTTGGCAAGGATCGACACGTATATTAGATGCTGACCAAGCAAGATATTTCAGCCAATGGGAACTTAAGGACTTGGCAAACATGGAGGCTACACCGCGCCAAATCTTAATTCCAGAATGACCAACGTGCTCAGTTGCTAAAGTCAGTTTCTGTCGGTAATCGGTTTTCCACAGTTTCAGAAGTCAGATATATTTGGAAATGTAATATAAAAATTGGTGGAAGAGATTTGCTAGTGTTTGAGCTGTGTTTTGTAAATATATCACAATAAATATTGTGTCATCATATACGACGAATTTTCTGATTGGTGGTTGGTTCAGACACCCGGGAACCCCAGTATTGTAATGGCGTCACCGAAGCCTCCTCAGTGACCCAAGCTCTGGAGAGCGTCACTCTGTGTTAAATGCTTGGATAGTGCGGAAGCACAAACTCTGAATTGGTGATCGTGATTAACGTAGTGTTATTCCAGTAACAGTAACTGGTTCTAAATGATATTTTAAATTGTGCAGTTGGAAGATTTTACTGTTCTTGAGTGAATGGAAGAGTATATTTTGGCAGAGTTTACTTTCAATATATAAAGACGATGTTTAGTGACCGCTGTATAGCAAGTGTAGAGGAGACGTGCTATTGTTTCACTACTTCACGACGGGTGCGTTTCGCGAGGAACTTTCGTAACGAACCGTGTGCTGCTTTTAAAACTGTATTTTCACCCTTAAGTGTGTATTATAAATGTATCAGTGTGTTTAGCTGATCTTGTAAAGAGAAAGGGTATTTCGGCTCGTAGCATTAAGCAGCGAAGATATTGTCAACCAAAGTCTTCTGTGTTCCAGTGAATTATTTTCCAGCAAGATGATGGCTATGCATGCAGAAGAAGGAAGTGCATTCCCACATGTTAATGATGTGATTAACATGGAGTAAATCCCTCAATTAGCGGGGATGTAAGCTGCTATCCTGGTATCTCGAGAGTCGTCGGATGGAATTCAGTTAAGACGCATGTGTTATTTATGGGATGATATGTAAAATATGTTAAGGTATTAGGGCAGTGTAGATAGGATTTTTAATTTTATGTAAAGTAAGCCTGTCGGCATGTGTTTGTTTAATTTTGTTACTATGATAGATTCGGATACGAGAATAATGCATGTTTATTTTATTTTCATTTTGCTTTATGATTAGATGATTGGGAAAATGAGGGATTGATAGGATTAGTTGTTGTTTATTTATGCATGTTACTTAGTGTAGGATATTCCGAGTTTTCCTTATATATACAGTATGCTAGAAGGGCTAGATTGACAAGTTCATCTTAATACAACGTTAAATACGTATGATTTCATTTTATTTCGGTTATTCAGAGAGACAGGTATAGTTATTTTGTATGATGCATGATTTTACGGAAGCTGACTGAAGGAGCTGCAGAACGTCGTTGTTAGAATAAGATCCTTGAAGTTAAGTTGGATTCTGTTTAGCCTGATGGTCTGCAAAGGACACGAACTGAGTCTCATAATGTGGAAGGCCAATGGGATTTATGAGAAATAAGAGATAAAGTTTGCATGCTGAAGTATAATGTATTGGTGCAGGCTGATTGTATGCCTGACAGAGAAAGAATATTGTGCAGATGTGTGTGCCTGCCAAGTGTCTTCTGAGTGTATATTGTGATCAGAATGGACAGTATTAATTCCAGACTACTGAGTCTGATGTTGTTAAATGGCACAAGCATGCTAAGAAGGAATGAATATACGTGAGTTTCCGTGTAGCCGGCGAAAGGCGTTATCTCATGGCAAGCTGATTTCTGGCCTGTGTTTATCTGTAGGCGAGAATGAGACGGTATTTCCTTGTGGCAGCCTTGGGAGACAGAATCCAAACTTTAGCATAGTGTTGAGTTCAACATTTCTTTTCAGCTCGTAATCTACCCGGAAGTAGATGACGGATGACCGCGCTGTTGAGCGCTCAAATGCAGCAGAAGGAGGCAATGTTGCCCATTGCTTTCTTCATGATATCAAGGGTTATTTATATGTTTTTCCCTTACAGGATGATGTTTTACATTGTTATTTGTGATTGTATACCTTGTCTCGTTGTTTTAAAGGGAACAGCCCGAGTGCTGAAGTATTGGTGGTTTATCTAGTTCTGTCTAGATCTTTTGCAGTGAACCGGGATTCACATTAGAATCTGTGTAGCATTTAAGATTTTACTCGATATCCGATGTATATATATGTGTTTAGTTTGATTATCTTAATTGTTGTAAATATAGTATAGGATATGCCCCTAGTATTTTGCATAACTTACATAGCGTCCATTGCGTCTTAATTATTTTTCTTTTCGTCGTAACTTTTCTTTATAATGTAACTTTTATTTAACGGTAACATTGCGGCGACTCTCGATTTAACTTAACTTTGGAAACCGTTTCGTTGTGATGCGATAGTGTGTAACCTGTTTGCGTACACTTGTTGCCATACAATATAAACAATGGACTATAAGAAGAAGCTCAGTCTTGATGTATTTAAGTGTTCTTTGTTGAACTTGATTTTTGATTCCAAATGTTGTTTTATCATTCAAGTAACGTTTTAATTTCCATTTATTTTCTATATTTTGAGTTCATTCGGACATATTATTATTCCTTGATTTAATTGTTTTCTCGTTATCTGATTGGGGATATTTATCAATAAATCCATCTTACCCCCTATGATTGTTTCTCATTCGTGTTATACCTCCATTTCCTGTCATTGACTGATATTTTAGTGCAGTGTAGAACTTCGACTTTTTATCCTGACCAAACCGACAACCAACCCACACTCTGCCCAACCCTGAGTTAGTCGGATGTTCCTACAGGAATGGAGCCATAGTCCTAGAGGGTATTTACCCTTGGGTACAGTACAATATATGTGCATAAAATAAAACACTTTTTGAAATTTAAAAATGAGTTCCAGGCGTGTTGTTACAATGTATACAGCTCTGCTGTGTGTTCAATCTAGTTGTTTATGTTAAAATCGAATCATATTGTGCTGTGAGATTTATAAAATTTGGGTGGCATTAGACCAAGGTGGTAGCTCCTTGTTGGCGTGGTTGAGGTGCGTTTTGTTTGAGAGGTCGCTGTGTACTGCTTCTTGTTCGTCTTGGGCTCACAATTATTGATAAGGTGGAATTCCTTTCCTATTTATAATTGGTTCATCGAAAGGCGGGTAGCAGCCTTTCGGAAGTTGCAAGGGCAGCAGTCTAGATGATTGACTGATATGGCCTTGTAATACCATATTTACGCGAATAATCCCCGCCACAGAATAATCCCTGCACCCTAACTTTAGGAAGGCTGATTTTGAAAAAAAAAGTGCCAAAATTGACTCAAATAAAACCTGCACCCCAATTTTTTAAAAAATATGCGGGTATTATTCACGTAAATACGGTAATACTCAACATGGTTTAGCTGTGTTGATATTGCTACACAGTTGAAAGCAACGGGAAACTACAGCCGTAACTAACTCCCGAGGACATGCAGCTCTCTGTGTATGAATGATGTACTGATGATGGCTTCCTCCCGGGTAAAATATTTCGGAAGTAAACTAGTCCCCCATTCGGATTACCGGGTGGGGACTACACGAGAGGGGGCGATCATCAGGAAGATGGATACTGACGTTCTGCGAGTCGGAGCGTGGAATGTTAGAAGTTTGAATCAATGTTGTAGGTTAGAGAATCTGAAAAAGAAGATGGATAGACTAAAGTTAGATGCAGTTGGTATAACTGAAGTACGTTGGCAGGGAGAGCAGGATTTTGGCCAGGCAACTATCGAATTATCAAGACAAAATCAAACAGGGGAAATGCAGGAGTTGGTTTAATAATGAGTAAGAAAATAGGGCAGCAGGTTAGCTACTACGACCAGGATAGTGAAAGAATACTGTCGTCAAGATAAGATACCAAACCAATGCCCACCACAATAGTGCAGGTCTATATGCCTACTAGTTCAGCGGATGATGAGGAAATCAAAAGAATATATGAAGAGAGAGAAGATTAATACAATATGTAAAAGGTGACGAGAATCTAATTGTGATGGGAGACTGGAAATGCAGTGGTAGGCCAAGGAAGAGAAGGTAATACAGTAGGAGAATTCGGATTGGGACAAAGGGATGAAAGAGGAAGTCGGCTCGTTGAATTCTGCATTGATCATAATTTAGTCCTTGCCAATACTTGGTTCACACACCATACACGACGGCTGTATACATGGACGAGACCTGGAGACACTGGAAGGTATCAAATAGACTTCATTAAGATTAGGCAGAGATTCAGAAACCAGGTGTTGGATTGCAAAACTTTCCCAGGAGCAGACGTGGACTCTGACCACAACTTGTTGGTCATGAAATGCCATCTGAAGTTGAAGAAATTGAAGGAAGGAAGGAATGCAAGGAGGTGGGATCTAGTCAAGATGAAAGAAAAGAGTGTGAGGGATTGTTTCAAGGAACATGTTGCATAAGGACTAAATGAAAAGGCTGAAGGAAACACAGTACAGGAACAGTGGATAGTCATGAAAAATGAAGTCAGTAGGGCTGCTGAAGAAACGTTAGGAAGGAAGAAAAGATCAACTAAGTATCAATGGATAACTCAGGAGCTACTAGAACTGATTGATGAATGCCGAAAATACAAGAATGCTATAAATGAAGAGGGCAGAAAAGAATACAGGCGATTAAAGAATGAAGTGGACGGAAAGTGCAAGGTAACTAAGGAAGAATGGCTGAAGGAGAAGTGTAAGGATGTTGAAGGTTGTATGGTCCTAGGAAAGGTAGGTGCTGCATACAAAAAAATCAAGGAAACCTTTGGAGAAAGGAAATCTAGGTGTATGAATATTAAGAGCTCAGATGGACAGCCACTTCTAGGAAAAGAAGACAAAGCAGAAAGATGGCAGGAGCATATCCAACAGTTGTATCAAGGTAAAGATGTAGATGATTTGGTTCTGGAACAAGAAGAGGATGTTGATGCTGATGAAATGGGAGACCCAATTTTGAGGTCAGAGTTTGACAGAGCTGTGAAAGACCTAAACAGGAACAAGGCACCTGGAATTGATGACATTCCCTCTGAATTACTGATTGCCTTAGGAGAAACCAGCACGGCAAGATTATTCCACTTAGTGTGTAAGATGTATGAGACAGGAGAAGTGCCATCCAATTCTTGGCAGAATGTTGTTATACCTATTCCCAAGAAAGCCGGCGCTGACAAGTATGAAAACTACCACACCATTAGTTTAGTATCTCATGCATGCAAAATTTTAATATGTATTCTTTACAAAAGAATGGACAGACAAGTTGAAGCTGAGTTGGGAGAAGATCAATTTGGCTTCAAAAGAAATGTAGGAACACGTGAAGCAATACTGACTTTACGTCTGATCCTAGAGGATCGAATTAAGAAGGACAAGCCCACGTACATGGCGTCCGTAGATCTAGAAAAGGCATTTGATAATGTTGATTGGACAGATTCTGAAGGTGATTGGGATCAGATACTGATAACGAAGAATTATCTACAATTTGTATAAAAATCAGGCTGCAGTGATAAGAATCAAGGGCTTTGAAAAAGAAGCGGCAATCCAGAAAGGATGAGGTAAGGCTGCAGTTTGTCCCCCTCCTTTTCATTGTTTACATAGAACAGGCAGTAATGGAAATCAAAGAGGAATTTGGAAAGGGAATCACAATCCAAGGCGAGGAAATCAAGACCTTGAGATTTGCCGATGAAATTATTTTATCTGAGACTACAGAAGATCTCGAGAAGCTGCTGAATGGTATGGACGAAGTCTTGGGTAAGGAGTACAAGACCATAATAAATAAATCTAAAACAAAAGTAATGGAGTGCAGTCGAACGAAGGCAGGTGATGCAGGAAATATTAGATTAGGAAATGAAGTCTTAAAGGAAGTAGATGAATAATGTTACTTGTATAGTAAAATAACTAACAATGGCAGAAGTAAGGAGGACATAAAATGCAGACTAGCACAAGCAAGGAAGAGCTTTCTTAAGAAAAGAAATTTGCTCACGTCAAACATTGAAATAGGCACAGAAAGATGTTTCTCAAGACTTTAATCTGGAGCGTGGCATTGTATGGAAGTGAAACATGAACGATAACTAGCTCAGAAAGAATGAGAATAGAAGCTCTTCAAATGGGGTGTGACAGAAGAATGCTGAAGGTGAGATGGATAGATCAAATCACGAATGAAGAGACACTGAATCGAATCGGTGAGAGGAGATCGATTTGGCTACATTTATATCTCAAATATTATTATATTTATAGGTCCACCTGTTCAATACAATACAATATAATCCACTATTTCATGTGGTTAAAATTTATACATAATACATAAAAGTCAATGGTACATGTTTCACCCTTGTTTTATGGGCATCATCAGCCTATATCAATCTTAAAAATTAATGGATATGGAATCTTTTAAATCTTATAAACTATAAAGTAAAATGTTGGACAATGATTTCATAAAATATTATACCGTACTATAACGTCTAAAATAACGATATTGCACCAAAGTATGTTAAAAAACCAGTGAATTAACAGTTTTTGAAGATTAAAACATGGTTAATCATGAATATTTGAGAGTTTAAAACCAAAATGGATCATCTTCTTATATATCATTAAGACTGTGACGGCCTTGAGTGTAAGCACAATCATCAAAGGGGGATGTTTGTTCCACTCCCATAGCATGAGTCCAAGGTAGTAAAATCACTGTCAGTTATTTAAAACAGAAGTGTGAATGTAACAAATATGTTAAAATGTGTACGGTTGATACATCTGAAAGTCGTAGAAAAGAAAATGGAACTTCTTGTGGAGGTGTTGCTAATGATAAAATGTTATGTCAAAGCTAGTGGATGTCAGTAGTTATGTTGGTGCGGTAATCAATTGGATCCAAAAGACGGTCAAGTTGGTGTTATTAACCCCGTTGAAACATTTGTTGGAAGAAATGATAGAGTTTTTTCGTATAGTGCATGTTAAGTATGTCGGGCTGTTCCAGCAATGCTAGCTTGACTGAGCTTGTAAATTGGCTAAATTTGACGAGAAGAAGAGATAAGAATGATAGGACACATTTTAAGACCCCAAGACTTGTTCAGTTGGTTTTTGAAGGAAGTGTAGGCGGTAAGAACGGTAAGGGTAGACCAAGGTATGAATATGATGTAAGCAGATTAGAGCAGATGTAGGATGCAACAGTTACGTCAAAATGAAAAGGTTAGCACAGGATAGGGTGGCATGGTGGGCTGCATCAAACCAGTCTATGGACTGATGACTCAGACAACAACAACAACACAATGTAGTCCCCACTCAGTTCATGAAACCACACATACACAAGTGTCTCCAACAGTTCCCATTTATTCCGTGGCTTCTTTTTGGTGACAGCATTTCCCATAACCTTGCAACAGTTCTCAATAGGATTGAACCCCATTTTGCCTAAGGAAGGATTTTACCTGAAATGTAGAAATACATGATAATTAACCACGAACATCATCTGCTTCATGCTTGATACAAATATTTATCATAGGACTCACCTCCAATGCTCTGTGGCAAGGAGCGGAGTCATCCTGAAAAATGCAAGTGGAAACATCTCCAAATTGGTCTCTTATTGTTGGCGTAAGCTTCCTTTCAAGGATGCTTATGTAGGCATCCGCATTGACAATGCCATTTATGAAGTCCAGATGACCTACTCCATGACCGGAAATGCACCCCCACTCCTTGTGGGTGTTTGACTGTGTGTGTTGTATATGATGGCAAAAATTCTTCACCATTCGTTTGACACACAAACACTTTTCGTTTGCAGATTAAATTTTGACTCATCTGAAAAGATTACTTTGCTAGTTGCTTTACACCGCACCGACACAGATAGGTTTTATGGCGACGATGGGATAGGAAAGGCTTATGAGTTGGAAGGAAGCGGCCATGGCATTAATTATGGTACAGCCCCACCATTTGCCTGGTGTGAAAATGGGAAACCACGGAAAACCATCTTCAGGGCTGCCAACAGTGGGATTTGAACCCACTATCTCCCGGATTCAAGCCCTCAGCCACGCGCCTCAAACCGCACGGCAAACTCACCCGGTAAGATTACTTTGTTCCACATCTCCGGTGTCCACGTCGCATGTGCTTTTGCCCATTTTAGCTGCTGTTGTTGCATTGTCTTGGTCAATACAGGCTTATTTGTAGGATGATGGGCTGAGAGTCTAGCTCCCAGTAGTCTATTTCTTACATTTCTTCTGGTTACTAAGATGTCCCCAGTTTAGTAATGTAATTCAATAATATTGCGTAATATAGTATTGAAAAAGGTGGACCATACAACATTAATTTAACAATTATTATTGTGATCACAATTCAGTATGGATCAAAACCATGAAGTTTATATCCTATGCTCCATTATTTCTGCCACATCCAATCCAGCTTCCCTAATGTCCTTCCAAATCTGATCCATCCACCTTCTTCTCGGTCTTCCAACTGGTCTCTTTCCCTTAACTTCTCTAATTCCCTTCTTGCTACCCGTTCCTTTTCCATTCTTTTTACATGTCCAAACCATCTCAGTTCTGCTTTCTGAACGTTCTGTAATATCGGTTTTATATTTAGCTCATCTCTGATTTTAATATTTTGGATTCTATCTCTTCTTGTCTTTTTAACCGATGTTCTTAAAAATTTCATTTCTACTGCTTGGATCTTACTATCTTGTCTCTTATTAGTTACCAGCATTTCTAGTCCATATGTGACAATTGGTATGACATACTGTTTATATAATGTTAATTTTGTTCTCTTGGGTACTTTGTCATCCCATGAAAGCCCTCTGACTTGACAATAAAATGTTGTACCTTTACTCAGTCTGTTATTAATTTCAGGGTTGATTTCATTTCTTCCATTAATAATGCTACCCAGATATGTAAACTGTTCTGCATTCTCTAACCGTTCTCCATCTATGTTCACTTGGCTTCTCTTTTTCTCTTTTCCACAGTGCATGACTGCAGTTTACTTTTTTACTAATTACCATTCCAAACTCCTTCAGATTTTCATTTCAAATGTCCAGTCTCCTTTGTACTTCCTTTTCTCCCTTTACCCAAATCACCACATCATCTGCAAATACCAAAGCATTCACTTCATCACTACTGATACCGTACTCTGTTTTACACGTTTTATGATTTTATTCATCAATACAATAAACAATAATGGCGACAGTGTACTTCCTTGCTTGAGACCTTTCTTTGTATAAAATGTCACCACTCCCCACTTGTACACTGCTTTTACTCTCATGATACAACATTTTTATCTTGTTAATTAATGATTATGGTACATTCCTTTTCCGTAGACATTCCCATACATGTTTTCTCATGTCAAAAGCTTTTTCCAAATCCAAAAATACGAAGATTTCCTTGTTCCTATCCAGGTGATTTTCCAATATCGTTCGCACACTAAATATCAAGTCTGTCGTTGATCTATTCGGTCTACAGCCATATTGTTCTTCGTCTATGTTTCTATTATATCCCTCAGTCTTTTATCAATGACTTTCTCCAATATTTTTAGCCCATCTGATAATAGGGTTATACCTCTATAATTTTTTTGTTGTAAATTCAGTATACACTAGAGTCCCGTTATTCCGAAAGTCTGGTTAATCTGAACTGAAATATTCAATTTTTTAAAGAAAATCTCCTTATTGAAATGAAAGAACATATTACAGAATGAAGATTTACTTACATTTTATTAGTCATATTTTATTAGAATAACTTACTGTAAACATAATTACACATCATAAACCATCAATCACTGGTCGTTATCTTTACAAAGTCTGTTAGTTTCTTTTGCCGTAGTGATTGGAACCTACTCAAAGATGCAGTGTTAAACCAGCGTCTCATAAACATCACATCAGTGGGCGTAGCAACGGAGTGTTTCTCGACGTAGCGTATGCAAGTTCTAAGACGGCTGCGGCATCCGAATGTGACACTAGTTGTTTATTGTGGTCTTCTTCGTCACTCTGTTCCTCATCAACTCCAGATTCCTTCTCCGCCATAGCTACAATTTCTTGGTCTGTTTGTAATTGATGACGGTCAACTTCCATCCACACGCTAATGTCATTTTCATTGTTGTTTTCTCCTCTATGGTTTCTTAACTACCCTATTGTAATTTTATACAGTATTTTATTAATGTAACTGATAGAGAATGGACATTTCAAATTACAAGATGTACTGTATTGTAGAAACTATTTACCTCCGACGGTTGAGGCCCTGGCCTTCTGACCCCCACTTGGCAGGTTCGATCCTGCCTCAGTCCTGTGGTATTTGAAGGTGCTCAAATACGTCAGCCTCGTGTAAGTAGATTTACTGGCACGTAAAAGAACTCCTGCAGGAGAAAATCCCGGTACCTAGGCGTCTCCGGAAACCGTAAAAGTAGTTAGCTGGAATACAATAACATTATTAATAGAAAATATTTTCCAGTTAATCCGAAAATTTCGTAATTCGAACAGACTCCAGTCCCAATTAGTTCGGATTAACGAGACTCTACTGTATTATCAGAATTAATTTTAATTATTACCAGAATATAACTCAAATCTCATGGATACCCACAACAAACATTATATCTATAGTTTCAGTAGTTTCCAGTGCTTTTTTGTGGTGGTATGAAACGGTACTCGGTACCGGAATCTTTCTTGAAAATAAAAGAATGAATTGGATTTTATTTGAAATGTTCCTATCACAATTCCTATAAGGAGATAATTTATGGCTTAAAATCAAGCTTACCGAGCTCGATACCTGCAGTCGCTTAAGTGCGGCCAGTGTCCAGTATTCAGGCGATAGTAGGTTCGAACCCCACTGTCGGCAGCCCTGAAAATGGTTTTCCGTGGTTTCCCATTTTCACACCAGGCAAATGCTGGGGCTGTACCTTAATTAAGGCCATGGCTGCTTCCTTCCCACTCCAAGCCCTTTCCTGTCCCATCGTCGCCATAAGACTTATCTGTGTCGGTGCGACGTAAAGCAACTAGAAAAAAATCAAGCTTGTTTGTCTACTTTTGTAAGCTTTATATACACATAATGTATACAAGCACAAGCACATGATTAAAGTTTATTAAACTGCCATTCCAAACTTCTCATTTCTGTCCTATTCACCATTTCATGTCATCAGGTTGAAGTTAAAGAAGAACAGATAGTCTTGCTCATCTTTCACATTTTGACTACTGCAATACATTGGAGTAAGGGGTTAGGTTTTCTACTCTTCAACAAACAAACTGTTCTTGTCAAGGTCAATCTACCGGTATCTGTATTGCACCTAGTGCCGTTAATGCTAACGTAGTAACAAAGAAGTTGTAAACAGCTAACCATAATAGTTAATCTGTTCTTAGTATATGTTTCAATTTAACTGCATTCGTTATTTTAAATATAACTTGAAAAGCATAAAAGCTTTGGTTTGTGCTGACGAGGCAAGTGAGTTCATGGTTGCTTAGTAGAAGCGTAGAAGCGTTGCCTAAGAGATACACAAGGCCGGGACATAGCTATTAATTTGTCGCTGAAAAAGCGGCCCGACCGTGTTTACGGTTTGGCCGCTAGATGTCCGGTTTCCGTTCTGTTCTTGGCGGACTTTTAACATTGTGATATGCGGAGTAATTGTGATGCTGTGATGATTTTGTGCAATTTATTGTGAATATTGTTTCTGTCGGTGAGTGTCTGTGAGGTTGAGAAGAAGGTGCACTGTTGTGTACCTCTCTGTATTTCGAATGACACTAAAAAAGCATGAAAATTGACGTTCCAAGTTTACCTTCCGAGTGCGGTTTAAGGGAGAATGGAAGCAAACTATTACTACGCAAGGTGATATAGTAGGATCTCTTTAGGTACCTAGCAATTCTTCTCATAAAACAGATTTCAGTGTAAGCACATCAATTAAACATCATTCTGTTTTCACTGTGTATCCTGTTCACAAACAGGAAAATGTCAACCGCAGGAAGCGTCCAGCTCCCAAAAATGATGTGTTTCTATATCAAAGAAAGTCTACGAGTATCTCTGTTAAATCTAAAAAATATACGGATGAGAAAATTAAATATCAGATTACAGAAAATAATCTGTAAATTGAAAAGTAGGATACGGGTAATGAAATCAGAAAAAAAGTTTTACGGTATCTGAACTTGACCAAAAAGCAAACCGAATTGAAAAGCATGCTAAAATTGGTCATTTAGGAGCTTTATTCCTGTTAGAACGAATTTAATTTTTCTTCTTTCTTCATCCGTTTACCCTCCAGGGTCGGTTTTTCCCTCGGACTCAGCGAGGGATCCCACCTCTACCGCCTCAAGGGTAGTGTCCCGGAGCACCAAACTTTGGGTCGGGGGATACAGCTGGGGAGGATGACCAGTACCTCGCCCAGGCAGCCTCAACTGCTATGGTGAACAGGGGCCTTGTGGAGGGATGGGAAGATTGGAAAGGACAGGCAGGGAAGAGGGAAGGAAGCGGCCGTGGCCTTAGGTTAGGTACTATCCTCGCATTTGCCTGGAAGAGAAGTGAGAAACCACGGAAAACCACTTCGAGGATGGCTGAGGTGGGATTCGAACCCACTGTAACGTTGTGACCACAAACACATTAGTAAAATGAAACAGCATTGGGCATGAATACACAGCAAAACAAGATGATGTGGAAAGAGCTACCCATAACTTACCCGGAGCAGTAAGATCGTTGCGTGATTGCCAATCTGTTGCCAAACTACATAATGATCACTCAGAAATAAATAATAACAAGGCTTTAATAAAGAAATATAACTACAAGAATAATAGAGACACACAGAAACAATCTTGCGAACCCCAACTTGATATTTTCCAATGGCCATTGTTTACAGTTTTTAAATGATTATTAATAAAACACCCAAAGAAGGTTATATGAAGGAATTAATATTTATATATTTTTTTATAACAATACCAAGAAAGGTTAGTATGACCAAAACTGAAACTAAGTCATGACTTTTAAAAACCAATAGGTACTTATTTAACTGAATTCATTTACTGAAGGTATTCAAATAAAGTCAGTCTTTGCCCTAAGTTACAAACCAAAACCAGGAATGAAATAAGATAATCAGAGGATAGAAAATAATAATAATTTGAAAGGGCACAGATTTACTAGGAAGGCTTGAACTGAAACGAAGGAAGGTTACACTTAATTAAATATTAAAAACACCGCGTCGAAAGAAAATAAGTATTCAATATTACGAAGGTATCAGATACATACATTACATGGCCCCAAAAGGGTCAATCGGGGGCAAAACCCCAATATATAAATAATATCCTACATGGTACGTCTGTAAAGGGGACCGTCTCAAACCATACTGTCTCTCAATGGCTGCCAACACTCGGCACGGCCCCACACAGCTGTGCACAGCGAGTCAAAACTCGCCTCAAGGCTACGTATCAGAAGGGAAGAAAAAACGATTCAGATTAGAAGGCTAGGGACACACTAGAATGGAACGTCATGTAGAAAATCTTGCTACACCACCTCTACACAGTTGACCTCCCGAGGCTGAGTGGACCCCGTTCCAGCCCTCGTACCACTCTTCAAATTTCGTAGCAGGGCCGGGAATCGTACCCGGACCTCCGGGGGTGACAGCTAATCTAATCACACTAACCACTACACCATAGAGGCGAACACAAATTTAATTTTACGGGAAGAAAAAATAGAAATACGGAGAAACGACGCTAAATATTTGCGTAACGGGCATAACATCGCTCACTAAACAACGGGATCAATACGAATGTCAAAATATCAGATGTGCGGAGGAAAAGATTGGATCGCTGATTTTTGGTGAAAGGACGATTAAACCCAAGGTTATTTATGATCGCAATCTCGATCCGCTTATCGGATACTCTGAGGCACAATTAAAGTAATCGGTAAGAAGTGACAAACTCGCTATTAGATTTCTCTGCTTCTTTCCTGAATTACTTATTTCGTTTAAGCATATTGTATGAAATACGTTGTAGAAAATAAGTCAAACAATTGCTCTTGGTCTATCTTTGATCTCATATCTGTTTGCTGCCTTCTGAAATTACTAGTTTAATGAATTTTTATAGCTTTTCGTATTCCAACGTGTTGCAATGTGCGGGCGAGACAGAATAGTAAAGAGAACTCTAGGGGCACTTGCCGGAAGTATCTCGAGGGCGAGTCTAGTGTGCTGTATTTCCCGGCCTTGTGTATCTCGTAGGCAACGGTAGAAGCAAGAACACGTGGTTCACGTGTTAGAGAAAACAAATTTTATTGTTGTCCAGCCGTTGTAGTCGGGGTCGGGTATGAAGTGAGATGAGTCATCTTCATAGCGAGTTTTTATGACCGGATGCCGTTCCTGACATCAGTCTCATCAGAGGAGTTAATGAGATGACATGAATGACGTGATATAGGAAGGGAGAGGGTTAAACCTGTTGAGTAGTACCAAAGGGTCAACTCAAGGCTTAACATCACCATCTGACGGACGAATCACCATCAACAGCGTCATATGCCATCACTCCATATAAACACTGCAGAAAGGTTTTGGAATTGAATCCAGGCTTTTGGCATGCAATCTATGATTAGAAATTGTATACCACTACCTCTCCTACCCTGCCGGCCAATATTCTGATGGTGAACATTTTTTCAACCTACGGGACTTGAACTGGCTGACCATGGTTTCAGACCATAATACTTGACCCCTTAATGATTATGGCCACCAGGCGGGCTAGAGAAGTGAAATGAATAAAATAAATACCGTATTTCTCCAAATCCTAGATGACTTCTTTTTCTCCAAATTTCAAGTGAAAAATCAAGGGTCGCCTTGCATTCGTGACCTAACAGTAATGAATACCACTGGCAGCTACCACTGTAACCACGCTGATTCCCATCACCCTGCGCGCACACAAAACTCGACCTTTAACTTCCGCGTGTTTAATTTACATCGCTAGTCGCTGTAATCGATTGTACAGTACCCCTGTGTAACGTTACTGGTTCTCGGAAAATAGTGGACAGAATGACATTTTACCAGCGTCTACAGAAACGTTTCTCAAATCTGCAGAATGATATCAAAACATTGGGCCTACTGTCTTGAGCTAATTGCAAGGTACCAAGGTACTTCATATCCCCAGCTGCGCAGGAAATGTAATTCGAATTGGAATAGCGAGGATGCGACCCTTCGAATTCTTAGAAAGGCCATTGTTACTCAGTAACAGAGTTATAAAATGCTCTACTGTACCTGACACGTAGTAAAAACAACCGTTTTATATACAACAGGAATACTTTCGTGATGGATCGTCGTATTGTAGAGACACATGAAACGAGTATTGTCGGCAAATTTTTAACAGGTTATCTTAGATATTATGATGCCAATTTTTAAATTCATTGTTATTAAACACACGGAAATAAATAATAATTGTGCAACTATGGCAAAACTAAAGCCAACATTTGGCGTTGGCGTGAAGACAAAGGTAGTAAAAACGCATACTGTACAAGAAAGGCATTTAGTGGCCGGCAACAAGGACGCTTTAAAGAAGTCTGAATGAAACTGTGAGGATGTGCGCGAAAAACACAAGGTTGGCATGGCCATAACACGAGGTCCGATACGAACGCGGGCTTGCGAAGAGGAATACCCTGATCTTTCAAAGGCCATATCACATACCTCTAATGAAAATCATTAGGGAAGTAGGAAGAATGTACTGTACATGATACTTGTGTGTTTTTATTTTACTTCGCAAATTAAATTTGAAATTTGTTATAAATAAAATTGATTTCAAAAAGCACTTTTTAAGCCTGAT
This sequence comes from Anabrus simplex, assembly GCF_040414725.1. Classification (NCBI taxonomy): domain Eukaryota; kingdom Metazoa; phylum Arthropoda; class Insecta; order Orthoptera; family Tettigoniidae; genus Anabrus; species Anabrus simplex. The sequence continues at coordinate 1,222,822,859 of NC_090265.1, read as the reverse complement.
TTAAATTTTTTGGACAAAAAATTGGGGGTCCTCTTGGATTCGGAGAAATATGGTAATTATATTTTACTAGTGTGCAATGAAAGAAAGCATGACAATGCTTTTGAAGCATCTCCTGAACCTGCAGACAATGAATCAAGTGAATGTGAAGAAAAAACATCGCAAGTACCCTTAGTTTTACTGCAGTTCAAGAGGGAAACAGTTATGGCTATGATGGGCAAAATTGTTGGGCGTTAACTTTGAAAAATTTCTTCCTTCAGAGAAATGAGTGACTTTGTGTGAAATATAAAATGCTTAGCTTTAAGGTGTGACAAGATATTACAAGTTTACAACCAGTGAAAATTTCTACAGAGTGGTTCAGTGGTAAAATCAGTACCTTTGTAGAAAGTTGTAATAAAGAATGAATTTCTTTGAAGAAAAATGATTTACAACCATAAGGAAAGTACAGCCCAGAGAGCAGCTTTTGAAATTAAACAAGAAGCTAACCACAAAGCTTTGGAGAAAGTGTGCTTGAAAGCTTTGTCTCGTTACTGCTAAGGTGTTGTGAATGTCTTATAAAATGGCAAAAAAAAAGTACCAACCATTCAAGAACTTGGAGATGAAACAAACCTTCAGGAGCTTAATGCTGCAGATATGGGCCACATTTTTCATTCTACCAGTACCTGCTTTAAAGTAATTAACCACATTGGCAGTGAAATGAGGAAAACTGTAATCAATAAAATTTTCAGTTGCAAATACAAAATTTCCATAATTATCGACTAATCAACCACTTTTAGCATCAAGAGTGTTGTAGTGGTAAAATGTAATGTAAAATTACCTGAATTATCTGATCAGGTGGAGCTTCTCCTTGATTCGATTGAACTTTATGATGTAACTGCGAAAGGGATTTTCTATTCATTAATGAGTCGATTTGAAAGACAGAAGACTACTTAAAGGATTACCTTTTTGTCTGTCATTTGTGATGGAGTTGCAGTGATTTTTGGTGTACGTAGTGGTGTTAGAAAATTGCTGGAAGACAATTTTCCGAATGTTACTATGTGGCAGTGGAATTTGGAATTTTCCGTTAATGATAAAATAAACAACATGGCTGCAGTACACAGTTTTAAGAGTTTTATGGACAAGCTATATGTAACATACGGTACCTTGCATCTCCAAAAAAAAGCAAGGCAGCGAACCCTGCGTGTGCGGAAGCATTTTATGTCTGTGCACGGACCGAAAATACGGCAAATTAAAACTCATCCAGAATTATGGAACACTAGCTATAATCATGCATATGTAGCCTACATAATATTTACTTCTCCATTTCTGTTACATTCTTTATCCTGGCTATTTCTATTAACTAGTAATACCCCGTCCTCAAGTTGACTATAAACTGGTTTCTTGTCCCCTATCTTCGCGTTAAGATCGCCCATAATAATAATAATGCTTGCCTGATCATACGTACTTCTCATTCGTCTAATTTCTGTCGCTAAATTCTCAAAAAAGTCATTCTGCGCAAATGGGGAGCTCAAAGGTGTATTATATATAAAAGCTATACATATTTCATTCTTCCAATTGACCCTATCTAATATTCTTATCCAGATTAATTCCTTAAACTCAGATTCTAAGAGCTGTATTCTATCTTTTAAGTTGTTTTTGATAACCACTGAAATTCCGCCCGATATTCTTCCTCTATTGGAACTCCTTGATCCATATTGACTCCATACGATACACCCTTCTATCTTTAAGTCTTTCTTGTAATCAGCCCAAGTTTCTACAAGCCCAAGGATGTTCATTTCTTCCAGTAGCTCTTTAAAGTCTTCGTTACCTATTTTGCTCCATACTCCTTCAATGTTAACACATGATACCTTTAACTCTAGTTATTTTTACTTCTATGTTCTAAACTCCCTGACTTCCTTCTAGTTATTCTAGATCTTTCGACTTCCATTATACTTCCCTCCGGAGAGCAAATAACGCCCTTCTCGGATAGTTCTTCTGTGAGTTTTAATCTAATACCTGAACCCATCCCCTTCTTCTGAAAAAAAGTCTTTTAGACTCACTGACCTACGCCTGGAAGTATCCTCAGCTCCTCCTCGCGGCGCCGCTGTTGACATCCGGCTCGCCTCGTCGTTCCTCCCACTGTTACTTAACTCCGCTGGAAGATCTGACGTAGGCTGTTGAATCACCTGTCCGGGGTTATCAACCCGAGCATCGCACGTATACTCTCGAATCTCTTGTGTCATCACTCCTTCACCATGCACTTCCGCTGATGACCCAAACTGCTTACTTCGTTCCTTAAACATATCACCCAGATCACTGACCGTCCACGTTCTCGCCCAGGTATCTCCCATCACATGCAAGCGGTTTCCTCTTATAAATGCCCGTAGATTCGATTTCCTTGTTTGTCGTAAATGGAATTGTAGAACTCTTTGCTCTTGGAGGCTGTTTCTGTCCATATCCCTTTTTATCCAAATTCTGCTGCCCTTCAAGTGCCTCGCACTATTCAAAATTCGACTTGCCATTAATGAGGAAACAAACTTAATTCTAACAGGTCTTCTTCCTCTATTCTTTCCCATCCTATACACATCATCTATCTCCCTTTCGGTACACTCAATGCCTAATTTCTCTCTCATTAGCTTAAGGACTGAGATCATCAATTCCATCTTAGATTCTCCTTCCGTTTCATCCAGTCCGTAAATAATAATATTTCTTCTCTTCTCCTCCTCCCTTCTTCTGCTATCTCGCCATTGAAGTACCTGTACTTGCTCTTCTAGCTCCTGTATCCTCTGATTTATTATAGCTCTTTCTTCATTGTCTTCTCTTATCTTCGCCTTTATTTCTGTTAGATCTTTGGTTATGCTGTCCTTCATATCGTTGATTTGTTGGAACTGTGCTTCGAACATTTCTTTGGTCTGGTCAGCCTGGGAAGCATCGCGGACAACTTCCTTGATTTTCTCAATGTCCTCCCATGTCAATGGGCCTGGGTTCATCTCGACGCCTCCGATGACTAATAGAGTAGCCACTATAGCTGCCGCCATCAACAGTTCTGTCAGTCCTATTTCTTTATTAAATCCTGATTTACACTCCGTCTTGATCCACCTGACCCGGTTGTGCCATCGCCCTATCACACTCCTCTACTGCTGCACTGTTACGCCCATATTGCTTTTCCTGCACTTCCGCACCGTTACCACGCACGTCTGCTCACTAGCTCAGCTCAGCAAAGACTGTATTAATTACTTGAAGATGAAACAAACCTTTAGGAGCTTAATGCTGCAGATATGGGCCACGTTTTTCATTCTACCAGTGCCTGCATTAATATACACTAGTGCCCAAAAGTTAAACATAATCACTAAACGAGGCCATACCGCCTGATAGGAATGTCAGACGGATTGCTGAACAAACAGAAGCTGATTCACACCATATGTCGCACAACGTGTCCAAAAAAATAGTGTCAGAAAGGTTCTGATAGCTAAGGTACACCTTTGACTTGGCAATGTCTTCCACAGCAAAATATGCTGTTAATCGGGTGTATGGTTACCCCTAATTACCACACATGCTTCACAGCGATGTGGCATGCTCTCTATCACATGGTTCAAGAGCTCTTGTGACAGTCGATCCCATTCCTCCGAGAGGGCAATGTGAAGGTCTTGGAGGGTCCATGGTGGAGGCTGACGGGATGCAATTCACCTCCCCAATGCATCCCAGGCATGTTCTATAGGATTCAGAACCGCAGACATCACTGGCCAGTCCATGCGATGAATGTCTTTCCCAGCCAGAAATTAATCCACCAGAGCAGCGCGGTGCGGTCGGGCATTATTGTCCATTAAGAGGAAGTCTGGACCAACCGCACCTCTGAAGAGTCGAACATGTGGTCGCACTATCTCATCCCTGTATCTCCGAGCGTTAACAGTATTCCTCGGACCACCCATGAAGATGTACAGTTCCGTACGGCCATTCATCATGAAGCCGCTCCACACCATGACGCCACCACCACCATACTGGTCCCGTTCCACGATGTTCCTGTGGTTGTATCGGCTACCCGGTTCTCTCCAGATTAATGTGCGACGGGAATCATTCTGCAAACTGAAGCGGGATTCATCTCTGAAGAACACATGCCTCCATTCATTTATGGTCCAGTTTCGATGTTGACAGCTCCACAGTAAACGGGCCCGACTCTGTGCTGGAGTGAGCGGGTTGCACACTTCTGGACGTCGGGCAAACAGCCCTGCTATTCTGAGCCTCCGGTACACAGTTTTCTGGGAAACGGCAACCCCTGAAATGGCTGCAAGCTCCGCCAACAATTGTCTTGCAGGTGCATTCCGATTTCGTAGGATGGTTAAGGCCAGATATCGATCCTGCTGTGGGGTGGTTACCCTTGGTCGACCTGGTACTGGCCTACGACTAACATCTCCTGTGTTTCGAAATATTCTCCAAAGCCTGGAAATGACACTTTATGGCACATTCAAGGATACAGCAAGTTCGGTCTGTGTCTGGCCTGCTTCCAGGTGGCCGAGTATTCTACCCTGCAAAACGGGGTTCAAATGGTGTCGTTGTGCCATTATGTTGTCACGTTCACCACGAGGGTACACTCCGCACACTATAACAGGGCAAACACGATTGAGGGAATATGGGGCGCAGGCACTGGCTGTGTTTGCCTTGCGGTTACGCCGCTAGTCAAAGTAGGGCGAACACGTAAGGTTGGTAGGTGCATATGTCGTGTTGTTGGCGGAGCTTGCAGCCATCTCAGGGGTTACCGTTTCCCAGCAAACTGTGTACCGGAGGCTCAGAATAGCAGGGCTGTTTGCCCGACGTCCAGAAGTGTGCAACCCGCTCACTCCAGCACAGAGACGGGCCCGTTTACTGTGGAGCTGTCAACATTGACAGTGAAATGAGGAAAACTGTAATCAATTAAATTCGCAGTTGCAAAACTCCTGATGCTAGAAGTGGTTGATTAGTCTATAATTATGGAAATTTTATAATTAATATTTTTCTTGGCAGCATGTTAGCATATAAATGATATAAGAGTCATTCCACAAAGCCCTTATATCAGACAGTGCTGGAGATGACCAGTCTGACTCTACATCCTCTAGTTGAAGGTGTTACCTGTGGTTTCCATTTGTTTCCCTGAATTACTGTTTCCTGGTGAATTATGTCAAAATTTCAGCATCAAAAAATTGTGAAAAGTACTCTGTAGGCTCAGTCGCCATTTCAAAGTATGAATGTAAAATTGGTCTTTTATTACTATTATATATCAGAATGGTACTTGAAGGTCCTGGGTCTAAGTTATTCATGTCAGTCCTTTCATCAACTCTTTTGTTTTCTGGGGCACTCGAGTTGCTGTTGCACTGAGAAGACTCACTGCTTGAATTTCTGTCTTCGGACACTTCAAATGACAAAATCACTTTCATACACATCCGTGTTCAAAATTGAAGCAATATCTTACTCATTGACACTCTTTTACTAACTATATTGCAAAAGAGCTCTATAAATCGAAAAAAGCTGGTCTCAAAACACTCAACACACGCTTCACTGAACACGATCGCCTCTGCTAGCTTATAAAAAGCTAGCAGGGAGATTATGCAACTCTATTTGTGGATTTCCCTTTAAGCCAGGCCTAAAAGTGTTGTTATTGCCTCTGTTGAGTATTTTTATTACTACGTGCAGTGGTAACATTGGGTCTCTGAACATTTAATATATTAAATTCTACCCTCTAAGAGTTGAAGGACTGTGTAGTAACATTAGATTTGCAGCTCCTGAAAATAGGAAGGGTCTTGAGTATACAATTAGTATCAAGCTTCCATACAATCCATGCAGCGTGACAAGATTACCCAGCACTAACTTGTCATTCCTGACAAGCACAGAAGGATGCTTGAAGAAGCAATACAGAGCGATGTCTTTATGAGGGTCTGCTGTCATTGTCATTTTATTTTGGATTTGGGCTAATGTATGACGTTCTTCAAGAGCTGAGTGGTTTAAGTTTAGATTTTCAGGAAGGAAATATAAACTCTAACAAAATTGACAAGAAGATAAGGAGCATAATAAAAGTGTTTGAAGAATGAATTGTTAATGGTGGCCCACATTCAGGGCCGGATTAAGGGGGGGGGGGCTGCAGGGGCTGCAGCCTAAAATTGTATTGTATAAATTGTATAAAAAGCCCTGCTGCTCCACCTCCGTGCATGTATATGAATATTTACGCTCGCAAAATATCGAACACGCACTCTTCCTTCTTATCAGCTGTCCGCGTTAGTATTTCATCATTGCTATAATCAATCACCACCGGGCAAGTTGGCCGTGCGGTTAGGAGCGTGCAGCTGTGAGCTCGCATCCGGGAGATGGTGGGTTCGAACCCCACTGTCGGCAGCCCTGAAGATGGTTTTCCGTGGTTTCCCATTTTCACACCAGGCAAATGCTGGGGCTGTACCTTAATTAAGGCCACGTCGGCTTCTTCCCATTTCTATGCCTTTCCTTTCCCATCGTCGCCGGAAGACCTATCTGCACTGTAATTATTATAAAGGCCGGGCTGAGTGGCTCAGACAGTTGAGGCGCTGGCCTTCTGACACCAACTTGGTAGGTTCGATCCTGACTCAGTCCGGTGGTATTTGAAGGTGCTCAAATACTTCAGCCTCGTGTCGGTAGATTTACTGGCACGTAAAGAACTCCTGCGGGACTAAATTCCGGCACCTCCGCGTCTCCGAAAACCGTAAAAGAGTAGTTAATGGGACGTAAAGCAAATAACATTATTATAATTATTATAAAGGTTACTGTTGACGAAAATTTAAATCTGGCAGCTTGCGAGTACGGGCAGAGGGGTAAGGGGGGAAGAGGTCTAGGAAGTGAGCGGAAGGGGACAGGGGAAGCACGGTGGAATGTGCATGCTATGCTATACTATACTGTATATCTTTGCATCAGGAAGAGAACTTCCAGTTCACCTCTGATTATTGAACCATTCGTAAGTTACAACTGTAATGTTCTTGTAAAATGGATAGAAAATATCCTAGTGGTGCCAAAAGACGTGAATTAAAAGAACAACATTTGAAAGAAATTGAGAAGTTGCCGAAAATATCAACTTTTTTTGACAGGAAGTCTACAAGTGCATCGACGACTGAAGAGACTATTACTGGTGAATTGGAATATTCTACTGGTAAGCGAATACCGTAGTGTAATATCTAAGTCTGCTGTTTTAAGATAGATTAGGTCTTTACAGAATTGGAAAGCATGAGCATTAGGAAGATGGTTTTAGGAACAATGAAAGGGAATCCTAATGTGTATTTTAAACTTCAGTTACATCGTATGGAATACTCGGAGTCGTAAATAATAAATTGCCGATCTCGTTGGTGTAGTGGTAGAAATAATGACTGCCACTCCCGAAGACCCAGGTACCTTCCCCGGCGCTGCCCTGGGGGGGGGGGGCCTTGGTATGGGGTCTCTTTAACTTGTTCAGGGGACTCCGAATTAAACCCAGACCCGACACGGTGTGGTCACACGTTTACTTACTTAGTAATAAATTATTTAATAAATGCACGAATTAAAAAACCCCAATGGTCTACAGACGCGGAGGACCTTGCCTTACCAAGTGACCGCTGTCCAACCTCTAGGCAGGCTGAGTGGGCCACTTACCAGCCCTCAGGTAGGCTGAAAATCGCTGACCTGGCCGGGAATGGAACCTGGGGCCTCCGGGTGAGAGGCAAACATGTTACCCCTACACCGCGAGGCTGGCTAAATACAAGAACACAGAAGTAAAATTTTATTTACTTATGCTCTTATGTTTCAGATTCAGATTTAGTACTCTAGAGTGAGGCTATGTGTGTCATAGAGCTTGGTTGCAGCTCTGCCACTGCTAATGACAGTAGTGCTTCAAATCTTCCTTCTGCTGATCTTGGTTATTGGCCTGAGTGCATGATGGACGAGTTTAGAGAGCAATGTATTCAGCTTGGGCCTCAATACTTGCAAAACCGTTCAGTTACGGGAAAGTACCTTGAATCGAAACAAGTGCAAAATTCACAAAATCGTTATTTGTCAGTTTGTTTATGCGCAAACTCAGAAATGGAGACTCTGTTTAAAGGACTTGGCTTGTATATTCGCCATCTACTGGAAAAGTGTTTTGTTACCATTGCAAATTACTTTCAAATGAGAATATGAACTCTGCATTTTCCTCACATGGTTTTTGTAACTGGAAAAAAGCAGACGAAGCTGTCAGTAGCAATGAAAACAGTATAGAAGATAGGAATGCGATTCATTCTTGGCTGTATAGGAAGAAAATTTCCTCACGAATTGATAGTTAAACAGATAACTTTAGAGTGCCAGTACTGGGGCGAGGTGTTGAAACGAACAGTGGCAGTCACAGAATTTTTGTGTGTGCGAGGAGTAGAATTTCGTGGAGAAAATGTGATTTTTGGAGTGTATAATAATGGGAAATACTTAGGAATCCTTAACTAATTTCCCAGTTTGACTTTTTTTTTATAGTTGCTTTACGTCGCACCGACATGGCGACGATGGGACAGGAAAGGCCTAGGAGTTGGAAGGAAGCGGCCGTGGCCTTAATTAAGGTACAGACCCAGCATTTGCCTGGTGACCATTTTCTGAAGGAGCACATTTCAAAAACACGGTAATGAAGGAAAAGGGAAGTCTTCTTATTTATCAAAAAAATTGCCGAAGAACTGATTCATTTAATGGGGGGAAAAGATGTTAAATACAATGCTAAGTGAAATAAAAGAATAAAATTACGATTCACTGATAGGAGACTCTTCCCCGGATTGTGCTCATGTAGACCAATTGTCAATTGTATGTAGATATCTGCATTCTGGGGAAGTCAAAGAAAGGCTCCTTTGTTTTAAGGCTATAGGAAGCCACACAGGAAACTCATTGTTTAATGAAGTAAAATCCTTTTTGGATAGCAAAAGCATACCTTTAAGTCAATGTAGAGGTCTTCCTTGTGATAATGCGGCGAATATGTCTGGCCAGTACAATGGGTTTCAGGCACAACTAAAGAAGGAAAATAAATTTGCCCCATCGTGCCTTGTGCAGGACACTCATTAAATTTAGTCGAAGTGGGCCTAAGTGCTGTTGAATCCTGTCGTGAAGCTTTGAAGTTTTTCGCCTACCTGCAACAACTGTATGTTTATTTCTCAAGCTCTCCTCGTAAATGGGCTATGTTGTCGAGAAATTTGGAACCGCACTTAAATCACAAACTTCTTCACCTGAAGAGTTTGAGTCAAACCAGATGGTGTTGTCGTTATGAAGCAGTGAAAGCCTTGCGTATCACCTATGACAATATTTTGTGTGTATTGGATATTATATGTGAGAATGCTGAAGAGAAACGTGAGTCCCGGAGAGGAGCAAAATCACTGAAAAATAAGTTCATGAAATTTGAATCGGCTTTTATATGTGTCTTTTGGCATGACATTTTGTAAAGATTTGATAAAGTTAGTGTGAGTTTACAGAAACCTACACTAGACTTGTTAACAGGTTGTAAACTTCTGGAGTCTGGTTACATTCACAGCCAATGAAAGAGGTAATTTTGACAAATATGAACAGGAAGATAAAACGTTATGTGAAAAATATCTCCGAGGTTTTGAGCACATCTGAAATACAATCAAAGAAGAGATATGCTGATGGTAATGCCCTTAAAGAAACTATTTTGCAAGGAAGAAAATAATTTGAAGTAGAAACATTTCTGGTAATAATTGATAGTTTATGTAGTGGACTTCAATCTTACAAAACGTTGCAGTCATTGTTGCAGTTTCTAGTAGACTGTAAGGCTTCATGTACTGTGGATGAAACTTCTCTTAATAACTGTTTACGTTTTTACCGAGATGATCTTGATGAATCTTTGAAACTAGAAATTAAACATGTTTACGGTTTCGTTAAAAGTGTACATGTAGTTACTTGCCAGGAGATAGCTAAATACATATACGAAAATGATTTGATTAGTGTATTTCCAAATGTACACTGACTGACAGTGACAATGTAACACCAAGGAGGAGTGGTTCGAAAGGGATGAAAGTTGGGGAAAAAAAAGAGACGGCACGGACGAATAATTGATGTTTATTTCAAACCGAGATGCAGGTTACACAATGCGCACGGCATCGACTCAGTAGGATGTAGGACCACCGCGAGCGGCGATGCACGCAGAAACACGTCGAGGTACAGAGTCAATAAGAGTGCGGATGGTGTCCTGAGGGATGGTTCTCCATTCTCTGTCAACCATTTGCCACAGTTGGTCGTCCGTACGAGGCTGGGGCAGAGTTTGCAAACGGCGTCCAATGAGATCCCACACGTGTTCGATTGGTGAGAGATCCGGAGAGTACGCTGGCCACGGAAGCATCTGTACACCTCGTAGAGCCTGTTGGGAGATGCGAGCAGTGTGTGGGCGGGCATTATCCTGCTGAAACAGAGCATTGGGCAGCCCCTGAAGGTACGGGAGTGCCACCGGCCGCAGCACATGCTGCACGTAGCGGTGGGCATTTAACGTGCCTTGAATACGCACTAGAGGTGACGTGGAATCATACGCAATAGCGCACCAAACCATGATGCCGCGTTGTCTAGCGGTAGGGCGCTCCACAGTTACTGTCGGATTTGACCTTTCTCCACGCCGACGCCACACTCGTCTGCGGTGACTATCACTGACAGAACAGAAGCGTGACTCATCGGAGAACACGACGTTCCGCCATTCCCTCATCCAAGTCGCTCTAGCCCGGCACCATGCCAGGCGTGCACGTCTATGCTGTGGAGTCAATGGTAGTCTTCTGAGCGGACGCCGGGAGTGCAGGCCTCCTTCAACCAATCGACGGGAAATTGTTCTGGTCGATATTGGAACAGCCAGGGTGTCTTGCACATGCTGAAGAATGGCGGTTGACGTGGCGTGCGGGGCTGCCACCGCTTGGCGGCGGATGCGCCGATCCTCGCGTGCTGACGTCACTCGGGCTGCGCCTGGACTCCTCGCACGTGCCACATGTCCCTGCGCCAACCATCTTCGCCACAGGCGCTGCACCGTGGACACATCCCTATGGGTATCGGCTGCGATTTGACGAAGCGACCAACCTGCCCTTCTCAGCCCGATCACCATACCCGTCGTAAAGTCGTCTGTCTGCTGGAAATGCCTCCGTTGACGGCGGCCTGGCATTCTTAGCTATACACGTGTCCTGTGGCACACGACAACACGTTTTACAATGACTGTCGGCTGAGAAATCACGGTACGAAGTGGGCCATTCGCCAACGCCGTGTCCCATTTATCGTTCGCTACGTGCGCAGCACAGCGGCGCATTTCACATCATGAGCATACCTCAGTGACGTCAGTCTACCCTGCAATTGGCATAAAGTTCTGACCACTCCTTCTTGGTGTTGCATTTGCTCTGTCAGTCAGTGTATTTGTGGCATTGAAATTGTATTTGGTAATTCCAATAACCAATTGCGAAGCAGAGCTTTCTTTTTCTAAACTGGCACTAATCAAAAATAAATCACGATCAACCATGCTTCAACTGGACGGTTTGTCTATCATGTCTTTAGAACATGACATAATAAATGAGTTGTCATTCGATGATTTACAGTCATTTGTAAATCTGAAGGTAAGGAAAAAGACATTTTTAATGTAAAAGTTATTCAACTACCAATTCGGTCAGTTCAGTACAGCATCGATTAACCGAAAGAATTCGGGAATGGGAACGACCAGATAAGTGAGTTTTCGGGTAGCCAATCATTTGCGAAAATGTCTGCTTCTACGTTATAAGACCAATGCAGTGATACTGAACACTTTCAAAGATTTTTCTGTTTCAAACTTCCGTCCTTATTGTCAAATGCACTTATAATTTTCGAGTAGGTATCACTCTTCATTTAAATGTTCGTTACTGTGTCCTTCCGGCTCCAAATTCTTGAACTAATCTTGATCCGCCAACACCATCTTTAAGTAGTCTATTTTAAATTTATGTGATAAACCGAAAATGACCGGTGTTCCTTTAGACGTCATTGCGAACTGTACAATCATTAAATTTCATTTCAATACCTGCCAAAAGCGAAGATTCATGCGCCTCTGACGGCAACGGCAGTGTTATTAACTACGTCGGAGTAAACATTAGGTAAGCTTTGGATGAAAAGAGTTATACAATTGCCTGAAATGGACCTAGATTACAATTATAACATATGTTAACGATATTTCTGTATTTTTGGATGCGAGGCTGCTGACGCAGGAACGAGAAGGATAAAACGTTACATTGTCACAGCACTTGCGGATATGCATAACGCAGATATTTGGACTTGCTGACTGGGACATTTTCTGTTAGCCGATATGCCCGATATTTCTATTGATCGACATTCGGATAATCGATACTTTACTGCAGGCAGGAATGAGTTTGCCAATGATATATCGAAGGACATTGTAGTATTATGACTTGTTAAAAAGTAGTCCTGCAGTGTCCTTCATTATCTCATAATACCACTTGTGCTAGCTTTTTAAATGTTGATTTAGTTTTAAATTTTAGACTTTAAATTAATGTAATGCCGATAAGATAACGAGAATGTTTTGTATGTCGATTTGATAGTGATGATGAGACAAATGTAAAATATGTTTTGGCATTATGAAATATTAACGTGAAAAATAGAGAAAAATTGTGGTCTATTTCAACACTTCCCTATTCATCAATTTAAGTGGAAGTAGTTCTCTAACGACTTCAGTGTGCTAGTCTTACGTGATGTTACGCAGAAGGGGCCCTACATTTTTAAATAGCCCAGGGCCCCAAAACACCTTAATCCGGCACTGCCCACATTACAGCATCTTGCTAAAAATGGAAAGAACATAGTGTTCAAAGAGACTGAAGTTCAAAACAAACAAGAAGCATAGCTGTTCAGTGAATCCAGGCAAATTTTATCAGGGCCTGAAGGAATCCTTAGAAATAACTCTCCTGGATGGGAGAGCTATCGATTTGCCTGATTCTGCCAAAGTCTTAGAATCGTGTTACTGGCCAGGAAAGACTGAAAGACATATCACATTTGAAGCAAATGAAAGAGAGATGCTATTCTTGGTGTTTGTGAGTTTCCTGAGGAAGATAAACTGCCAGATAGACTGATTCCTCTCTCTCTCCAAAACATTGAGCACCATTGCTGTACATCTTCCAGTGAATGCGAAAGAGGTATTTCATAGATGAACCTGATGTCACCATCCAGATCATCTTTATTAATACAAAAACCTCTGCGCTCATGTTTGTAAAAGTAGTTGGAGCTCCTTTCACCAGTTTCAACCCGGACAGATATGTTAATTTGTCGCTGTTGCAAGGATGACATTACACTTTGGATACACACAGCAAGCAGCGATCTAGGAAAACAAAAGGGTACATCTGGAGATATGAATAAAGTGCGCGAGTTCCAATGAGATTCAATATTCAGAGGAGTGCAGAGACCCTCCAAGAGTTCGAGACAGATGTTGCCTGTCTCATCCACTTGACCTATCTGTCAGCACCAGAAGATTTCCTTGAATCCTTGAACAGCTTGATAGGCAGACTTTCACACATGGATGATATGACCCAGATACCCAACAGATCCTTCACCTCATCCACCACAAAACCTTTGGAGATGCCCTCCGCCACGCGTTGATTTCGAGGCAGCGAAGCAGGTATCGAAACACAGACTAGGGTGCATCACCTGGAAGTGGATGATGCTCCATGGCCACAGGAAAATATTTCTCTGATTGACTTCCTTGAAGCTGTAGGAAAGTTCTACAAAGCCAACTGGACCTCGTCGAACGAGGTAACGAAACAACACTTGAGCCAGTGGATGCCCTGAGGATCTGTGACCTGCTGAAATTGTGTTAACAGTGGCCACATTAGCCAAAACTTTGAAGAATGTTGAAGATGAGAGCCTCCAGCTAACAACAAGACATCTGAGTACTGCACTAGTAACATGCAAGTGGCTGCGCGGTTTAGGTCACGTAGCTATCAGCTTGCATTCAGCAGATAGTGGGTTTGAACCCCACTGTCGCCAGCCCTGAAGATTGTTTTCAATCGTTTCCCATTTTCACACCAGGCAAATGCTGGGGCTGTACCTTAATTAAGGCCATGGTATCACTTTCTTCCCGCTCCTAGCCCTTTCCTATCCCATCGTCGCCATAAGACCTAACTGTGTCGATGCAACATAAAGCATAGAAACCAACAACATACCGGTCAAGGAATAATTAGCCAGCCTTACGGAGTGAAGATTTCTCGAGTTTAGTGCTAGCACTGTTTCTCGCGAGAAATTTCGAGAGATGTCGAGAGTGTTGTCCCCACATTGTGTGGCGATCAGCGTGTCATAGGCCTACAGGTAGCGGAGCTTAACATTGTTTGTGCCGAGTATGCGAACAGCAACCACGGGCGTTCTCCATTCCGTAAGTACGTATCAACAAGCAAATATGACATTCATTTCTACTGAGGTCTATTTTGATGCAGTATAACATAATTATAAAGGATACAAATTCTGGCATTGTATACAGCAGTACGTATACGAATGAGTAGACTAAGTACAGAAACTGACGGCTACTGTAGGTGGACATCGTTATCACACATAATTTATCAGACCAGTCTAACCTAAGCAGGCATCGCGAGCAGACGTGCTGAGTCGAGTGTGTCGGTAGAGCGGGAGTGGAGTGTGAGCGGTGAGTGGAAGAGGGAAGATGGAAGTGAAGACGAAGATGATTGGTGTGGAACGACATCGGGTAGTTATCGTAAGATGACAGGGGAGAGGGAAGGAAACAGCCAAGAGTGAAGGAGGTAAAGTGGAAATAAGATTGAAGGGTGAGATGATATTGGTGGCAGCGGTGAATATGGTACTGCTAGTTATAGGGGGTGTGGAAGTAAACTCCGGCCCGACTTCCAGTGGCAACATAAGCTGGGAAGATGTGGAGGTCGTAAGGAGGGTGGTAAAGGAGGTTGTGGAAGAAGTATGCCCATTTGAGCAGATTAAAAATATGATGCAGGAACAAGTGAAAGAATTTGAAAATATGAGCCAATGGATCCAGGAAAAACAGACGAAACTACGACCAAAATAGGAATCAACGAGAGAGAAACTGTGACACTCAAGGTGAAAATAAGGAATATGGAAGAAGAGGTGGTGAAGCTGAAGGCAGAAATAGAACAGTGGCGTATCCTGGAATCTCCACTGAGGCATGCAACTAGTAACCATGCAGTTAACACAACGTATTAAGTAAATTTCAATTCTACTCACCCTAATTACATGTAGGTGAACTCGAGCCAAACAGTTTTACTGTAAGTTTCTGGATTGAACGTGCGTACACAATTCTTGTTTTCTGTTTTTAAATTTACGAGTGTCCGCCTCTGTGGTGTAGTGGTTAGTGTAATTAGCTGCCACCCCCGGAGGCCCGGGTTCGATTCCCGGCTCTGCCACGAAATTTGAAAAGTGGTACGAGGGCTGGAACGGAGACCACTCTGCCTCGGGAGGTCAACTGAGTAGAGGTGGGTTCGATTCCCACCTCAGCCATCCTCGAAGTGATTTTCCGTGGTTTCCCACTTCTCCTCCAGGCAAATGCCGGAATGGTACCTAACTTCAGGCCACGGCCGCTTCCTTCCCTCTTCCTTGTCTATCCCTTCCAATCTTCCCATCCCCCGCAAGGCCCCTGTTCAGCATAGCAGGTGAGGCAGCCTGGGCGAGGTACTGGTCATCCTCCCCAGTTGTATCCCCCGACCCAGAGTCTGAAGCTCCAGTACACTGCCCTTGAGGAGGTAGAGGAGGGATCCCTCACTGAGTCCGAGGGAAAAGCCAACCCTGGAGGGTAAACAGATTAAGAAGAATAAGAGGAAGAAATTTACGAGGGAAGGTTGAGGTCTCCCGGCTTTAACTATTTGAATCTTTTCATCAAACGTACGGCCAGTAAATGGCTTTTCAAACTAATTTACAATTATATCCGTTTTAGACTCATCCATCGTTAATACCACATCTGCGCAATATATAATAAAACACCGAAAATACAATGAATTAACTCACTAGTTAGCCACAACTCAAGCACTGGAGGTAAGTCACCCCAGTGGCATTGGTCAGTTTCGTCACGTTGGGTTCTCGCTGGGGGGTAATCTGTGGGTCCCGTTCGCTGTAAAGATGCCGACATTCTTCAAGTTGCTAACAGATGGCAGAGGGTAGCACGGATATAGGATGACAAATTCTGACCAAGTTTCAATTGCAGCGACATCGTTCGGAGGGTTTCAGAACTACGTCTGCCACCGAATGCAATTTTAAGATTGAATGCCTTTCTTCCTGAACTCGTCCATTCGCTGTCTCTTTCTTCCTAGAGTGGTGTAGACGGGGAGACTACACCAGCACCACACGTAGTCAAGCAACGGAACCAGTACAGTTGCGCGGACCTTTTGAACTTCTGAGAGATGAAATCGTTAATATTCGACTTGAAACAACCTAAAATCGTACATCAGACAGTTCTTTGTGTTATCATAACGCATGCAATGAATGCCTTGCATCCAAGGAGAATACGCCCCTGAAATAGAAGGCAGTAGCCAAGAACGCAGGAAGAAATGCTTATTTATATATGGAGTGCCGGAAGAAAAAGGAGAGGTCAAATTAATCTACGGAGTACAAAAAATTTGGATTAAAAGAGACGTGGGAAGAGAAGTGATTAAGAATATAAATACCCTAGAAACATTTGGTGAGGTCCAGACTTCAAGGATGAAGAGCTTAAATTAAGGGTCAACCAATGGCCGATGGATCAGATTTTGGTCAGTGACGAAATTACAGAAATTAGAAGAGAATTTGAAGCAAGAAGAAGTAATGGGGAAAAGAGTGGAAGAAATGCAAGTTAGAGACAGCAAGTTTGGAGGAGACGGACACGGTGATGAGAAAAACCAAGGGAAACAGGAAGTTGAACAAGGAAAAGCAAGGAGAAGAGCATGGTGAAAAAGAAATAGCAGTGGACAACGGGGTGAGAATAGGAAGGTTTAGGAATACAGCTATGGACATAGACAGAGAAGAGGAAAGGCAGAGAAGTGAACACAGTGAAGGAATGGAAGTGCACAGTGAAAAGGAAAGGTCAGCAGAAACCAGGCAGAGAATATAACTGTTTATGAACAAAGGTAGGAGCAAGAGCTTAAGGGACCTGTGGGGAATGAACAAAAATAATGAGGGTATAATAACAAGGAGTAAAAACTCTAATAACGATAGTAAGGGAATAGTGGTTGAAAGCATAGTGGTAATATATGGAAAGATAGTTAAATAGAATTAGATCATATGTTTCGGTACTTTATGGTTTGGTTGGTGAAGACGGAGGAAATTACAGTGGAGGCGAGGATTTGATATGGTTAAGGGAAGGGTATGGTATTTTAAGTGAATATACTTTTAGCAAATTAATGGTAGATAGGTATGTGAAGATTGTGGTTATAGATTTGAAATGATTGTTGAATAGTGAAAGAAAAAAGATGGTTAAGTTAATGGTTGACCTTTGTCATTATGCTAATTGTAATGTATAGTGAGTTTGATATGGTATATGATCAAGAGATTGGTATGGTAAATTAAGTGGGCCTGGAATTTAAGTGATAAGTATGAAAGGTGGTTATGAGTTTGAAGATACAATGAAGGTTGGCTGAAAGGTGGTTGGAGGGTTTTCATAGCGTGATCAGAGTTATGATGGGTGAATGATAAGAGAGGTAGTGGTTTAGTTGGTACTTATGGGAGATTTATTAGCAAGCTAATGATGGTTAAGAAAAGGGTATAGTATTTTAAGTGAATATACTTTTAGCAAGTTAAAGGTGGATCGGTATGTAAAGGCCACGAACCTGCTACGCAGGCGTAGCAGGTGGAGAAGTGATACTCCCACGTGGCGCGTACCTGGTGGCGGATAGGTGGGTCCTAACCGGCTTGCCGGCGTACTTGAAGGCAATAAAATACCTCTCGCGGACCAAACACCCCCCTGTGGGTGGGGGAGGCAGACGAAGAATTCACCCACAGTATCCCCTGCCTGTCGTAGGGGCGACCAAGGGATGATCCAATTTGAACTATGAAACTACTTGTAATTAGTACCATCACGCAGGGAACACCATGGGTTGCATTTACTTGCGCATAGTACCACTATATTAGGTACGCAATAGGTTTGTGATTGGTAGCGACAGTGTATCAACAAGGATGGGGGTCCTACAGTACCTGTGATTCGTACTCCTATATGAGCGACACCATGGTTCTGCCTTACCTATGCTCAGTTCCCACAATGTGAGTATTCCCACGGGATAGTACGGGTCCATGTGGTTAGTCCACTTATGTGAAGAACGCCATAGGTTTGCGTTGCTTTTATAGGTTTGCGTTGCCTGCAAATAGCGCCGCAATGTGCGAAACACAATAGGTCTGTGTTACATGTACGCATTACACTACCTGTGAATAGTACCATACTGTGTGGAATACCGCGAGTCTCCGCTACTTTTGATTAGTACCGCAACATTACACAGAGCATGGTTCTACTTTCCTAGCGATAAATACCATTATGAGGGGCTGACGACCTGGATTTTGAATCCGTTTCGACTATACACATAATCGATTCAGCATCGTCCTATAGAAGCAGTCGCTTGGTCGGTAATACGATTGTTTTGTGCCAGCTTCTGTGCATGTGAGGCACTGTGGGTCGGACCCACTGATCGTTTTAAATTCATATCCGTCCATCCATTCATTCTTCGTCCTCATGTTTTGAATTCTGGTCAGTGGAGGATTTTGGAATTTTAAGTTGTCATTTCATTTCGTCTCATTTTGTACCATTAGGGGCCGATGACCTCGATCTTAGGCTCCTTTAAACATCAAACATCAATCATATCAATCGGTATGTAAAGGTTGTGGTTGTAGATATGAAATGTTGCTTAAAAGTTGGGTATGGTAATTTGAGTGAGTGTGATTGTTACTGGGATTGGAAAAGCATAGTGTACCTAGTGGTTCAGTGTGGTTTTGATAGATGTGATTGAGTGATTGTTGCTAACTGTATTTGAAATGAATAATGTATACAGATGGGAGATTATGTAGTGATTAAGTGTGATTTTGATGGGTGTGATGATAGACAAGTAAACTTGAATTCTATGAGTTTTTATTTTGAGTGATTGTTGATAAGAGTGAGAAGGGTCAAAGATGGATGGATAATTGAATGTAAGCGAGTTGATGGTATATAGTAAGTGAGTTGAAGAATCGAAATCGGTGTGAGATTAGGGCTGGTTGGTCAAGTTGGGCGGCCAAGTATGATACATTTATTTAGTTATTAATAAGTTGGATGATGGTATAAATTGATATGTGATTATGGTTAGTATATGCAGAGTGTGATTGAAAGAGGGATGTAAAGGGAGCTAGTGATGCATAGTTGATAAACTATGGGTTCGGTAATATGGCAAGGATTTAGATTATTATCGCATAGTGAATAATGAGAGGTAACATGAAAGCAGAACAATGCACAAGGTAGAAACATGAAGATAATGTAGGACACAAAATCAGCAGTGACGTAACATGATGACTGTGCAGCAAGTGGTAGTAGATCGTGTGAGGAGAAGTAGGTGTGGAATGTTATGACTTGCTGTGTCAGTCAGGAGAGGTGAAGGAGGGTATTGTCCTCCATATGGGTGGCATTGTGCCGGTGTGCCGTACTGCCTTATTTCATTTTAATTTTGCTTTTCCACGAACCTACTACGCTGGCGTAGCAGGGGGAGAGGTGATACTCCCGCGTGGCGCGTCCCAGGTGGCGGATAGGGAGGTCCTAACCGGCTTGCCGTCGGACTTGAGGGAAATAAAATACCTCTCGCTGACCAAACACACTACCCCCCTGTGGGTGGGGAACGCACATGTAGAATACACCCACGGTATCCCCTGCTTGTCGTAAGGGAGTCTTTCATTTTCAAGCCCTTCGTGCCCCTTGCCTTTCTTCGTCCGTTACTTCATTTTTCGAAGTGACGGATGGCTTCTTGTTCCTCCTTTCTTCTCTCTATCTACCCGCTCTGGGTGGGGGACGTAGAAGGAAAATACACCCACGGTATCCCCTGCCTGTCGTGAGAGGCGACTAAAAGGGCGACCAAGGGATGATTGAACCAGAACCATGAAACTACTTGTGGTTATTATCATCACGCGGGGAACACCATGGGTCGCCTTTACTTGCGAGTAGTACCACTCTGTTAGGTACTCAATATTTTTGTGTTTCGTAGCAGTCCAGGGGGGTTTGCTGTGGGTTTCCAGTACCTGTGATTAGTACCGCTAAATGCGGAACACCACAGGTTTGGGCGTTGCCTGTGAATATTACCATTATGTGAGACACACCACGGGTCTGGGCGTTGACTCTGGTTACTAATACAATATGAGCGACACACTGTGGGTCTTCAATGCCTATGTTTAGTACCCACTATGTGAGGAATACCACGGGAATACATGCGCCCGTGATTAGTTCACCTAGGTCGGGAACACTTACGAGTTTGCGTTGCATATGTGTGGCGACATTTTGTGAGAAATACCAGCGGTCTGCGTTACCTGTACGGTGTACAATACTTGGGAGTAGTACCATAATGTTTGGAACACCGTGAGTTTACGCTACCTTTGATTAGTACCGCAACTTGTAAATACCATGATTCTGCTTTACTAGCGATATGTGCCATTATGAGGAACCGTTGACATGGATATTGAACCCCTTTCGACAAGCATCACCGATCCAGGATTGTGCTTTTGAAGCAGCCCCTTGGTTAGTACTATTGTTTCTGGGATTGTGCGGCATTGCGGGTCAGATCCACTGATTGTTTTAAATTCATATTAATTCTTTATCATTACGTTTTGAATTCTGGTCATTGGATGAATTTCGTACTTTTAAATTGCATTTCCTCTCATTTCACACCATAGGGGCCGATGACTTCGATGTTAGGCCCTTCTAAACAACAATCATCATCATCATCATCATCATCAATTTTGCCTTTTTGTCATTTGTTTATCTAATTGCTGTACTAACATGGCTATCGGTTCTGCGGGAGGGTGTTGTCCGTGGGCCATTTGTCAGCAGGTGCCGAGTATTTTATGAGAATTTAGTTTGTGTGTGTGTTTGTATAAGAGCTTGTCTAGGTTAGGCATTATTATTTTTCTTCATTAACGGATCAATAATGGTAGTAAATCCTGTAGATCTGGAGGAAAATAAAGATGTAATACCCGGTGGCAGATTTAGTGGGTGGTCTGCAGGACTGCAGCCCCCCCCCCCCCGGTTCTTCCCATGTAATTTACACGAAGCAACATAACATATTCAATAGAGAAATATTGCTAATCCGTTCTGCGAGTTCCTTTAACACTTGTTTTTCAACTCTGGAATAGCGCATTAATTGAATGCTTCTTTTCACATGATAATGTCCTATGATTCCACTTCCCTCTCTTGGGACTGCCGGGACATGGCTCTGTTATCTGGCCATAAGGCGTTGAATCTGCTTCCCACCAACCCCACTCTAGTGGTCTGCATGCATTGCAGACCAGTGTGTCTTATTTGTTGTCCACCGATCGCGATAGTAGTTCTAATAACAACATGAGTATCGTTAACTCAGTGCAGTTTTTAAAACCTCTCAAACTTAATAGTTTAAACCTAAATGAAAAGTGTGATATTAAAGCTCGAGGAAGACCTGCCCCAGAATTGAAAATCCCCCAGACTGGTAAGAGCCGTGACAAAGAGCACACAAGAACAATCAATCCAGATGTATATGGTAAACATGAATGGTCGTGTGGGTGCGATGTTTAAAATGCACTTTTTGTTTCCCATGCCTTATTCTTGGAAGTGCCAGTGAAGGAACAAACAGTGCGTGTATTGATGCAGGAGCTCGTGATCTGAAGAGACTTAGTGATAAAATAAAGAAACATGAAAAATCAGCAAAACATGTGAACAGTGTGCTAGACTTTCTATTTCGATAGTTGTGCGCCAGGGTTGAAGTAAGGCCTATGAGGAATCTGTGCAGCTTCATAACAATGAAGTAAGAAAAAATCGGCAAGTGCTATCCACAATAATAAACTGTATTAAGTTTTGTGGGTCAAACGAACTGGCGTTGAGAGGTCAGGACGAGAGGCCAGACTCCGAGAATACCCCCTGTGGGTGCGGGACGCAGATGAAGAATACACCCACGGTATCCCCTGCCTGTCGTATAGGCGACTAAAAGGGGCCCAAGGGGCTCTCAACTTGGAAGCGTGGGTTGGCGACCACGAGGCCCTTAGCTGAGATCTGGCATTGCTTCCACTTACTTGTGCCAGGCTCCTCACTTTCATCTATCCTGTCCGACCTATCTTGGTCAAATCTTGTTCTTTTACAACCCCGACGGTATTAGAGCATTCGAGGCCTCGGGAATCTCATTTTCACGCCCGTGGCCTTTGCCTTTCTTCGTTCGTTACTTAATTTTTCGAAGTGACGGATCCCTTCTTGTTTCTTCCTTTTTCTCTGTCTACCCCCTGTGGGTGGGGGATGCAGACGAAGGATACATCCACGGTATCCCCTGACTGTCGTGAGAGGCGACCAAGGGATGATTGTATTAGAACCATGAAACTACTTTTGATTAGTACCATCACGCGGGGAACACCATGCGTTGCCTATACTTGCGAGTAGTACCACTATATTAGGTACGAAATAGGTTTGTGATTAGTAGCAGCAGAGAATGTGTCACTGTGGGTTTCCAGTACCCGTGAGTCGTACCCTTGTGAGCAACACCACGGGTCTGGGCGTTGCCTGTGATTTGTGCCACTATATGAGCGGCACCGTGGGTCCGCGTTGCCTGTGCTTAGTACCCACTATGTGAGGAACACCACGGGAATACCGGCGCCCGTGATTAGTACACCTAGGTAAGGAACACCATCGGTTTGCGTTGCCTATGTGTGGCGCCAATATGTGAGAAACACCATAGGTCTGCGTTACCTGTACGACGTCCAATACTTGTGAGTAGTACCATCATGTGTGGAACACCGTGAGTCTACGCTACTTTTGATTAGTACCCCAACAAGACGAATACCATGGTTCTCCATTACTAGCAATAAGTACCATTATGCGAGGCCGTTGACCTGTATTTTTGGACCCCTTTAGGCAACAAGTATCCTCGATTCAGGATTGTGCTTTAGAAGTGGTCTCTTGGTCAATAATACTATTTTATGGTAGATTTTTGGGTAAGATCCAATGATTGTTTTAAATTCATATCCATCCACTCATTCTTCATGCCATTTTTTATTTTGGTCAGTGGATGATTTAAAACTTTTAATTTGTCATTTCATTTCATACCATCAGGAGCCGATGACTTAGTTGTTAGGCCCCTTAAAACAACAAGCATCATCATCAGACTCCGAGAATCCTGGTATATTTATGAATTTAATTAAATACAGGAGTGAACTAGGCTCTGTTTTTAAGTCACATCTAGAGAGTGCTTCGTGTTTCAAAGGAACATCGAAATTGATCCAGGAAGAATTGTTGCCGTATATGCTGGAGGTATGCAGAGAGGCTATTTTGGAAGAGGTATCCGAGTCTGAATTTTTAGCAATCGTGGCTGACGAGAGGACAGATGTGTCGGATGAATTTCAGCTTGTTCTTTTGCCAAGGTACTTTGATTCGCAAGGTAATGGTGCAGAACGGTTTTGGGGATTTTTAATCCTTCTGGTCAAAATGCAGAGGATCTTTCAGATTGTATTCTTTCCCAGCTTGGCGTTATTCTGAAAGATAAGAAGAATTAACTCATTGGCCAGACGTACGATGGCGCGTCTGTTATGAAAGGTGCCGTCAGTGGCGTGCAGACGAGATTTAAGGAAGCGTACCCGAACGCCCATTTTATACATTGCTTTGCACACCAACTTAACTTGATAATGGAGAGAGCTGCTAATCAAAACACGAAAGCAAGAGTATTTTTTGCAAATTTGTCTTCAATACCGGCATTCTTTTCCCGATCACCCAAAGGAGTGTCTGCTTTAGATTCTTGTGTGGCTAAAAGGATACCTGCTGCTGGAGCCACAAGATGGAAGTTTAAAACCGAGAACAGTCAATACTGTATTCGAGAAAAAAGATGCTTAAATAGATTGCTATGAACTACTGATGGAATCTTAGTCTTCAAGTGATATCACAATCAGAGAAGCATCGGCTTTGTACAAGTACCTTCAGGATGAAGAGTTCAATTTCTGGCTGAAATTCTTTCATCATATCATGCCTCATGTTGATATTTTATACAATCAACTTCAAAATCGGCAGGCAGATGTAGCAAAAATTCGTTGCCATGTTTCAAACTTTGTTAAAACTGTTAATGATGTGAGAAATACAACACTGGATTACAACGAAAATTCTGAAACCGTAAATGTAAACAAACGACGCCATGTTCAGGAAACTACAAGAGTGTCTAAGGCCAAAGAAGTCTGTGATGTCATCATAACCAAGGCAAATAGCCGGTTTCAATTTACAAATCATCTCCAAGTGTTAGCCCTGGTGATTCCATCATATTTTTCTACCTTCAAATCAGATTTCCCTGAGAAAGCTAAATGAATGTGTACGACTTTTTACTACTTTTGACAAAGAAAAACTACAAACTGAACTATCAGTTTTATACTCCAAAGAAGAATTCAGATCACTGTCTAGTGCTATCCAGCTGCTTCAGACCATCATCTCGAACAATCTTCAGTCATCGCTTTCAGAAGTAGTGAAACTTCTTCGCATTGCAGCAACTCTGCCAACTACCACGAGTGAACCAGAAATGTGTTTCTCAGCCATGAAGAGGATAAAAACGTACCTTCGCAGTACTATGGGTGAAGAAAGACTGACAGCTCTGGCAATGCTGTCAATGGAAACTATCAATGAGAAGGTTATCAACATATTTTCAACCTATAAGTCTCGCCGAGAGCAGCTCATTTATAAATAAGGTAAAATTCAGTCATTATACATGTAGCCCCTCCTAGTGTTAAATCCACGAGCCACCACTGGTAATACTACATTCCTAATTTATCAGACCCCCACATTCAATATCCATTTGACTAATGCTTGTGTTTATCGACATGGTGGTGAAGAAAATAATTACTTACGATCTTATAGAGTTTTCGCGTCATAATTAGGTACTTTCGTATATGACGGTGCAATGTGTAATTTTGTCTTCTAATTGTACGCGACAAACCTTAAGACGATGTCCAAAACGTGGGATTATTTTGAAGAAATGCCACATAAGGCAGTCTGCTGTGTTGTTTATTCAAAAGAATTTAAATACGTCAGCAGAAATACTTCTGGGATGATCCAACACTTAAAAACACACAATACCGAAAGAGTTGGCCGTGCGGTTAGGGTCGCGTGGGGTTCGAACCCACGGTCTACCGAATACTGGATACTGGCCGCACTTAAGCGACTGCAGCTATCGAGCTCGGTGGTTTGCTATTTTCACAGCAAGCAAATGCTGGGGCTGTACATAAAGGCCACGGCCGCTTCCTTCCCATAGTGATGGTCAGTCTGAGACGAGGTCTCGAAATTTCACGAGAATAGCGCAGGCACTATTTCTGTCGAGAAATTTCGAATGATCTCGGGAGCGCTGTCCCCGCATTGTGTGGCGAGCAGTGTGCCGTAGGCTTACAGGTAGATGTAGCTGAATGTTGTTTGTGCCGAGTATGCTAATAGCCAACCACGGGCCTTCTCTATTCCATAAATACATGTCAACAAGCACTAGGGCGTTCATTTCTACCGAGGTCTATTTTTACGCAGTATAAATTATAATAATTGTATGGAGCAGTAAGTACACGAATGAGTAGGCTAAGTACGGAAACTAACGACTACTGTAGGTACACCTCCCTGGATATTAGAGGCGTGCATTATGCGAACTAGAGACTGGGCAAAATGCGCCTTGCTGTATATGCAAACACCATTACACATGAGTTGAGCTTGTAATCTAAAATGCCTCCAATTCTTCCTACAGGTTGTCAGACCCCACATTCAATATCATAAATTATTGTTTGTCGATATTTTGGTGACGAAGGAAATAATTCCTTACTGTGTTATAGAGTATTCGCGTCATGATTAGGTACTTCGGTATATGACGGTGCAATGTGTAATTGTGTCAAATTGTACACGACAAGTTTAAGGCGAAATACGAAACGCAACGTAAGTCGTGGGTGTCGGTTATTTTGAAGAGATGGCACATCCCGCTCTGTTGTTTGTTCAAAAGAAGTAATGTAAGTCGGCAGATATAATTCTGGGATGATCCGGCACGTACAATCACGCAATATCAATGAAGGGGAATCGTCACAGAACACCTCCGGCTCGGTCCGCATCACAAGAAGCTACCCTGTCGACAACAATTGCGAGGTATCCAGGTAGGTGTTCATCCTGTCTGCAGTTATTAGCAGATTATGAGGGTTATTCAGCTAAGATGACCACCTGGAATAACTCGTAAGCCGTTTAGGATACTGACAATGTGTTTTCACTTTCGTTCATGGTATTAAGGGATTGATATTTTAACATGCACTACTTTCCCAGGCTTTTGACAAAATTTATCGATTCACACGTTTCCATATTGAGAACTGCAGATTATATACTATCATGCATACACTCGCAGTCACTAGAATTCTGTTTTCACTTTCGTTAATAGTATTAAAGGTCATAGTTGAACATGTAATACATTTCCATGCTTTTGACAACATTTATCGGCTCACACGTGTCCATATGTAAACTTTATTTCACGCAATAACTGCCTGTGATATACTGTCAAGCTTACACTCGTAGTTACTAACTGTTTCCTGACTATCTGCAATGACCACAACCAGGAATTTCTTCCAAAATTTAGAACTGAGTCCTTCTCTCTCGATTATTTTATATTCACCGTTCAGAATTTTAGCGATATCGCATCCTTGTTTCACGTAGCTTTGTGAACTTCAGCTCAAAAATAATGGTTTTTCCATTAGCTCAAAACGAATGGTTAACTAACTATTCCACCATTCTTTTATGCCTTCGAATTCTCAATCTTTGCTCTTTGTAAATAAGGGCTATTCATTTCTGGATGAATCGCTTTGTTTGCAACGTCAGTAAAGAAAGCAAGGTCATCCTCCCTAGTCAGCATACATTGCATCGCATGCTCTGTCGAAACAATTGGAGCAAACCTGGGGCATTTTAGATTACACGTTCCACCCATGTGCAATGGTGGTTGCATATGTAGCAAGACACATCTCGCCCCGCCTCAAGTTTGAATAATGCACGCCTCTTAGTATCCAGGTAGGTGTACATCCTATCTATAGTTATTCAAAAATTATGTAGGGTTACTCAGCTAAGATGTCCGCCTCAAATAAGTCGCGAACAGTTTAAGATACTGACATTCGTTTTTTCACTTTTGTTAATGGTATTAAGGGGCACATAGTTGAACATGTAGTACCCTTCTCCAGGGATTTTACAAAAAATTTCGGCATACACGTTTTCATTCGAGAGTCTCGAGATCGGTGACATCAGTCTCGAGCGAGAGCATTGCCCATCACTACATCGAGCCCCAGCAGTCCATTTCTGCGTAACGAAACTATGATCCGACGGTAGCAGCGTGATGGTAGTCAGAATTGTCGACGGAATAGTGCGGAGCAGATTGATCCACACCAGAAAATGAAGACCATTTTCAAGCCAATGGTTGCACGGCAGTGGAGAATTAGGCCCTTGCAGGTGAACCTTAGCCTGACGACTGCCACTGGAGAAGAGACACCTGCCCATGACGAGATGGTGATGGAATTCTTTGTTTGACAGAGGACAGTGAAGCACAGGTTTCTTATGGCAGACATAGTGGATGAGATAATAATCAGATTGCCTTCCTGAATGGGCATAGAATCATCCTGTATATGAGCTCCAACATGCTTTGGTATAAGGATGAAGAAATTGGTAAGCAACCAGCTCAGGGAATAATTTTTTTCGCCAGGTAAAGTTGTGAGACGACTAGACCATCCCAGCTAGTACCAGATGGACCCAGACGGCGAATACTAAGATCCCTGCCGAAGGATCACTGTGGTGTTCAAGAGAAGCTGGAGTTGTGCTGCTTGGATAAAAGTTCAAAGGAATGATGTGGACAGCGGACTGCTGGTTGAGTGGAAGAGTACCCTATTCCGAGGCCTGGAATGGCATACGTCAGTAACCTCAGCCCGAAGACGAAGTCGTACTGCTCATAATGGGATTAGTTGGTGACCAGAGATGGGTTGCTGAAGTACGTCCAGGAGAAAAGTGACGGGAAGATGTTCTGGAAGCAGGTCGTCCCTCGAGGTATGGTGGAGATTTGGGAGGACACCTCACAATCAAGAAAACCCTGGAGAATGTTCGAGAACATTTCTACAGGGCAGAGTGCTGAGCAGATGTAGAAGACTTCTCCATGAAATGCAACAAGTATGCAGCCAGCAAAGGACAAAGCCAAAGACGTAAATGTCAAATGAAGATGATCTAGATATTGATTCCCATAGGAAACCTCAAATATTTGTCCTGAAAGAGTAAGTTCATAATTCCAAAATAACTGGTCCGTTATTGGATATTGTCAATTTTCCAACTAACTCATTTTTGGTTGCCAGCGTTTCGACTTAGTGCGTCAATTTGGGCTCGTCAGTTGATAACTAGTACACTTACCAAGATGCATGGCTTGTGCATACCATGGAGGCTCATCTGGTCATGTTATTATTTCATTACCAGCTTCAAAGATGGAGGTGGGCGGGCCGTCAGCTAGACTAATAGCTCTTTGGCCTTAAGAAAATGTAGTATTTGTTTTGTTTTTGTTAAGAAAAGAGATTTTATGTGTTGTACATACTACCTATAGGAACATTTTTGAAATATGGCGCAGAGGTCATTGAAACCCGACATGGAAGTCCTCCAGGGGAAGCCCATACGACACTTTCCATAGTCGGCCCCTGCTGCCACCTCAGAATCAAGAAAAGCCTGGAGAATGTTTGGGAACATTTCTACTGGGCGGAATGCTGAGCATATGTGGAAGACTTGTCAAAAACGTTTTGAATACATTTGATACATAGTTACGTAGAGTGTTATAAGTAGTAAAAATTTTACAATGCGGGAATCATGATATTTATTTATTTATTTATTTATTTATTTATTTATTTATTTATTTATTTATTTATTTATTTATTTATTTATTTATTTATTTTCCTCCAGATCTTATAGTATATAACCTAATCGATCTTGTATAACGGAGAAAAATTACAACATATCCAAACCCAAGCAAGCTTTTGCAATTTACCAGCTACATAAAACTAAACAATAACACAATCAAATTAAAACAAGCACTTAATAAAGAATACCTCACGGCAACAAACTGACAATGACAGAACCGAACAATATAGAACATAAGCATAATAGGAATAGTAGTTCCACTCAGCAGTGATTACTACGAGGTGGAGGCTGGTGTTAACCAGACATTTGGCGATTGCCAGGGCTTCGCGAGGATGCTCACGATAATAATAGAACTTGAGAATAATAAGAATAGTAGCTCCTTCAAGCAGTGATAACTGCGAGATGGAGCCTGGTGATAACCGGATATTTGGCGATTGCCAGAGGATCGTGAGGTTGCTCACGAACCAACATGGCTCCCCTCAAGGGAGGCTAATAACTTGCCTCCTCTGACATGATTGTTTCAGCAAGCCAAGAATTACATACATACATACATACATACATACATACATACATACATACATACATACATACATACATACATACATACATTACATACATACATACATACATACATACATACATACATACATACATACATACATACATACATACATATCCTTAAATAGATCTATGTACAAGGATCTGGGTTCCAGGGAAGTTCTCAACTGATGAGTTAAATGTTACCCAATTGCAACAGACAAATTTTAGGGAGGAATGGGGTCTGAGATTGCTCTTGGTAAACTGTCAGTGTGTAGTAAATAAACAATTAAAATTCGGTACATTGATTTAATCTTATGAGACTGATGTGGTGATAGGAGTGGAATCGTGGTTAAGAGAAGGGGTGGGT
The DNA here is from genome assembly GCF_040414725.1 of Anabrus simplex. Classification (NCBI taxonomy): domain Eukaryota; kingdom Metazoa; phylum Arthropoda; class Insecta; order Orthoptera; family Tettigoniidae; genus Anabrus; species Anabrus simplex. Next base: position 1,222,792,953 of record NC_090265.1, on the reverse strand, counting down.
AATAGAGAAGTATTTCCAGAACGGTGTACAGTATATCGTAGAGACCGAGGAGATAAATGGGAGGGGGGTGTTTATTCTGGTGAAGGAAACTTATTGTTCACATGAATGGTTTACAGATGAAAGGGATGAAATATTAGGGATAAAATTAGTTTGTGATAATATGGAGGAGGGAATTACAGGAACATATAGGCCTGGAAGAGAGGAAAGGGACATGGAAATATTTGAGAAATAATAGATTATACTTATATAAACAATAATAATGATATGGTAATAATTGGGGGAGATCTAAACTTGCCTGAAGTTGAATGGAATGGAGCTGCAAGTGAAGCCCATGAACAGAAACTGGCAAATAAGTTAATTTGGGAGGGAGGATTTGCACAAGTAGTACAAGAACCGACTCGTCTCAATAACTTGCTAGATGTATTCTTGGTTAAACCTTCGGAAATTGTTGATAAAACTGAGGTAATTGAAGGAATAGGTGACCATAAGGCTCTAATAAAGGATGTAGGACTCGTACCAAAAATGCTTAATAAGAGGGACACACAAGACAAGAAATTATGCAGAAAAACAAAAATTGATGAATTTGGGACTTACCTTAAATCACAATTCAGTTGTTCTTTTGCTATTTGCTTTACGTCGCACCGACACAGACATGTCATATGGCGACGATGGGATAGGAAAGGCATAGGAAGGGGAAGGAAGCGGCCGTGTCCTCAATTAAGGTACAGCCTCAGCATTTGCCTGGTGTGAAAATGGGAAACAACGGAAAACCTTCTTCAGGGTTGCCGACAGTGAGGTTTGAACCCACGATCTCCCGATTAGTGGATACTGGCCGCACTTAAGCGACTGCACAATTCAGTTGTTGGATAAGTGAAGGGAGTAATGTGGATACACTTTGGGCTAAATTTAAAGGAATCATTTGGGAAGGAGAGAAGAGATTTGTACCTGTTAAAAAGGGTAAAATGATCTCAGACCCTGTTTATTACACAAGGGAAATAAGAAAATTAAAAAGAAAATGTAGAATAGTAAACAAGAAAGTCAAAGAGGGTAGGGAGAATAGAGAAACTAGAAAACAGCTAATGAGGGAACTGAACAGAGTGAAAAAGGGAGCAAAAGAGAATTATATGAATGGCATACTTCAAGAGGGTAATGACCACAAAGGGAAATGGAAAAAGCTGTATTCATATATTAGGAATCAAAAAAGGAAAAGGAATCCAAAACCCTATGGTGGGAGAAGTGGGTGAACACTATTCAACAGATACCGAGAAAGTAAATCTATTTAGTAGGGAATTAAGAGATTCAGTAGAAGATTGTCAGGAGTTGGAAACCGTAACAGAAGATAGAGAGAGGGAGATGCATAGGAAAAAAAGAAGCTTCTCATTCACAAATTAAGATATTTAAAGAGAAATCCAACTGCTTCAGCAAGGCAAAGCAGCAGGAAGTGATCAAATTACTGGAAACGTATTAAAGGCAATGGTGTGGTACATAGTGCCTTATTTAAAATTTCTCTTTGAGTATGTCATCAATAATAGTGTTATACAAAAGGAATGGAAGAAATATATATAACAATACCAATTAATAAAGGAAAGGGTGATAAAAAGAAACGAGAGAACTACAGACCAATCAAGCTGACCAGTATAGTTTGTAAAATACTGGAGAGTTTAATAGCAAAGTACATCAGAGGGATATGTGATGATAAAAATTGGTTCATGATGAGCCAGTATGGATTTAGAAAGAAATTTTCTTGTATGGCGCAACTGGTGGGATTTCAGCAGCACATATCAGATCAGTTTGATTCAGGAGGCCAGTTAGATTGCATAGCCATAGATCTTTCCAAAGCCTTTGATAGAGTGGAACATGGAATATTGGAGAAATTGGAGGGAATAGGATTGAACGTAAGGGTTATACATTGGATAAGAACATTTCTAAATTCAAGGGTTCAGAAAATCACAGGAAGAGAAAGTTTGGAAGGGAATTGCACAGGGTAGTATAATCGGTCCGTTACTTTTCTTAATATACGCAAATGATTTAGGGAACAATATAACATTAAAAATAAGATTGTATCCAGATGACATAATTGTTTATAGGGAAATAAATAACATTGAGGATTGTTCATAATTACAAAGGGACCTTGAGAGTATCCAACAATGGGTTGAAGAAAATAATATGAAGGTTAATGGAGGCAAATCAACTGTTAAAACATTTACAAACAGAAGCTTTAAAACTGAATTTAAATATACTTTGGATGAGGTAGTTATCCCAAAAGATGGCAAGTGCAAATACTTAGGTGTGGGATTTGAAAGTAATTTGCACTGGAATGGTCATGTTGATGACATTGTTGGTAAAGCATACAGATCGTTACATGTCATAATGTGGCTACTTAAAGGATACAACAAAGAATTAAAATAAAATTGTTACTTAAGTATGGTTCGCCCATTATTGGAATATGCAAAATGTGTTTGGGATCCTCACCAAGAATACCTAATAAAAGAAATACATAGTTTGCAGAGGAAAGCGGCAAGATTTGAAACAGGGGAATTCAGGAGAAAAAGTAGTGTATCAGAAATGTTAGAGGAACTTGGGTGGGAAACTTTACGTAAGAGAAGGGAGAAAACTAGACTTATAGGGTTATATAGAGCCTATACAGGAGAAGAAGCATGGGGAGAAATCCGTGAGAGGCTTCAATTGAAAAATAATTATATTGGCCGAACTGACCACAAGTATAAAATTAGAAGGGATTTTAGCAGAGGCGACTGGGGTAAATTTTCATTGATTGAGAAGGGCGTGAATGAGTGGAACAGTTCACCAGGGGTAGTGTTTGATTCTTTCCCAAAATCTGTACAGATATTCAAGAAGAGAATAAACAGCAACAGAGAAAATCCTAAATGAAATGTTAGAGGGCATTCGGCCAGTGCAGCTTATTGTAAATAAAAAATTTGTGTGAATAAATTAATTCAATCCCCTCGTCTATTGAGTTTGGACAGCGGAAGTAGGGGACTGTCTGTAGGGGTGAAGTACAGTGGGGACTTCGAGGGCACTGGGACCGCTACGGTAGCTGTGAAGGCCCTTCAGGAACTCTGAAAAGTGGTAGCAAAAGGGGCTCTGGTTAAGACGCAGCAGGTCGTTATGCTACTTAGGTTCCAAAATGGGTAAAAAATAAATAAGTAAATAAATGCAATGTAAATTTTAATCTTATACCAGTTGTATAGTACTATTTGAAGTAATTCCACATACTTTATATGAGTTAACTCTGTTTGTAAGTACAGGAGATATTATAAGTAGAATTTTGTAAACAATATAAATTTATTAAGGATGAGCTGTGCGTTTAATAGAAAAAATTGTTGGCGTAAATTGTATAATATTGTATTGTAGGGAAATTTTCTTCTTCTCTTGTTAATTTAAAATTTAGTGCTTGACAATAATGTATTTTAGTGTACCATTTGCCACCGAGGCAGTCACCTCATTTGCGAATAAAGAGATTTTGATTTGGCATACATACATACATACATACATACATACATACATACATACATACATGCCATATAACATTTTGTCAGCAGCTGAGTACGTGCCCTAATTCCTCTTACATTTCAACTTGCTGTCTTCGCAGTATATAATACTACTTACACTGCTCTACTTTATCATTTAAATTCATGTCCTCTTGTGAGTCCACACAACCGCTTTTTATCTTTTTAATACCTCCTTTATAAATGTATGTATCCACTTCGTTTAATAGATTTACACATAATTTTCTTTGACCGCACATAAATTCCGATTCAAGTTCCCTAACCCGTTCCATTCTTTAATCACCTACCATAAAAAATTGCACCCCCTTGCTTTAATATCTCTTGATTACTGGCACTTAAAAGCTTCCTTCTTACCTTTTCCGTTTCATTACATTGGCCTATCAAGTGTAGGTCATCAATAATTTTCCCCCAAATTATACGTTGTAAATTATCTTTTTTTCTTAATCCACTCCTTATTTTTGTACAATCCCATAAGCCACCACAATAGAACCCCTCTCATCATTCTATCCACGTTCCTAATATTTATCTCTGCAACTTGTATTACCTTATTAAATAGACTAAGGGATGCCCTTTCATGCTTTTTTCTACCTGTATTTGCCTTTGCATATCCTTAATCGTCCTTTTAATCGCTCTCTGGCTTCTGCTGCCCATTCTATTCCAGACCTCTTGCCAAATGTAGCCCATCCCCACCCTTTCCTTATACATTTTAATTTTTGATAGCCAGAACTCAGCATACAAAATCTTCCGTTGTTGTTGGTAAGCCGCTTGCATCACTTCAACCCTTCCCTCTGTTTAAACGCATCCAATAATTAAGTACTCTCTTAACGCATTCCACTTCTATATACTTTCCACACATTAATACCGCCCCAGCGTTCGCTCTGCACTGCGGTAGTCGCATTACCGCCTTACTATTACAAATAATTTGACTTAATACATCTAAGACCCCATAATTCAACCCCATACAAAACTCTACATAATACTAATTTTCTCAGTACTAACCTTAATATTTTATAATTTATCCCTGGGAACTTTGACTCTAGAATGTTCACAACTGAGATGGCCGCCCGACCCTTCCATTTTACTCTCTTTACTTGTTCTTCCCATCCACCTCTTCTGTTTATAATCACTCCTAGATATTCTAACTTACCTGCTTCAATCCTCTCTCCGTGAACCACCCATGTCATCTCGTTCTTTCTTGCTCTATTATTGCACAATACCATCACCTTTGATTTATTTCCGTTAATTTTCAGGGAACACTTCCTAGCATATTCCGAGACCGCATTCAACTCCTCCCCCCCCTCGTTAAGGTCAGTAGAATCACGTCACCCGCAAAAATAAGTCCTGGGATCTCTAACTCGTTAACTACCGGCGCCGCCCTGTTATTTCCTCCGTGCGCTTGAAATATATCGTTTATGAATAATAGAAATAGAATCGGGGAAAACTTGCATCCCTGTTTTAATCCCATCTTACAATCTATCGGACTACTTATTATATTTTCCTCCAGTTTAATGCAACAATAAACATTTTGATATATCGCCTCAATCGCTCCTATAATCTTTCTTGACACCACAACCTTCCTAATTATTCTATTAATGCTCTTCTACTCACTGTATCGAACGCTTTTTCAAAAGCTATGTCAGCTAAGTATATTTTACCTCTTTCCCTGCTCAGGTATATTTCTAGGATCATCTTCACTGTCATTATCTGATGTCCTTCAACCCTTCCTGAAAAAAGCTGAAAAATTGACAATACCGAATTCTCCTTAGTCCAGTCCCTTAGTCTATTTGCAAAAAAATCCTGTGTAAATTTTGCTTAATGAGTCCAGTAAAGTTACCCCCTTATAATTACTAGGGTGGTTTTTGTTACCTTTTTCCTTATAGATTAGGCATATAATCCCTGTTTCTCACAATTATGGAAATTTACCGCCGTCGAAAATCCTGTTCAATATTTTTACTATGCCCTGTATCATTTGCCCATGTTTACCTATTTATTTCCAAAACAGAGTGTACCGAGCTCGTTAGCTGCAGTCGCTTAAGTGCGGCCAGTATTTAGTATTAGGGAGACAGTAAGTTCGAACCCCACTATCGGCAGCCCTGAAGATGGTTTTCCGTGGTTTCCCATTTTCACACCAGGTGAATGCTGGGGCTGTACCTTAATTAAGGCCACGACCGCTTCCTTCTCACTCCTAGCCCTTTCCTGTCCCATCGTCGCCATAAGACCTATCTGTGTCGGTGCGACGTAAAGCAACTAACAAAAAAACAGTTTGTTGATTCCATTACTTCCCCCACCGACCTACACTTAAGTTTACTTATCACCTCAATTACTTCCTCTTTTACAATTTCTTTACCAAGTTTATGAATTGTTATCTCTATATCTCTCCATAAGGCCTTTTCCCCTGTCTATAATTTCATTTGTCCTTCCCTCTTCACCCTTTCTTTAGGAATCCCAGCCAGCTTCTCAGGTTGATTCGATTAGTTTAACGTGGATTCCGAAGAACAGAAGCAAATGCCGATGTATCGTCTACGACGTTACTTAACTATCCTTCACTTACTTTAACATCTCCATTCGACTAATGTATGGCTTAACTTAATATACACCGGGCGAGTTGTCCGTGCGCGTAGAGGCGCGCGGCTGTGAGCTTGCATCCGGGAGATAGTAGGTTCGAATCCCACTATCGGCAGCCCTGAAAATGGTTTTCCGTGCTTTCCCATTTTCACACCAGGCAAATGCTGGGGCTGTACCTTAATTAAGGCCACGGCCGCTTCCTTCCAACTCCTAGGCCTTTCCTATCCCATCGTCGCCATAAGACCTATCTGTGTCGGTGCGACGTAAAGCCCCTAGCAAAAAAAAAAACTTAATATACTCGAAAGCTTGACATCTTAACACTAATGCACCTTATCCTAACGTAGAATTCACAAATAAACACCTCAAATTAAATTAAACGTAGAATTATTTATTATGCACATTAAAAATAATAATCAGGAAGAGACAAATATAATTAGTATTGGTTATCAAACTCATGACGATTTAATAAGTCATCGTCTCTTACACTAGGTTTATTTGTAATAGGCATCTCCAATCCTCTCTGTCTCGCTCATTTACATCGAAATTGCATTGGGATTGGCTAAAATATCAGATACGCTCACCGTTAATTATTTATAAGGGTAGGTCTATACACTCTTATCTTCAGAAAGAATGAATCTACACAACACCTGCTCACCTCATAACAATTCACTGTGTGACGTATGTCTATATGAAACTATCACTTCTTCTTATTATGTTCATTCATTTCTTAACTTCTTTTTTTCGGATCCGTGGCATTATCTCATTCTCATGTGTATGGTTTCAAAGGCGCAGGATATAACTTTCATTTTATCTCAGCACAAAATGCACTGACAACATCTAACTTTAATCCATCATCTACCATAATATCTTAAAATTAGCATTTACGTGCAAATAACACAGTTAAAATATAATTTACCATATATCAACTTAAATACGTCTGAATAGAATAATAAGATCTCGCGTAAGACAACTATGTTATGGGCAGTTCATTTCTGAAGACATAGTGACCTTCACCTGATTTTTAATCACATAGTAAGTCTAGTTCACTGCATAACTTAATTTGTGCCCTGGTCTGCTTATAAAAATTCCGCTGTCTACCTCAAGTTCTATATTATTAGTTCCAAGTCTAATAAGTGGCTTATTCTAAGAAAGATATGCTTTATTTGATGACTGTGATCTATCCTTCTAAATTTTACACGTTGACATACGTTGTAGTAACTATATATCATCTAGTTACCCGATATGAGCTCCTATGGTCCTATTTCGCGTCATTATTTCCATTAAATATTCGACGCACTCCATATCTTGCTTCAATTTGACGTAGAATTCCTTCATATTCATTCTTTGATTCATTTCTTCACATAGCACATTACTCTCGTAAATCATCTATTTCAATAGGTACCTCTTGAAATCTATAACATTTCTTAGCATGAATTACCTCTCTTGGCGCATGAATACTTTCTTATACCGTATAAATATTCACACTTGGATCATTAGCTTGCCAATGTATCGTAACCTTTCTCTTGTTCGAATGTCGTTCTATGATCAGATAACCTTCCTTAACACAACAATGTATTCCCTAAATGTGTTTTGAATCACATTGCCTTCAATCATATAACATTGTTACTTGGAATAGAGTTCATTTCTAATCCATTCTTATAACAAGAATTACAGCATTGGTTATGGCACAATGAAACTTAGACTGGATACAGCTATGGAGCTATGGATTTGCTTATACGTTAAAGAAGACTGCCTGATTCCTTATAGATCGATCTCTAGTGAAATCACTCGCGAGAATATTGTATTGTATTGTATTTCATCCAACTGATCATACAGTGATATGGGACACGTCAATAATCATATTTACAACAACAAAGAATAACACAGTAATATACATGCCATGAGAAATGAAGAGAAATATACAATGTGGTAAAGAGGCACAGATTAAAAAAGACGATACATAAGTTAATTTTCAAGAGCTAAGTATTCTTCAATAGAATAAAAACAGTGGGTAGAACAAATTTGAATAATTCTTTCTTAAATTTTGAATATGGTTTTATATTCTTAATGTAGTCTGGCAATTTATTAAATAAATGTACCCCTGCATAACTCAAACTTGATTCATATAGCTTAGTTTTGTGTGGTTCGTTGTGCAGACTGTGTCTATTTCTAGTATTATACCGTACCTATGTACATCGCAGTTTATGGTGAAACTGTTTACATTCTCCTTCATATATACAAGGCTAGGCAATGGTAAAACAAAATAAAGTTTAAAGTACTTCTTGGAGCTTGTCGTCCTGCCGACACCGGCCATTCCTCTTATTATTTTCTCTTGTACTGTAAAGATGACTTCTCTATATCGTGAATTCCCCCAGTAAATGGTTCCATAGGTCAGTATGGGATGGACATATGCAAAATACATTATTCGGCAAGCCTCTAAATTGAAACTACTTTACAAGGATATTATCATGAAATAAATTCTACTAAGCTTTTTCCCTTTAAACTCTGTATGTTTTTTTTCCAGGTTCATGATTTATCCATCCACAAGCCAAGAAAATTAGTTGATGATGAGTACTCAACTATGGTCTCTCCAAATGATATTGGACTAATTTCGATATTTAGATCAATCTTATGGTGAAATCTAATCACAGAAGTTTTCTGTTTACTTAAAATTAATTTATCTTCAAGCCAGCTCAGGATATTACTCACTATATTGCCTGCCTTTAATTCTAACTCTTCAGAACTTTCATCAGCTACAAAACAGAAATATCATCTGCAAACAAAGTTAATTGCACTCCTTGAATATCATCGACAATTTGAACGATATCATTAATAAATTCTAAACATAATAGTGATCGTAAAACTGACCCCTGTGGAACACCATGATCTATGTTTCTGGCACAGGAATACACATTATTAATTACATCTTTGCTCAAATCAGTACCGGTATATGATATTCCAACAATCTGTCTTCTATCCCCTAAAATTATTTGAACCAGTTATATACTTTTCCCCGAACTCCATACATGTATAACTTTCCTAAAAGCAAGCTGTGGTCAATTATATCAAAAGCTTTTGTTAAGTCTAAGAAAATACCTAAACATGCACCCTTCCCATCTATTGTATCATATATCCGTTCAATAAAGTTAATGAATGCCGTGGTAGATGATCTATTTTTACAAAAGCCATTTTGGCAACCAGCTAATATATTATATATATACACCAGGTGGCTCACGGACGCCGCACTTTCTACTTATAAATGTCCCGCATGCATAAGTGATGTGTGGGGTGTCTACCAACTGATTTTAACAGGGGAACTACTGCCAGCGGGCAGGTTATATCAGAATATGAAGAGATAAGAAACACAGTCACACTCGCAGCATGTTACTCAGCGCTGGCGGTCGAATGCACCCCTTGCATTAATAAACATCGTTTTCGACCGCATAGTTCTAGGCTGGTGTATGCTACAGCCACACTATATTTGCCTTCTGCATATCGGCAGTAGCTAGTGTGATCAGCAGCGGTGAATACACATACATTATTTTAATCTGGACAATCTGTTCGGAATGCAACAGAATCTCCAAACAGACGTATGCCTTCTACATACGTACTTCAACGAACAGTATTAGTTTTTGTTTCATACATGCAACTCTTCCATCGAGTGGAATGTCTACACGTGTATAAATTAATAAGTTATTATATTTCCTTTTCTGCATCTTAGGCGTGTTTACAAACAGTAACGGCGATTTTTGGAGTAAACATTACATTTTTTCCACTTTAACCAGCTGGAACTAGGAATTATTAAAAAAAAGCTATTTGTACAAACCTTGTTGTCTTATCTGCCAATTCTTTCCTTTATTTTTTAATTATTAACATAATTATTGGTAGAAATACGCACAAAATGCCGTTCGTCGCGGCTAACTGATTTGTATAGCGCCACGGCAAGTAGTGGAGACTTTGCATGTGCTGTGAGGAAGGGTAGTAGGGGTACATATTTTTTGACAAGGTCGTGGACACTGAATTATAATTTACCCGCTTGCCGCGCGCATCCGTCAGTCTGGCAGCCTCGTTTAGTGTCTGTTAGTTTCTTAGTGTGTATTCAAATACTAAATTATTTTAATTGCATAATCATGCCGTGCTTCTATTTAATTGCACCGGACGACCAGGCCGTGGGGTTAGGGGCGCGCAGCTGTGAGCTTGCACGCGGGAGATAGAGGTTTCGAATCCTACTGTCGGCAGGCCTGAAGATGGTTTTCAGTGGTTTCCCATTTTCACACCAGGCAAGTGCTAGGGCTGTACCTTAATCAAGGCCACGGCCTCTTCCTTTCCACGCGTAGCCCTTTCCTGTCTCATCGTCGCCGTAAGTCGTATCTGCGTCGGTGCGACGTAAAGGCAATTCTTTTTCTTCTTAATCCGCTTACCCTTCAGGGTTGATTATACCTTGGACTCAGCAATGGATCCCACCTCTACTGCCTCAAGGTCAGTGTCCTGGAGGGAGAGACATTGAGTCGGTATACAACTAAGGAGGATGACCAGTACCTCGCCAGGCGGCCTCACCTGCTGTGATGAACAGGGACCTTAGTGGGGGAATGGGAAGTTTGGAAGGGTTAGACAACTAAGAGAGAAGGAAGAGGCCGTTGCCTTAAGTTAGGGACCATCCCGGCGTTTGCCTGGAGGAGAAGTGGGAAACCACGGAAAACCACTTCGAGGAAGGCTGAGGTGGAAATCGAACCCACCTCTATCCAGTCGACCTTCCGAGGCTGAGTAGACCCGTTCCAGCCCTCGTACCACTTTTCGAAACATCGTGGCAGAGCCGGGAATCGAACCCAGGCCTCCGGGGTGGCAGCTAATCAAGCTAACCACTACACCACAGAGGTGGGCGTAAAGCTAATTGTAAAATAAATTCAATTTTAATTGTAATTTGAACGGGAGATAATACCAACGTTCCTTTCACTGGGCTGGATTATTTGTTTTGAGTTATTTATTAAGCAAATCTATTTAATCTACCCCGTGGTTTGTTGGGAGACCTGGTGAAAATTTTAGTATAAAGCGTTTAATCATAATCTCAAAAACGTATTATTACAAATAAACCACGGGGCAGGTTAATTGCATTTACATAATAAATAACATAACAAACGAAAGAATTTAGTCCGGTGAAAGTAAAGTTGGTATTATCTCCCTTTGAAATTTCAGTTAAATATTTTTTTTTTTTACAATTGTCTTTACGTCGCCGCGACACGGATACGACTTAGGGCAACGATGAAACAGGAAAGGGCTACGCGTGGAAAGGAAGAGGCCGTGGCCTTAATTAAGGTAGACTTGCCTAGTGTGAAAATGCGAAACCACTGAAATCCATCTTCAGGGCTGCCGACAGTGGGATTCGAAACGACTATCTCCCGCAGGCAAGCTCACATTTCCGCGCCCCTAACCACACGGCCAGCTCGCCCGGTACAATTAAATAGAAGTACGGCATGATTATGCAATTAAAATCAATTAGTATTTGAATATATCGAGCTCGATAGCTGCAGTCGCTTAAGTGCGGCCAGTATCCAGTACTCGGGAGATAGTGGGTTCGAACCCCACTGTTGGCAGCCCTGAAGATGGTTTTCCGTGGTTTCCCATTTTCACACCAGGCAAATGCTGGGGCTGTACCTTAATTAAGCCCACGGCCGCTTCCTTCCCTTTCCTAGGCCTTTCCTATCCCATCGTCGCCATAAGACCTATCTGTGTCGATGCGACTTAAAACTAATAGCAAAAAAATTATATGAATACACACTAAGAAGTAATTCGTACAAAAAGAGAGTGCCAGACTGGTGGATGCGCGCGGCATGCGGGTGAATTATGACTAAGTGTCCACAACCTTGTCAGGAAAATATGTACCCCTACTACCCTTCCTCATAGCACATGCAAAGTCTCCACTACGTGTCGTAGCGCTATACAAATCGTTTAGCCGCGACGAACGGCATTTTGTGCATATTTCCGCAAATAATTATGTTAATAATTAGAAAATTAAGGAAAGAATTAGCAGATAAGACAACAAGGCTTGTACAAATAGCTTTTTTTTAATAATTCCTAGTTCCAGCTGGTTAAAGTGAAAAAAATATAATGTTTACTCCAAAAATCGCCGTTACTGTTTGTAAACACGCCTAAGATGCAGAAAAGGAAATATAATAACTTATTAATTTATACACGTGTAGACATTCCACTCGATGGAAGAGTTGCATGTATGAAACAAAAACTAATACTGTTCGTTGAAGTACGTATGTAGAAGGCATACGTCTGTTTGGAGATTTTGTTGCATTCCGAACAGATTGTCCAGATTAAAATAATGTATGTGTATTCACCGCTGCTGATCACACTAGCTACTGCCGATATGCAGATAGCAAATATAGTGCGGCTGTAGCATACACCAGCCTAGAACTATGCCGTCGAAAACGATGTTTATTAATGCAACGGGTGCATTCGACCGCCAGCGCTGAGTAACATGCTGCGAGTGTGACTGTGTTTCTTATCTCTTCATATTCTGATGTAACCTGCCCGCTGGCAGTAGTTCCCCTGTTAAAATCAGTTGGTAGACACCCCACACATCACTTATGCATGCGGGACATTTAAAAGTAAAAAGTACGGCGTCCGTGAGCCACCTGGTATATATAATGCTTCTCGTACAAATTCTCTCCAGTATTTTGGAGAATACAGAGGGGAGGCAGACAGGCTCATAGTTACCAGCATCTTCTTCACTACCCTTTTTATGTATCGGAACAACTTTGGTTACCTTGAATTTTCTGGAAATTTACCAGCGGTTAGTGCCAAATTTAATATTAACAGAGAGGCTCGATTATGTATTGGTAACAGCATTTAATAAGGTAGTGTGAATAACCATCTAAACCAGAAGACTTCCTTTTACCCATCTGTTTTATTATCTTCTCTATCTCTTGTTCAGTCACCACAGGAGTAAGAAACATGAATGATACGTTCCTGTGAACTGTATTCAAGTTTGTTCTGGTCAGTGATGTTTGAAAATTTTCAGTTAACCTCAAAACTGCTTCTAGAAAAGAGTTACTAAAGATTTCTGCAACTTCTTCTGGATCACTGACTTCTTTCCCGACGAGACGAGTGGAGGTCATCGTCCCAGCCCTACACAGCAGGGAGTCGCAGCCATTTTTAAAAGCCATCCTTGTAAGAGATTCCTTTCTTTTTCAGACAAAGAAGTCTTTATGACAGCGATTCTTTCTTTTTTTTCTTGTTAATATAGATGAGTATTATACATTGGACGTCTTGACTCTAAGGAATTAGTAGTAGTAGTAGTAGTCTACCCTGTAAATTCAATGATTGCTTAATGGACCTGAGTTCGCATCCATATGTATACTTCTATGCGGGATAGGGAGAGATATGCCTGTAGAGGTAGATTTATTTATTCATTTGTAACAGATGGAGTTGCTATTTGTGTATGTGTACTTCAACAATATGCGAGGGAACCCATTGTAATAGCTTTATTTCTGCGAGACAGTTCTGATTTTAGCATTATGTCTTATATTTATAGGTCCGATGGTTATTCCTTAAGGAGGAATGTGAGTTTGGTTCACAGATGTATTCTTCAGCACCAAGTCATCACTGAATGTAACCTTGTAAATTATGAATATGCGCCCTTTTGGCAGTTGTTTTGGCACTACGAGTGCGATCGGTTGTAAATAGGATAGTAAGATAACAAAATTCTTGCTTATTTGATTAATCGAATATGCTTTGTCTAGTAAAATATGAATCATAACTGAGTTCCTCATTTCGTAATTTACAGTACGGTAATAGAGTAATTTCCAAACCCCCATACTCTCGTCGCCAGAACCTAGTAATAGACCGACTGCCGATTGCAGCTAGGCTGGTGCAGTTAGTTAGTAACAGGTAAGTTCGATCATGCATTGTTGTTTATGCCGTGTAGGGTATATTACAGTGTCGCCCAATAGCGCGGTGCGAGAGTATCGGTGGGGGAGGATGATAATATCCACCGTAACATAGTAAATTGCCTTTAATTGCGTATGACGAGAGTATAATATGCAGACGCTCTTAATATCCAATGTAGGATATAAAATGTGTCTGAATGAAAGTGGATTATTAGTTATGAGTTTTCTTTGATAAATGAGGAACAGGAACAGAGGAGCCAGTAGTTTGGTGATGGATCTGTTCGAATTTTTGTGTTATTAGTAACGGTGAACATTGGTACATGTAATTGGTGCCAAATGTAGTATAATTCCTTTTTAATCATAGTGAGGATGATTTCTATCAGAACCGTGATCTAGAAATTAACCGTTGATATAGGAACACATTGTTATTTAAATTAGACTATATAATGTGCTATTTTATTTTGCTCAAAATTCTGTCATTTTGTGTTCATATGTGATGAGATAAAGCATAAGTTGTTGGATAAAAATTTAATGAAATTTAGAGTGATGATGACGTGCGGAGAAAGACCTTAAATTCTCTCTGGAAGGGTTGGTGTATTCTCATAATAATAAATGTCGCTGACGTTAGAAAGTTTTCGGGAGCTATTGAGGGAGGAATTAGGACAAATCAAGGCACAGCTTGATGAAGTGAGTGAGGAATTGAAGGCGTGTATAAAGACACAGCTTGCCGAAATGAGGAAGGATCGGATGATGAAATTACGGCAGATAAAGACGCAGGTGCTGACATAAAAGTACAGCTTACGGAAGCAGGTGAAACACAGTCGATAGACACTAAAGAACAATTAGACTCGGTAGTGACCGATGATCGACAGACACACGTTAGAGTCGCAGAAGCAGGTCAGAAAGTTTAAATCTTGCACCCAAGCAGTACGACTAATGTGAGGGAGGTCGAGAACGCAGTTGAGATGGAAAGGCAAGACAAGGCAACCCTACCGACTCAGATAATCAGCGAGGGGGAGAATCGCGCCAGCATGTCTGAGACAACTAATGAAGCAACGATGACAGATGAGGGTAACGGCCTCCAAGGAGCAAAATTGGAAGGGATTTAAGGCGTGAAGGAAGTCCAGCTAAACAGCGCACCCAACAAATGACGGCAGACTTTAAAGCGTATCCGAAGCAGCCCACCCTACACAAAAATGCTAGCCGACGGAAGAAAAAGAAGAAAGGTCTGCAACTTACGATGAAAGGATGCTATTCTGAGCCGTACCGAGGGTCAAGTAAGAAGATGAGACGACAAAGAAGAGAAAGGCAGCTATATGGAAGAAGAATGACATGGTTACCGGTACCGCGCGCGAGACGTAAGACCAAATTACGGAGCAAGAAAGCCCGGTATTATTATGGGAAATCCGGTAGGAAGCGGCAGAAGAAAGAGGAAACTTTGACCTCTAGGCTCAAGAAAGTGGAGCTACAGATAGTAAATTATAGCCCTTGTCAATGATTGCTATTGCTAAAAGATAAATTCAGATAAATTAGACCAAGAGTACAGTAGTCGAGACTAAATTGTATAATATGTAAATGAATTTCACCCTAGATATAACTTCTTGTAAACAGTATAGAATTGAACGCAAGAAACCTAGAAATTATGCCGACTGTGGGAAAGTGTTATTCCGTGCCCCACCGACAAGAGAATGTCGAAAGAGATGTGTGTGAAGAAGACTGCCGAACAGTTTAAAGCACAGGCGGAACGTAGAATGAGGAGAACCAGAAGAAGGCGCTTCCATCGCCCATTAAGAGTTAATGAATTAGTTCTCATTCGGCGCCCTACCTCCAGTCAACCGTCAGCTAGGTTTAATCACATGTTTGCAGAACTGTATGAGGGACCATATCGTATAATTCAGTGTTACGATAATAATGCCTACAGGGTGCAGAGTTTGGACTGTAGGACTGAGAAAGTGTTTAATGCAGCAAATCTTAAGATGTATTTCCCCACAGGACAACGGTCAATCGATTTGAAGAGATAGACGAGGGGGAAGATGATGATGATGATGATGATGATGATGAAGAAGACGTAGCAGGCGCAGAAGAATTCGCAGAGATACAAGACCGTGAAAATCAAAACCTCGAGGATGACCCGAATGAAATGTCCCTCAATATGGTAGAAGCAGAAGTGTTGCCGCAGAGTAGCTCGATAAAGGAAATAGTTGAAGTTGAATGCAATGAGTGTTTGGGACATCAAAGAAAATTTTTAGCCCTGTTAGATACATACTATGAAGTAAGGAAGGAACGTGAGGAATTATTCAAGCAAGCCATGAAAACACCACAGGATGTCTCGAAAAAAGGAAAGGTGCCACACGAGCGTTAAATATCAGACGTAAAGAAAAATACAAAAAAATAGACTTTCATATTTTTCTTTGGTGTGTGGGGAAGCAAATGTACCATTCTGTTCAGTTATTAACAAATGATATTTAACGCAGAAATAATATTGCGCAACATGACGCCAACTGTATGGGCGAGATGCCATATAGAACGCGGGAACTCAGAATGTGATTCCCTAGGCGATGCACGAGTGAGACAGAATATGTGGAAGGGAGAAAGAGAGATAAGAATTTGTTTGGGGAAGCATCATGCCACCCTAACAATAATTTTAAGCGGGAGCAGTCAGGTTCACCACATCATCTCCTCTATCTGAAGGTTTTCCAGGATAATAAAAGGATGGAAATTATCACCAGAATTTTACGAAGCCGACGATACGTTTAATTTACTTACTTACTCCATGGCTCTACGGTCCTTTAAGGACCTTGGCCTCCTTGATCACAGCTCTCCAGTCGTCCCGGTCTTCGGCACGCCTACGCCACCTCCTGACTCCAACGGTCCTCAGATCAGTCTCCACATCCTCCAGCCATCTCATCCGGGGCCGACGTCTCCTTCTCCTGCCCCCAGGGTGTCCTGTCAGTGCTTTCCTTGGAAGTCTTCCCTCCTCCATCCGTTGTACATGCCCCAGCCATCCAATTCGTCTCATTTTGATTGATGTCACCAAGTCCGGCTCTTTATACAATAATCTTATTTCTTCATTTGTTCTGATTCTCCATAAATCTCCCTCCTTCACCGGTCCAAATATCTTCCTCAGTACTTTCCTTTCCCACATATTTAATCTCCTCTCTGTGGCCTCAGTCAATACCCAAGCCTCACTCCCATACATAAGCACTGGTTTAATTATTGTTTTTGTAGAGCGTCAGTTTTAATTTCCTGCTTAAGTTTTTACTTCTCAGAAGGGGATACAATGCCCTGTAGGATCTCTTGGCAGCCTTAATTCGATTTACAATATCTGTCTCCACTTTATTTTCTGATGTTATTACTGAGCCAGGATATGTGAAGCTATCTACTGCTTCAAAGGTGTAACCATCCACTTGGAGTTTTTCGGCGTTCCTTCCATTTCTCTCCGTTACCATATATTTAGATTTAGCCTCACTTATCTCCAAGCCCAAGGACCCAGCCGCATCTTTCAGCTCCCTCAAGGCAGTTGTAAGTGCTCGTTACTTCTAGCAGATATCACCACATCATCTGCATAAGCCAAAATTTGATCAGTCTATTGTAAATATTACCACCCGGATTAGTAGTTACTGATCTTACAGCTTTCTCCAACACTAGATTAAATAACACTGGTGATAAGGGGTCTCCCTGCCTTAGGCCTTCTTCGGTTCTGAAAGATCTGACAGACTTTCCTGCACTTTTACCTGACTTCTGCTGTTCTCCAGGGTCATCTTAGTCAATTTATTAACTTATGTGGGAATTTAAACTCCTTCATTGTTTCCCACAATATCGATCACTAAACTTTGTCATAGGCTTGTTTAAAATATATAAAAAGATGCCCTAGTCGAACGTTGTATTCATATGTCTTTTCCAGAGTCATTCTCTTGGTGAAAATATGGTCCATCGTCGATCTTCCAGGTCTGAAACCAGCTTGGTACTCCCCTACAATTCTTTCTGCTCTACTACTAACTCTCTTTGTTATGGCTGTAGAGAGGATTTTGTATACTATACTCAGTAAGGATATAACTCGATAATTCTTGGATTGCATGCGTGACCCCTTCTTATGTATAGGACATATATTTGCTAGTGTCCAGTCCTCCGGCATTGTACCCGTTTCCCATAACTTTTTAACTATCTCGTGTATTTTCTTCACCAACATTTCTCCTTCATGTTTTACCATCTCTACTGTTATGAGGTCATTCCATGGGGCTTTACTGCTCTTCAATTGTTTTATAATATCTCTTATTTCTTCAATCGATGATGATCCCATATCGTTTTCATCCTCATCTCCATTCTCCTCATCCATCTCTTCCTCCTCACACTCATCTCCATATTCAACCTCCTCATCTCTCTCTGAAGTTTCCATACGGTCTGATCCTTCTTTTTCTTCATTTATTGGTCTGACAGAAAGTAATGTTTCAAAATGTTTTGCCCATTTTTCCAGAATTCGTCCTTTCCCAACAATGAGTCTATCAGTCTCATCCTTAGGCATTTTCACTCTGGGTTGATATCCCTTCTTTACTTGTCCAACTCCATGGAAGAATTTTCTGCCTTGTTTGTTTTCAAAATTCTTCTGCATTTCATCCACCCTCTCCTTTTCTTCTATTCTTTTCTTGTTCCTTATCAATGTCTTTGCTATTCTCCGTTTCTCTTTAAAAACTGCCATATTATTTCGAGTGGGTCTCTGTAGCATTCTTTGTCGGGCAAGATTTCTCTCTTCCAGAACCTTATCCACTTCTTCGTCATACCATTTATTTCTACTCTGTTTCCTTCTCTCTCCAAGTACTTCCTGCGCCGTTGTATTTATTGCTAGCTTGGTTTCCTCCCACATTGTGTTGATGACCACATCTCCGTTTCTGCCCATCTGTAGCTTTCTTCGCAGCCGGTCTCTATACTCTTCCTCCTTCTTCTCATCCTTTAACAGTTCTACATTATAGATCTTGCTTTGCTCAGCTCTGTCCCTGGGTTTAATTGCCAGTCTTTCTCGGAACTTGATCCTCACCAGTATGTGATCTGAATCACTGTCTGCACCACGCATGCTTCTCACATCCATTATATTGGAGGCATGTCGCGCATCTATCAGCACATGGTCTATCTGGTTCTTTGTCAGACCGTCCGTTGATATCCATGTCTCTTTATGGATCTCCTTATGGGGAAAACATGTGCTCTTAATCACCAGCTCCTTGCTAAAGGCAAAGTCAATTAATTTCCACGCGTTTTCATTTTATTCTACGTGTTTACTATATCCTGCCACTGGGTGGTTTTCTTTCTCTTTGCTTACTTTGGCATTATAATCCCTCTAGGACAACTTTAACATCATACTTGGGCAACTTGTCATATACTTGCTCCATTTTTTCATAGAAATGTTCTTTCTCTTCCTCATCGGCATCCCCTGTTGGTGCATGGACACTAATTAGTGATATGTTGGCAAATCTCCCTCTCAATCTTAACCGGCATAGTCTGGGGCTTATTGCTTCATATTCAATCACATTATGACTGACCGATTTCTTGACCATAAACCCTGTTCCTATTATATTTTATTCCTCCCCACTATTGAACAAAATATAGTGCTGTAGATCTGTCACCTCGATTGTCTTCCATCTTATCTCCTGTAATGCTGCCACATCTATCTGATATTTAAGTAATTCCTCCTCCAATTTTCTACTAACCCCGGCCTGAAAGATACTTCTCACATTCCATGTTCCAATATATCCGTATCGTTGCCATTTAGCGCGCTTTAGTCTTCGTAAGTTTGGGACCGTCCGGTTATCTCGATTTGGTTTCTGAACAATATGTAGTTTTGTGGTAATGGAGTTGTTAGCTCCACGTACCAACCCCCAACCTGGAGGACCAGGGTATCACTCTTAATCTGGATCATCACCTTAGACCTGTCCGACTTGGGTGGCCCTACCAGGAGCATATGCTCCCGCCGGTATAGCTCTAAGGATCATTTGAACACGCAAGCCTCCAAAACACCCGGCAAAATGTATTTTGCCTTCGTCAAGGTTGTGATACCATCGGGTGGAACGATACGTTTAATGCTGTTAACAAATAATTCGAGTAATAACTACGTAGTAAACCGACCACCGTGGGAAACTGTTTGGTGGCTGCATACCAAACTCATGTTGTTTCCAGAGGCTTTCCCTGGCGTCGCGTGCCTTCTTGCCTCCTATAAGAGCTGGGAGATGTGGAAGGAGGGGATTCATTCGACGATAAGATCGCTGCTTGTGCGTGTCGCGCGTCTGCTTGTATTTACGCCAGAAACCTTTGTTTAGGACAAAGACTGTGAATAATAAGTGCAGTTGCGATAACTTTGATTCAGTGGATCGGAGATCTATAAACTTTCCGGTAGTAATTCAAGTGTATGATAATATTTAGACGCTTTGCAATGAGGTCGCGAGTGCCTAATTAATTGACGGTAAAGAATGGCGTATTTGTAGAGTTCATTATGAAGCGGTAAGGGTGAAGTTTGCGAAGTGCAGAAGAAGCACTAATAATAAACTAAAGCAATCGGTATTATTCCTGCTAGACTTATGAGACTGGATCAGTTGAGCATGAAATTGTAACAATTGCCTTGAATGACACAGTGTTGGTTTCAAATTTGAGATCACAGATAGCCAGTACTGATCTCCATTTCAAAAGTGAATAAAATATATCAGGAGATGTTATGCTGTGAAT